>NC_079336.1:2222183-2558968 GCF_029582105.1 Oenanthe melanoleuca
CTGGCACAGTATAAAAGCTCAAATAGACCAGGCCCAGCATTCTGGATGTGTCCCACATGAGCAAAAGGACATCTCCTTCTCCAAAAAAGGGGAAAAGTCCTCTGTGACTCATTGATGTTGTTCTGTTGCCCCTCATTGCACTCCAGAAGGTGTAATAAGGATTCTGCTCCTCTTGGACTCTTTCATATCCATCTTCTTGGTATTTTGAATTTTTTTCCTTATTTGAACTGATGGATTTAAGCAGGAATCAGATCCAAGCTGAGAGAAAGGTGGGGATGAGCCCTTTTCCCTCTGTGGAGAATGAGAACAAGTGAGGAGAGGAACCAGTGATGCTCCATCAATCAATTCAAAAGATTTCCACAAATCAGTTGGGTGAGAAAACATCTCCTGCACTGAATGGAGAGAAAAGAGGGAATTGTGCTCCAGCACCTTGGAATTTTGCACAATATTCTGCTTTTCTTCCCATCCCACCCACGTTTGGGAAGTGGTCCTGTCCCTGGATAAAGAGGGATAACAGGGGGCTGTGCAGATTGCTCACTGGGCTTTTAGGGCTCCTCCAAAACAAAATTAAGATGCCACAAATTTATAACTTGACACAGAGCTGGTTCCTCTCCCTAAAAACGTGCTGGGATCTTCCAAGCCCCGAGGAGGTGGAGGTGCAGAGCTGGGGGGAAGGCAGAGCCTCAGAGCAGGACCAGACCCTGCTCAGGGAAGCCAGGTGAGAAATTCCGGTGCTTACCAAGCTGTTTAATCATAAGATAACACACACAGCCCGTTCACACAAATTAGGGTGGGTCCTGTTTGCATAATGTTGATTCCAGAGACAAATTAATCTCACAGACGGCTCGTTGCTGCTGCAGATTTTATCCATTCAGCACATTCGGCAGGGGAGCAGCTCTCAGGCTGAGGAAATTGTCACAGGGTGAATTTTGAGAGGGAGGAAAGAGGAAAAGGGAAAAGCAGCTGGATTTCACTCTGGCAATTGCTCCTGCATTGCTGGGTTGGGGTGGAATTGATAACTTGATGGGGATCTTTGCTTCTTGCTGCTGTTCCTAATCAGAAGATGCTTAATAATCATTCACCCCTTATTTATTTTGCAAATAGCACAAATTCAGTCGTGGATCAAACATCCCGCCCCCAACCCTCCTCCAGGTGCTTCTTGCCACACTCATCTCCCAATTCTTGTTAAAAATCGTCCATTCAGTGCTTTCCCAGCACTCCACAGCATCAGGGCACCAATTCTCAAGCATTCCCTTTGAAATAAAAATCTATTCAGGACATCCACTGCTTCTTCACAAATTAATTAAATTTTAATTAAACGTCACTAAGAAATTACATCTCCCTTTGCAGCCAGCTGGGTCAGGAAGGGCCATGGGGCATTCTGACAGAGCTGCAGCTTTTCTCAGCTTTCCAAGGGGAGGGATCTGTGCTGATTCATTCATAATCAGCCCACTGAATAATGCATGAGATGCTAATGGCAGTCCAAAGTCCTGCAGAGGAGGCAGGATCTACTTCCACAACCCTTTTCTTTTGGAGAGGAGGTGGGGAGATGGCAATTAAAAAAAAAAAATCAGATTAACAAACAAAGATGGAAAGCACAGCCTTGAGGATTTTGTGAGGAGTTTTTGGAGGTGCAATTTTTTAAGGGGGTAGTTTCAGAAAATGCCTTGTGGGCTCTCACTCTGGTCCTGCACTTCCTGTTAAGTGTTAAATGCTTGGAAATAAATCCTGAGGCAGCTCCTGCTCTCACACATCCCCACAAACACGGGGACCAGTGGAGGGGGCAATGGGGGATGTGGGGTCCTGGGAGTGAGAGGAGCTCTGGGGGATCAGGAGAAATTAAATTGGGAGTTGGAGGGCTCTGTTCCCTCCACAAGCCTAGAAACTGTCCCTTTTTAGAAGGTTTTTAAACAGAAATCCTGAGGTTAATGGCTGTGACCACAGTGCATGGCTTTGATTACATGGGAATTTTTAAATAATTTCATATTTAGAGAGCACAAAGGCTCTTCCTGCTTTGCTCCAGTGAGGGAAATCTCCAGTGGGAGGCTGGAAGAGCAAAACCAGCTGGAGCACAAGAAGCATTTCTGCTTCATTCCTGCAAAGACAAGGCAGGATGGCCAGTCCCTGGGATGGGGATCATTCATCTGTGCCCAGTTCTGGGATCCTCAGCACAGGCAATGGATCTCTTGGAGTGATTTTGGAGGAGGCCACAGAGATGTTCCAGGGGCTGGATCAGGCTGGGAGAGCTGGGGATGCTCAGTGGAGAGGAGAAGGATCCAGGGAGAGCTCAGAGCCCCTTGCAGAGCCTGAAGGGGCTCCAGGAGAGCTGGAGAGGGACTGGGGACAAGGGATGGAGGGACAGACACAGGGAATGGCTCCCACTGCCAGAGGATGGGATGGATGGGATATTGGGAAGAAAGGAGGTTTAGATTGGATATTAGGAAAAGTGTGTTCCCTGAGAGGAGGGTCAAGCCCTGGCACAGGCTGCCAGACTCTTTATGTGTTGTTGGAAACACCCTGGAGCTGGAGAAATCCAAGCTTTTGCTTCCCTTTACACCATCTGGAGAATAAATTGAAGAATGGAGTAAGAACCAAGGTTGCTTTTCAAAAAGCCACAAAATAAGTTGTCTTATTTTAAAATAGCTGTATAAATTACCCTGACCATGTCTGGAGTTATCAGACCCCTCTTGGACTAGAGGCAAATTAAATTAGCTGAGACCTGGATTTTTTGGTTGTTCATCTTGCAGCAAGCCAGGAATTCCCAAGGCAGCAGCACTGGAGCAATGCTGTCCTGTCTGATAGAGAATAAAGGCTTTGAAATGTTTTTTTTTTTCTTGGAAAACCAGCACAGACCCAGTGTATTCCTGTGCAGATCTGTGAGTTTGCATTTCCTAGGGTGATTCCCAACAGACAATATAGGAGTACCATCCTAAAATCTTTAATATTATGATTATTTGGGCAGAAAATGCACATGATACAATCATAGAATCATAAAAGAGTTTGGGTTGGAAGAAATCATAAAGACCATAGGCAGGGACAGTTTTCCCTAAAATATTTAGACAACTAATGGAGATAAAGCTGTGAGTTTCCATCATTTAGGTGGGATAAACAGCACCCTACATTTTATTCTGTGCTCACAGAATCCATAGAATCCTTAAGTTTGGAAAAGACCTCTAAGATCATGATCACAAGACAGATGCTGAGGTTTCTCCAGCCTCCAGTTCCCCAGAAATAAAACTGCTCCTTGTTTGCTGGGAGATTTGCTCAAAGCTGAATTTGGGGACTTCAGTCCTGGAGGTTTTTTCCCTGTATAAATGCACAAAGGAAGCAGACTCCACTTTTACTGCTGAACCTAGAATTGCAAAAGGTTGGAGAGTGGCAGCACTTTGCACAATAACCTGTTCATCCTCATCCCACAGCATCCCTGAAAGATTTTTCATGCCTAGGCAGGACCAGGCGTAGCCAGTCAATTCCTGGTCTCACCCCCTAACCCCATTCCCGGGACATGACTCATTTTTGGACATCCATCCCAAAGAAGGTCCAGGAATGAGCCTCCAAGTGAAATCAGTGGGCACCAGGCTCCTCCAGCCTGCTGTAATTAAGCTGTCTCAGATATTCCCCACCACAAAGGCACCGAGGGAACGCTGGGCTTAATCACATCAGTTTATCCAACACTTCCCCAGTGGGCTGGGCTGGGATTTTGCCAGGTTTGGCCATGGATCTTCCTTCCTAGACAAATATTTCCATGCCAGCAGCCTCATCTCCCAGCCTATTCCTACAGACATCTCTCCCTCAAAGAGCTCTCTCCAATTCCTTCGTGTCACCTTGGAGGGAAGTGACAACAGCATGTGCTCACTGTAGATTCCTGCAGGGAATAATGGATGTTCCCAGGTCCCTTAAGAGAGGAATTACCATCCCAGGTTAGACAGAGCTCACTGGGGTTAAGGGACCTGGCAGAGGGTGTGGAATGATTCGCTGGCAGGAGCAAAATCATGTAAATGCAGAGATCTGGTTCCATTCCTGATTATTCTCTTCCATTAATATAATGCAGACTGCAGAGTTAGGATGCAGATCCTTGTTTTCTTTCAGCTTCCAAACATATTTTTATGAATATTCCCTAATTCTATAATCTATTATAGTTCTATAATTCTATAATCTATATTCTATTCCTATTCAGTATATCCTTTATCCTTTATCCAGTTTGACTGAAGGGACAGGCAAAATCAACAAGAAACAACTGGAAAATCCCAATTGTTCTCCCAGTTGAGCTCCTCATCTTTTTTCCTCAATTTAATAAAATTGCCTTTCAGAAAAAAAAATCTTATTAAAACCATTTTTTTAAGAGGGAAAAATCACCTTCTCTACTTCAGTTTTATCTTTGTTTAATTGAGAATAGCAATCTATTACTTTTATTGAAAAATCTCTTATTTTTACTCACAGTTATACACCTGAATATAGTTAATATTAAAGCAGGAAGAGTTTAAATTACAGAATCACTGGGGTGCAAGGGATCTCTGAAGATCATCTACTCTGACCCCTAAAATAAGTTTTCAAACTGGTAGAATCTGGTGATGAGGCTTAACTTGACCAAGAAACTGTTAAGTACAGCTAAAGGAAAGGAAAAAGTACAGAACGTGAAAAAAAAATCTGTTTTCTATGGTAGGAGCTTGAATATTGCTGTGAAAAACATTAAAAAACATATAAAATTTATCATTTTAAAAATCAAACAATCTCACTCTGACTGGTCCCTCATCACTTCTATTTTTCTTTTCGACGAGAAAAACCTGAAAAGTTGCATAAAATGCACTTTCTATTTAAGGGAAACAAAGCTAAACTCTAAGTTTTCTTTAAGTTACTTGGCTTTTTTTTTTTTTTTTTTTTTTTTTTTTTCCTTAGAAGGATGTTTTCTGCAAGGAAATCATCAATGGAAAATGTTTGACCAGCTGTACCCTTATCTGCAGATCTGGAAGCACAGGCAATACATGGAAATCCCCACCTCACTCCAAGTTTCAAGGGGGTGGCTGGTTTTTGTGCTGGTGCCTCTTTCGAGGTGAATAAGTGCTCCAGAATTGGCTTTTGTTTGCCATCCATCCACTCCAGGCCAAGGGAAAAACTCGGGGAATTTCACCCGGTGCAGGATCGCGGCGCAGGGACCCGCGGGGTCAGTTTTGTGCAGTCCCCTGGACAAAGCCTCGGGTTTGGCCCCTTCTGGAGCCTTCAGGGAATTGGAACCTGGAGATCAGCTTGCAGGAAATAACAGAGACAAACGTGGGTATGGCTCGATGTGGAGGGGACGTGGCTCGTTTGAGTTTGAGTCTGCTGGAAAGAGCACAAACAATCCCAGCCATGGTCAGGGGTCAGCACAGCCCAAGGAACAATCCTGGTGGTGTCCTGGTTAGGAGAACATGTGTCTGCCAATAAAGGCAGGAGCTTCTCTTTGAAATGGAGAATGGAAACCCCCTCCCTCCAAATTATTATAATTTGGAAATTAAGGGACTCTCAGGCAAAGATATGGGAGTTAGGAATAACAGTTCTTTACTAGGAAAATTAAAATAGAAATGCAGTATTACACAGAACAATCCCAACCCTGCCAGAGTCAGAATCCAAGCTGACACCCGTCAGTCAGTCAGGGTGTTGGCACAGTCCCATTCAATGGTGGCTGCATCCTCCTGCAGGGGCAGATGTGGTTCAGCTGGAGCAGTGCTCCTGGAGAAGGTGCAGTTTCCTCTGAAGCTCCAGGGATGATGTGGAAAGGTCCAGTTTTCCTCTGGAATCCAGTGGCAAAGGCTGCTCTGCTGTTCCAAATCTGAGTTTTTATCTGGGTAGGAAAGGCTTGGCTCCTCCCCTGGCTGGAGCATCTCCCAGTGGGATGATGGAATTTTATCAGTCATGCCCTGGGACTCACTGGCCATGAACAGGAGATATCTCCTGGAGGGAGGATGGGCTGTGGGAAAGATAAAGATGATTGCCCAGCTGGTTTAAAGATGGCCCATGAGCAGATAATGTGTGCCAGGAGATCAGGGTCACTGCCCCAGCTGGTTTAACAGATGGGGACAGAATCCACATTGCTGGCCACATCCTGTATTGAAACCCAAGACAGAGGGTGTTCAGGTGCAGCCACCTTGCTCTGGAGAGAGTTTTGACCATCTGGTCATCAAGGCAGAGCATGGGCACAGGTTTGTGTGAGAATCTGTGGATGCTCTTGGATCCCTGGAAGTGTCCAAGGCCAGGCTGGATGGAACTTGGAGCAACCTGGGATAATGGAATGTGTCCCTGCCCATGGCAGGGGGTGGGACTAGATGGTCTTTAAGGTCCCTTCTAATCCTCACCCCTCTGAGTCTAAGACTTGTCATTGATAGAAAGAGATCTAGTTTTGTTTGGCATCCATTACAAATTTGGAATTCCTTTATCACTTTTGCCAAGCTTTGATTGTGGGAACTGATCTGAGGGTCAATTCTAACTCCTGACCACTCTACCTCCTGTCCATCTCCTACAAAGGGACTGTAATGCAAAATCTTCCTGGTCCTCCAGGAGAACAGCAGGGAAAGTTTGAATTGTTCAGCCTGGAGAAGAGCAGGAGAATCTTCTTCCAGGAGAACAGCACTCAGCAGGAGTGGCAGGAGCAGAATATCAGTTTGGCTTTTCTTCCCAGTCTCAACTGGATTTCCACCTCTGGATTTCCACCTCTGGCTTTATTTCATACCCCAGCCATGAAGTGTTAATAAAACTTTGGGGGAATAAAAAGCCTCCAAAAGCCCAGACACACACACACACACACACAGAGACCTGCTTGGGCTTGCACTGCAGGTTCTCCGCCCGGGAGCAAATCACTTGGGAAATTTAATTAAAGTTTAATGAGGCACTTTGATTGCTGGGCCGTACGCCTGCTGGAATTAATGTACAATGAAGGGGTGTCTCGTCACGCTGCTGGCAGGAGCTGGCAATGGCTGGCAAGTTCATGTAGAGCAGAGCATGTCATCCTAAATCACCTTTTGAACCCGGGCAGGGATGAGCAGCCAGGAAGGTCTGATGGGTCATTTAGCACAGCAGGTCCTTTACAGGGGGTCCCATCCCTTGGAGAAATTCCCTTGGAGTGGTTTTTGGGATTTTTCAGGATGGAAGGCAGGCTGGGTGGTGTGGGGGGTCTGGGTTGTGGGTTTTCCCTGGAGTAAAAGAAGGGAAGAGGAGCCTGGATTGGAGGGAGATCCTGGGAAAATTGGGATTTCCATGGATTCTCTATAGGACCACAGTGCTGAGATACCCAACCTGTTTGTTGTGGGTTCTGTTTCAAGTGAAGGCCACCAGGAAAAGGCATTTTGGAATGTCATGCTGGTTTGGAGAGGGACAATCAACCCCAGGAGAGTCCCACCTCCTTCTGCCTCCAAGCCAGGCCTCCATCTAGGAAAAGATCCCATATGGGATCTCCAGAGGCCCCTTAGAACCTCAGCATTTCTGTGAGAATCACAGAATATTCTGAGTTGAAAGGGACCCACACGGATCATCAAGTCCAAGTTTCAAGTGAATTTCCCACTGAGGATCACACCCACAGCCATGGCATTATTGGCACCATGTTCCAACTGAGATGAAAACTGCACCAGGATGGATGTGACCCCCAAATCAGAGTGGAGACAGCTGGACACAGCTGGGAGTTAAATCCCACCTTAAATCAGTGCAGACACTGGGAAGGGACCTGGCTGACCTTGTTAAAACTTAAATGCTGAGTGGATCCACCCAAATCTGCCTGAGCTGAGTAGTCCAAGGGGGGAGAAAAGTTCATTGTGATGCTGTAACTGTGAGATCAGTGCCTTAAATGCACTGTCACATCCTGGGAGCTCTCCTGCAGTGCCTGGCACCTGGAAGGTTGCACAAAGATGCTCCAGCCTGGCCTTTCCTGGTCCTGGAGCACTTGGTTCTGCAAGTGCAACATGTCTTCCATCTTCCTGGGCTTGGGGGAGGGAAATGGGAATGTTTCTGAGGTGGTAAAAGCCCAGCAGACAAATCTACACTCCAGAAGAGCCCATCAAGGAACAGGAGCAGGGTCAGAGGCTTCCAATAGTTTGGGGTGATTTTGGTCCAGGCCAAGTGGCAGGGATGCAACCACTGCCCAGGTAAGGTTCAAGGTGAGCAGAGCAGGGGTCATTCCCAGGACACTTTTTGTGTGCTGCCATCCTCTTTTGGGAGGCTGAGAGACAGGGACACCTTCCACTAGACCAGGTTTCTTTCTTATCTTTAATGATATATTTAATGATATATTTAATATTATATTTAATAAATCTACCCTCTTTTACTCAAAAACAATTACACTTTATCCTATCATGATTGCCTTGCTAAAAATCTGAACTCATTTTTCTTGTATGTATGTAAGGATCACTTATACATATATAAATATACATGTGTATGTCATATCTCCTGTATGTGTGTATTTAATATTTATATATATGTATATCTATTTATGTATTTATATTTATTTATATTTTATATATTTTTATATGTATATTTGGTATCTCCAGTAAATGAGGGGTAGATTTGGGAGTACCCATCTTTCTTATATATATATATATATATACACACATATATATATACACACACATATATATACATATATATATGTAAACATGCACACATACATACATAGCTATATCTATATATATAGTTATAGATAGATATAGATATATAGATATAGATATAGATATAGATATAGATATAGATATAGATATAGATATACATATACATATACATATACATATACATATACATATACATATACATATACATATACAGATATAAAATAGATATAGATATAGATTAGATATAGATATAGATATAGATATAGATAAAGATATACATATACATATACATATACATATACATATATACATATGTGGATTTTTTTATTATTTGCATTTTTTTTTTTAAATCTACAGTAAATATAGAGGGGAGAGTTGAAATGTCTGACTGGTGTCATTCACAACCACGTGAAGCTCTCATGAAGAAACCTGAGAGGAGAAAATCGAGTAGCTGGTCCCAGGTCAGGAGTGCTGAGGAGCCTTTTTTAAACTTTTTTTTTTTGGCATCCTCCCTGAATTTTGGCTGAAGCCCAGACGGGCAGTGTGAAGACTCTTCCCTCATCAGGGAAGCAAACCCAGCCTTTCCCACTCCAAATTAATAAAGAGCAGCCCACAAGCCGTGTTTAGCTTCCCAAAGCAGATAAAACGGGGTTGGGGTGGTGGATGAGGATTCTTGGTGCCCCTGGCATCCCTTGGTCCCTCTCCCGCTCCTGGGATGCCGGCAGGAGCAGCGGGATGGTGACTCAGCCCCACACGGGCTGGTTTCCTTCCTGCTCCGCCAAGCCTGCCCTTCTCATGTTTTGTTTGCCGTGGGGGCCGAGTGGCAGCTCCTGGAAATCAAAGGGAAGGAGAAAATCTCGGGCTGGCTGATGGCACACGGGGAATTTGGGGTGCTGAGGGTGGGACACGCTGGGGGAGGGCACAGCTCAGGGCTCCAGCACAGGCTGACTATCCCAAAATTCTCCCTGGATGCCCTTCAGCTCTTGGTGGGACTCCTCCAGCTCAGAGGAGAACAGGCTTTTCCCTCTCTCCTTTCCTCCTCCAGTCCTCTCCTGGACCCACTGGGTGGGGAGTGGGACCTCCATCAATCCTTTTGGACTGAGATGGGAGTGGGAGGCAGCTCATCTCTCATTAATCACCCTGGACAGGACATTGCCATATCTTGAATCTAATTTCAGATTTCTCCCTATTGATGCTGAAGAGAAAATTCTCCATGAAAAGCTGTTCCATGTCTGGACCCACCCAAACCAGGTGAGCACATCCAAACCCTCCCCAGGAATGTCCTCACTGCCCCTGGGACAGGATCTGTGGTCTGGCCATGGCTGTGCTGGGATCTGGTGTAATTTCAGTGGGAATGGGGCTGGAAGGTTTTCCTTGTCCTAATTTCTTGACCAGTGCAAGTCTCTCCACGTTCCTTCCATCATCCAGAGGTGTCCCTGGACATGCACCAGCCCTCAGGCAGTGCTCAGGTTCTGGCTTGAGCCCTGGGGGTATTTCCCAGATGGATGTCAGCAGAACACAGCTACAATCTGAACAGGAGGCTCTGGCCAGCACTGGATTCTACTTATCCATTGCAAAAAAAAAGGAGAAAATCCATGTTTTCATCATTCCCTCCATACCCACTGCACAACTTCCCCCTCCTCCCCAGCCAGCCAGACCCAACTCTGCCAGCATTTCTGATTCCCTGGATGACAGAGTGGGCAGGATAACCCTGATCTCCAGCTGGTGGGGCTGCCATGGTTGGCCTTGGCTCTGGCTTTGAAGGGGCTCACCCTGAAGGATGAGGAGAAATCCCACCTGGGGGCTGGACCTGCTCCAGGTGTGCACCAGGTGTGACACGCTGGGTTGGGCCAAGGTGATCCTGGATGGATGATGACCCTGATCCCACCGTGCTGAGCATGAATTATCCACCCTCAAGCTCTTCAGATCTGTCCTACCTTTCCCTTGGCACATTCCCAGCCAGCAGGCAGAGACCCCACAGCTCTCCCTGTCCCCCATCACTCTCCTCACCCCTGTTTTCCCATTCCCAGCATTTACCCTGCTGCACGTAGCCCTGGGGGAGCCAGAGGATTGTACACAGAGGCAGAAGTTATTTTTCCTTGACATAAACATCCAAGCCTTTCTCTTGAAGCGTGGAGGTAGGACCTGGACTCATAACATCCTGCAGGAGGGGCTGTCCTTATCTGCCAGGAAACACTCAGCTCCGGATGCATCCTCCCCTGCTCCCATTGGCAGTGCTGGGCAGGAAAACACTCAGCAGCTTGTCTCATTCCCTCCTCTGGAGGGGTGGGAGGGAGGCTCTGATCCTGCCCTCCTCGCCCTGGGGTGTACTGAGGGTTTGGGTGGAGGGAGGAGGTGAGAAATAGCAGGGGGAAAAGGGGATTTAGGATGTGGGGTTTGGCTGTGTTGAGGGTCTCTCCAGGTTCTGTCAGTGATTTGCAAGGTGAGCTCAGCCCAGTCGCCTCACCCCCTTCTCTGCCTCTGCTTCCCTCACCTGGTTCTGCTTTGAAAAATCAGGGAAAATTGTTGTCTCCCAGGTGATTCCATAGCAGGATCCAGATCCCTGGCATGGGGCAGGGACCCCTCGTGCTAAAGGCAGCACAAGCACCTGGTCCTGTTCAGATTCTGGGGAAGAGACAGGTCACATCCCAGTGCTGACTGGAAAAAGGGTGAGAGGGAAGGAAGAATTATCTGTTTTACAGACAGGGAAACTGAGGCACAGAACATCCAGGTGCCTGTTTGTCACTGGGACAAGCAGAGAGAGGATGGAGGAGTCAGCACCTGCTCAAGGGATGCAGAGGAAATCACCCAGGGCATGACACACAGCTCCTGGCCAGCTCAAATCCCAGCTATGCAGGAAGGTGACCTCACCCCTGCTCCCCATGACCTGCACAGCCACGGGGGCCAGCACTGGGCACAGAGGGCTCACACTCTCTGTCACAAGGAGATGCTCCTGTCCTGGCCCACACTGACACCCCAAATGTGGTGTGAGGCTGCTCTATCCCTTCCTGCAGCCCTGATTTGATTTTCCTGCTGGCTCCCAGGCTGGGGACAGCAGGCCACAAACCACAAGGCTCAGCATGCACAGACACAGCCATGGGCTGCTGGATTTGGGATGGGGAGGGAGGAGAAACAAGCCCAGGACAGAGGCAGAACGAGTCCATAACATCCACAAACAGTGATGGCCAGCAGTCTTTTACCTGGATATCCCCTTTCCAAGCAAAACCACCTCTGCTCCCTGCAGCAACACCCTGCATCCCCCCAAAAAAATTGCTGTGGCTAGAGGGGATGACCCACAGCAGCTCATTTCCCATCCCACCAGAGCAGGGGGGGCTGGTGCAGCTCCTGAATTGCATCTCAGCCCTGGGTGTGTGCCCAGATCCGGCCGTGGCTCCCAGGGAGCCCCACCTCGCCTTGGCTGCTGCTCCCCACGCCCTCGGGGGGCCCTGCTCCTGGCTGGGACCTGCAGCTGCTCCTGGCACTGCAGAGAGCACAGGGACAAGCTCCCACCTCTCCTCACTGCCTTGGGCAAGTGGGGACAGGCTTGGCTGGCGGGGCTCTCCGTTTGTCCCCGGGGATGGGGTGCGTGGAAACCCCTTTTCCTGGGGGAATAGGGCTCTGGGGGCTCTGGGAGAGGGGTTTGTGTCCACCATGGGGTGAAAGCAAGGAGGGAAAAGGGTTATGGGGTGGTGCAGTTGATCCCAGTGTTCCTCAGGGTTTAGGGAAGGATCAGGAACAGCCAGTGTTCTGGAGAAAGGGTTCTATAGGGTGGTGCAGTTATCCCATTGCTCCTCAGGGTTTAGGAACAGGAGAAGGATCAGGAGCAGCCAATATTCTGGAGAAAGGGTTCTATAGGGTGGTGAAATTAATCCCAGTGTTCCTCAGGGTTTGGGAATAAGGAGAAGGATCAGGAGCAGCCAATGTTCTGGAGAAAGGGCCCTATAGGGTGGTGAAATTAATCCCAGTGTTCCTCAGGGTTTGGGAATAAGGAGAAGGATCAGGAGCAGCCAATGTTCTGGAGAAAGGGCCCTATAGGGTGGTGAAATTAATCCCATTGCTCCTCAGGGTTTAGGAATAAGGGGAAGAGTCAGGAGCAGCCAGTGTCCTGGAAAATGTCCTATAGGGTGGTGCAGTTATCCCATTGCTCCTCAGGGTTTAGGAATAAGAAGGATCAGGAGCAGCCAATGTCCTAGAGAAAGGGTTCTATAGGGTGATGCAGTTATCCCATTGTTCCTCAGGGTTTAGGAATAAGGAGAAGGGTCAGGAGCAGCCAATGTCCTGGAAAATGTCCTATAGGGTGGTGCAGTTATCCCAGTGTTCCTCAGGGTTTAGGGATGGATCAGGAGCAGCCAGTGTCCTGGAAAATGTCCTATAGGGTGGTACAGTTGATCCCATTGTTCCTCAGGGTTTAGGAATAAGGAGAAGGATCAGGAGCAGCCAATGTCCTAGAGAAAGGGTTCTATAGGGTGGTGCAGTTATCCCATTGTTCCTCAGGGTTTGGGAATAAGGGGAAGGGTCAGGAGCAGCCAGTGTCCTGGAAAATGTCCTATAGGGAGAGAATGTGACATCCCAGATGAGGCTGGTGGCAATGCCCAGAGCTGGATTCCTGGGGGGCTGGGACAGCTGAACCTGCTCCCCAAGGGGATTTCACTGCTCTCAGCTCCTCTGGGATTGCAGGGAGAATGGAGAAGGGAAAAGCAGGACTTGTCCAGCCCCACTCCTGCTCCTGGCACGGTCCCACGTGAGTCAATGCTGCTGGGTAGAGGCCAAACAGGATCCTGGCACCTCCCTCCTCCCTCCAGCTCCAAAATCCTCCTGCAAGAGTCACGTTTGGGCTGAGCCACCAGCAGTACCCAAAGGTGCCCATTCCTTCCCCCTAAAAACAGAAGGCAGGGTAAGCTGGGATGCCTCAGAGGTGGAAGAAGGAAGGATGGGAGAGCTGAATGCAGGGGATGTGATGGGGATGGAGGAGCACAGGGCAGGAGCACGTTGGTGCCTCCCCAAACACTGCCACAGCCTGCACCTTCTGGGACCATGGGCTCTGTGGATCAGAGATCCTGTCACCTGTGGGACAGGACTGGGTTGGTGACCTCTGAAGGTCCCTCCCAGCCTCCAGACAGAGGTGGCATCACAAAGTGCACTGGGAAATGTGCTCCTCCTCTTTTTGGGGCCAAGCAGGGAACCCAGCCTGGGGGGACACTGCTTTGGGAGGGAGCTCCAGAGCTCCCCAACAGCTCTGGGATTCTCTGTGCATGGCTTGGCCTCAAGGACAGCAGGGACACAGCCTCATTTAATGTCTGGCAAGAGCAGGCTGCGATTTTTTTCCACAGACAACAACATGAATTAAGTTTTTTCTTTGCTGGCCAGGCTTGAAGACCATCACTCAACATCACCTTCCCAGATTTGACCCCCACACATTTCTGAGGCCCCATTGCCTCGATCTGCACCTGAAACCAAAGCCCTTTTCAAGGTCCCCACGTTGAGGAGCACCTTAAAAAGTGAATCAGCCCAAACTGGGAAAGAAAAGAGCCTTAAAAGTGACTAAAACCCACGCTCCAGGCACTGGCACTCACTCCATAAACTGGCAACATCATTTGTGCTCACCAGGACACCAAAGGCAAAGCTCTTGACTTCCCTGTAATATGGAAACAGGATTAAAAAGATCATATCTGAGAGAGATGGCAAAAGCAGGATTAAGCACAGTGACCTGAGCCCTGAGACACTCCATGAAAAATGAGAGTAAGCACTCCTCATGCCCTGAGTCTGTTTGTTAGAAAGTAATCCACAATTTGTAAAGATAACCACAGATCTTCGTTTTATTTATAAAAAAAAATGGAAGTAGAAAAATTTGGCTGAAAATACCAACAAACAACAAAGACAACAACAAAAATATAAAAAATAGCACTTGCAGGGGAAATGTTTCTGTTTTGAAAACTGTTGTCAATAGCGACAGCAATTTAAATCATCGAACAGTCTCTTATAAAAACATATTTATTTAAATTAAATACTTTATGCAAACTCGTATCTACACTCATTCAAAATGCATAGAGTCACACAAAAGAGATGGAATGTATTAGCTTAAAAACCAGTGAACTTTTGGGGTTCTTTTTAAAGTTTTCTTTGCAATTATTATTAATACATTTTGGGGACTGAGACCAGGAAATCATAACCACGTTACTAACTAACCATTACCAAGTGCCATACAGTAAACACTAAGATTAATCATGTCATATAACTGATTTAAAATAAAACTTCATCTTTATGGAAAGGAAGAGAACTCGAGCAATACAAAATCGGAGGTGGGTGGTGGGGGGGAGAAGGAATAATGGAAGGAATAAATCAATGTACAGCTTTATTACAAGCAATAAAACGCCAGAGTTAGGAGAGGCATTGAGCACTGTGGCTCCAAACACGGAGCCTTCCCCTTTGGAGGAGGTTTGATAAAAAAAGTGTCTGCTACATCATCACCTCTTGGCCAAAATGTTCATCCCAGGACCTGCTCCCAGGGGTGGAAGCTTTCTTGATTTTACCCCAGTCCAGAGCAGGCTCAGCACCCTTGGGGCTGGTGTCCATCCCCTCTGGGGTTCCCCTAGGGGTGAAGCCCCCAGTCCATGCTCTGGGGCAGGGGATGGGGGCTTTAATCCCCGTTGGAGTGATCAGGCAGGTCAGACCAGAACCCAGAACCAGCTCCTAGACCTTCCCCAAAGCCTTCCCTTCTCCCACCCCTGCCTCTCCCCCTTCCAGGGGGAATTCAGACCTGGCGTTTGCGGGGTGCTGCCACACTGCTGACCCCAAAGCAGAGCTGGGGACGCCCCAAAATGAGCGGCAGCATTGCTGTGCATCCCTGCTTTGGCAGAGGGACTTGGCTTTGTGGGGAAGTGCCCCCTGGCCACGGTGGGAGCAGAGCACTCCAGCTTGGCACGGTGGTGAGCCAGCAGCCCAAATCCTTTAGCTACAGCACCGAGGAGACTCCGGGGCCCCGGGCTCGGTCACCCGAGGGACGGGCGGTGTCCCCACGCCTCGGAACAGCGCGGGCTCCTGCTGGCCGGGCTCCTAAGACACGCTGTAGCTGTTGTAGTAGGTGGCCGTGGCATCGGCCAGGACGGAGGAGATGAGGCTGTTCTCGGAGCTGTGCGAGCTGCCGGACGCTGGGACGTGCCCGCTGGCCAAAGCCCCGCCCTGGTGGCCACCGTGGTGGTCAGCGTGGGGGTCAGCGTGGGGGTCAGCGTGGGGGTCAGCGTGGCCGGGGTTGTTGAGATACTGGTCGAACTCGTTGCGGTCCATCTCGCCCAGCAGCTCCGCCTGGCTCAGCTGGTCCAAGCTGTCGAAGCCGTGGTGGTCGGGCGGCGGGGAGAGCTGGCCCAGGTGGGCGTGGAGGCTGGCGGGGGGCAGCGAGGGGAAGGAGGGCGTGTAGTAGCCGGGAGGAGCAGGAGCAGGCAGGGAAGGGCAGCTGGAGGCCGGGGGCATCATGCAGGCGGCCGGCTGCGGCAGCGGGCTGAGCGGGTGGGGGCCGCGGGGCAGCGCGTACTCCGCCGAGAAGGGCGAGCGGTGATGCTCCTCGGGGCAGGGCGAGGAGAAGAAGCTCTGCTCGGGGTCTATGGCGTCCAGGGGGGACATCTCCGGCGGGGTGGGCAGCCCGTAGGGGTAGGTGTCCACGCTGGCGCTGCTGCCGCTGCCCGCAGCCTCCCGGTAGCCGCGCACGGCCGGCAGCCCCGGCCGGGGCTGGTACTCACCCGGGCCCTCCTTGTCCCCCCCGGCCCGGCTGCAGGTCCGCTTTTCGGGCACTGAGTTCTGGTCCCGGCTCAGGCTGCCCAGCAGAAAGCCGGGATCCACCCTCTTCCCGATGCGCTTGACCTGCTTCTTCCGACGGGGCCGGTACTTGTAGTTGGGATAATCTTGCATGTGCTTCACCCGCAGCCGCTCGGCTTCCTCCACGTAGGGACGCTTCTGCGACAGGCTCAGCGCCTTCCAGGACTTCCCTGAAATGCAGGACACGCTCCCTTTAGCACCCGCAGCCTCCCAAGGGCGCCCGGTATCCCAAAAATCCCGCAGGAGAAGAAGGGGGGAATTGGGGCTGCTATGGGGTCTCTGACTCACTTAATGCCAAGTCCCCACACAAGGTGGGTTTAGGGTTAGTAAATAAATGCAGGCAGATGAGCTCTGCCAGCTCCATGAGCCTGGCTGTGGAGCAGGGACAGCCAAGGCTGTGCCTGGCTGAGCACAGGGCCAGGACAGTGTGTCCTTTAAGGTGCCCCAGCCTGTGCCCTGCCAGGACTTGCAGCAGGGCACAAGGAGACCTGGGCACTGTGACAGCTGGTCTGGATGGTGGAAGGTGTCCCTGCTTAGATGAGAGGGTCTTTAAGCTCCCTTCCAACCCAAACCATCCCAGGATTCTGTAATTCTATGACCTTGCTCCTCCCTGATTGAGATAAAATGTCCCCAAGACACAGGACAGAAAAGCAGCATTGGGCAGGGGGTTTATCCCACAGTGAGGCTCCTCAGGGTGAGGGGGAGAAATGAGGATACAGATCAAAGCCTTTGATGCCTTCCCATGGCCTGAGACAGCAGAAATAACACTAATAAGCTGAGATGCTGCATGGCAAAGCAGCAAGGAGAAAACCCAAACCACCAAAGAAAACACCACAGAACTGTCCAGGGAAACACAAACTTTGGATAAGAGGTTGGGCACAAAGCCGTGTTGCAATTTGAGCAGCTCTTTCTCAGGCTGTCTGGGCCCATAATTTCGGTTTGCCCTCTTGGTTTCACATCAAAATGGGGATTGGGAGAAAAGGAGAAATAGTAGATGGGGGGTGGGAAACAGAAGTGTGTTCGAAATGGGTTGTGATCTCCCAAAAGTAACAGCAGAAATACACACACACACCCACACCCCAGCCGTGTAGCACTGGGACAAAGTGGGACAGGCCAGGAAAACCCGGGGGTCCCTCCTTGCAGAGCAGGGCAGCACCGTCAGGGTTTGCAGCAGAGGGGTGGCAAGGTGCCTGTCCCCCGGGATGCAGGACCATCCTCAAGCTTGGAGAGCACACCCGAGGAGTGGCTGCACACCTGGAGAGTGGGACAGCTCTGGGGTGACAGGGTGGGTGCACGGTGCTGCTCTCGGGGTGCAGAACTCCATCAGGTTCTGCAGTCCTAGGGAGCTGCCCCGGGCTGGCTTTGCACCCCAAAACCGGCCAGGTAGGTGCAGGGTTGGCACCCCCAGTGGCATTCCCACTCCGGGGAGCTGCATTTGCACCCCGGGATAAGCGGGTGGGTGCACGGTGCTGCTCTCGGGGTGCAGAACTCCATCAGGTTTTGCAGTCCCAGGGAGCTGCCCCCGGGCTGGCTGTGCACCCCAAAACCGGCCAGTAGGTGCAGGGGTGCCCTCCTGCTGTGTGCCAGACCCGGGCAGGGCTGGCACCCCCAGCGATGGCAGTGGCGCTGGCATTCCCAGTCCGGGGCGCTGCATTTGCACCCCGGGATGAGCGGGCGGGTGCCCGGTGCCCACTCCGGGGCGCTGGATCCGGACGGGATTTGCACCCCAGGAATGGCCGGGTGGGTGCCTGGATCCCCATCCCAACGCACTGAACCCGGACGGAGTTTTTTTTTCCCCTCCAGGGACCGCAGGTGGGTGCCTGGGGACCAAGCCCGGGTGAATCCTCCCGGGATCGAGCGCTGGGTCCGAGTGTGCATCCCATGCCCGGGTGGGTGCGTGGGGCAGCGCTTGGAGCCCCGGGAATGCCCTGGTGGGCTCGCGGGTACCGAATCCGGACAAGGCATCTCCCCCGGGCACCGAATCCCGCCGGGGTCTGAGCCTGGACGTCACCGGCTCCGAGCAGGGTTTGCACCCCAGGGATGCCCGGGGGGATCCCCCACCTCCCGCTGCCCCGCGCCCCCCGCGCCGCTCACCGAGCATCTTGCTGAGCTCCGCGTTGTGCAGGTCGGGGTTCTGCACCGCCAGCCGCTTCCTCTCGTCCTTCGCCCACACCATGAAGGCGTTCATGGGCCGGCGGATGCGGCTCTCGGAGCCCTTCTCTCCCTGCGACGCTCGGGGGGGTGGCCCTGGGGACAGCCCCTCGCCCGTGTCCCCCTCCAGCCGCTCCGGCCAGGGGAATGTGCCGAGCAGCGCTGCCATGGCCCCCCCGGCCCCCGCGCTGCCCTCGGGGTCCCCGCGCAGTCCCAGCCTCCTGCCCGGCCTCTCCCGTATTTATGAGCTCCTTGGAAAAAGCCTCCTCCAATGACACCGAAGGGACTCGCTGCTCCTCCTTGTTTGCAAACTCCTCAGCCCCGCACCGGGATGGTGCTGCGAGAAAACTTCTCCCCACCCCTCTGCCCGGGGGGAAGCAGCACCCCCAGCACCCCCTTTCTCCTTCCCACTGCCCCCCTCCCCCTCTTTTATTATTATTTTTTCCTTATTTTGCCCGCTGGAAGGGCGTGAGGAGAGAGCTGGAGATGTCCCGCCCCCAAACAGCTCCGCTGCCTCCCTGCACCTCAGAGACCTTCAAACTTTAAAGGTTAAGAGAGGAGGTAAAGGCACTGAAAACTTGGAAAGAAAAGGGAAATATCACCTAAAGGAAGATCCCGCTGGGGTGCAAAAGCTGCAGGAACCCTCTCTGCCAAGGGAAATCAAGGCACGGGTCCCACAGGCAGGGAAACCTTTTCCCCATTTCTCCTGCTTTAACCACCAGCCCAGCTGTGCTTTGCCCATCCCATGTGGGTTTCACCCCAAATTTTCAAGTCCCTTTGTATGGGATGGAAAGTAGGACACAATGAACGTGCCTGGTCGGACTCCTAAGGGAGATTTTAGGGTAAAACAAGGCAGGGATGGGGCTGGGCACAGCTCAAAGAGGGTGAAACATCCCCATCCCTGGACACTGGGAGACAAAGGATCTTTTCCTTGCTGCTGCTTTTTATGGAGTGCTGCCCCATCCCGAGAAGGATGGAAGTCCCAAAGCACAGTGGGGCTCCCCATACCCCCAGCTGGGTGTTCACAAGGGTGGTAAAATCATCCAAGCAGCATTCCTCTCACTAGGACAAAGCACTTCCAGAAAGGTGGTGGCACCGAAAATCCCCGGCCGGCCGCCCTTTCCCGGCTCATCCCTGCAACCTGCCCCGGGGGATGGATTTGATGGCTGGATTCCTTTATGATTTTGACCCTGGGGCATGGGGCTGCAGCGTCTCCGCTTTTCTGGCCGTGGGTTTCCTCTCGGTGCTGCCAGAAAAGCAGCGGGATGGGATGGGATGGGATGCAGGATGGGCCGCGGCTGCCCCACCTGACCCGAGGCAGGGGGAAAACCCCGGCGCAGATCCCGGGGAGTTTGGGCAGGTTTCCCACGTGCCTGGGTGTTCCTATTGACTCTTGTCAGATTAGGAGTGATGGAGAGTGTGAATGTGAGCCGGGCTGGATCCGCCTGGGCTTCCTGGTCTCTCCCTTCCCTCTGCTCTGCCTCTGGTTTCTTGTGGGTTGCAGCGATTTTGGGGTCAGGAGAAGCTGGAATCTGCCAACTTCGCTCGCAACTGAAGCAGCAACTGCCCTCCCCGAGCTTTTCCCCGGGACTGAACTAAAACCCTGCGGAAGCAACAGCATTTTCCAAAGGAACTGATTAAATCTATTGAGCTATTTACAAGTGGGCTCCATCAGAGCTGCGTTATCTGGGAATACAACAGGAAGGCAACTTCTCTTAAATCTAAAAGGCGCAGGAGATTTCCTGCTCTCGGGACAGATTTATAAACCCTTTCCACACACACACACAAACACACACACCGAGGAGCTGCCTTTTATCTGGGCTTTGGAGCCGGGCACGCTCCTGGGGACAGCTTGTTCTGTCCCAGCAGCTCCAGCTCTCTCCCCAAGTCCTGTCTCACGCCTCCGGGTGATGGGGCAGGGAGGGAGGATGCCAAACTCTCCACCCTGCTCTCCCCGGGTGCATTTTGCAGGCTGGAAGTGCTGCAGAGGTTGGCAGTGAGAATTTGGGAATAAAACTTGGAACAGCCTTAATTTTGTTCAGTTCCCTTTAGGGTGGAAGTGCCCTGAAAAAGAGGCTGCCCGGGGTTGCAAGGTTTTATTTTGAATAGGGCAGTGGCTCACTGTTATTTTTTAACCCTCAGGATCTGGATATCATAAATATAAAAACACCTCTGTGGAGGCCCCAGAGGCCAGGAATTTTTTTAGTAGCAGCAGCAGCAGAATTTTCCTTCCTGGGAAAAAGAAAGAGATGGATGAATTCCACTTGATCCCTTTTACAGGACTGCTTCCACCTTGCCCTGTGTTTGCACATGTTGCAGGATGGGTGGAAAGGTTTGGGAGAGGATAGAAACCCTGAGCAAGGACAGGACCTGCTCTGCTGCCAAAGCTGGGAAGCTCTCAGAGCTCCTCTCTGGGTGTTCCTGATCCTCATTATTCCCTCCACATCCTGGGATAACATTTGCCCTCCCAAAGGCACCACAGGGGTCAACTCGTGGCTTTCCAGAACCTCCAGAGACACAATCTGGGGCTCCTGTGTGGTTACAGCACAAAGAAATCCAGCAGAATATTCCTCATTTGGATTTCCACCCTTCCCACAGCCCCCACACAGAATTTTAACTGCAAACACTGCTACTATTATTATTATTATTATTATTACTATAATCACCTTTTTAATTTTTTTTTCCCTCTTCTCCCCCTCTCCTGCAGCACCTGGCATTCTGATGGCATTAGCAGGGAGGGTTTCATTCTGCACCCTGCCTAAAATGCTGGTCAAACCTGTCCTGTCAGAAGCTCCCACGTTACATAAAGGAGGCTGGGGCCATGTGAAAATGCCACCTCTTAATTGCCACCGGATCGGGGTAATTAGTCTGGAAAAACCTCGGGATTACCTTTTATTTATTTTTTTTATTTTTTTTTTTGTGCTCACCTTCCCTGCTCTGCTGTGAGGCTTCACCTGTATCTGGGGCACAGGAAGCAGCAGAGCTCTCCCAGGGCTTTGGGAACAGGGAAATTACGGCGAAAATAGACGGAGCAGACAAAGGGGGGAAGAAAGCTTTGTTCTCCCCCATTTTCACAGATGGGGAACAGTGGCAACAACTCCCATGGGCCAGGCAGAAAATGAGTGGCTGAACCCTACATGGGTATCTCTTTAAAAAGATCCCTCTTTTTTTCTTTTTCTTTTTTTTTTTTTTTTTTTTTTTTTTTAATCTGGGGCGGGGGGAAATGACATCTGGAATTTTACTCCTGCAAAGGGAGGGTTTGTTTTCACTCCTCCCACCCCCACCTCGCACCCCACCAACCTTCAGGGAGATTAAAATATGTGAGAAAGTGCAAATCCTAAATTAGCTCAATATTCACATGTTCCTTAATTATTGATGAAACTCTTGGCTCCCAAGGGGAATTTTTGCAGAGAGAGCTGGGGGTTCCCAGCAGAAGATTCCCTCAGTGCTGCAGCTCCCAACTCTGCCCACTGCCCATCCTCCCTGATTCCACCAGATTTTCCCCTGGGATTGCTACCTGGACCATCTATTTTCTAGCTAAAAATCCCCAGAGCTTTCCCACATACAAAAAAATGCAGAAAACCTTCCCGTTCCCCTTCCCAAAATGCTAAATTTTTCAGCATGGTGCTGAATATTTCTGCTCTTATCACTTTTAAATTGCAGTTTGAAGGTTACAAAAACATGTATTTTAGTGCCTTTAGGTTAAAAGGAACTACATCTTTAAATTTATAAAGATGGATTAAGATAAGAAAAAAATGTATTTGAGTGATTCAGAAGCAGATTTTGGCTCGCTGAGGAATGGAGGTTCAATTTGTTGTACAATATTCCCACTTCTGCCACCACAGAATTGTGCATTTGTACTGCATTTCTCAGTCCCACATGACTAAAAATTTGCTGATCCAAGAAAAAATGAGTTTATCCCTGGATGGAACAGACACAGAGATAAAATCCTTGGTTATTGTCCCAAGGTCTCTGAGCTCTGATCCTTCCTGGGGGTTCCTGCCCAGGAATTAGGCAAAGGATGGCTTTGGGTGATTCCCACAATCCTCACCCTGTTTCCAATAGCACACACCATTCCCAGATGTTTTTTCCCAGCCAGGTGTGATGCTGGGCAGTGTTTCCAACAGACTTTGTGTGGTTTCCCTCTCTTCCTGGAGCTTCCTTCCTTCCCTCAGCGCTGGCAGGTTCTGAGTTGTGCCTTTTGAAGGTGGATGCTGCAACAGCTTCGGTCTGGTGTGTTTAAACAGGAGAAAATTGGTTAATTAGGCTGATGAATGCAGCTAATTGTCCTTGCTGAGAGCTGAGGAGCTGGAGGCAGGGAGCACCAGGGCAGCTGAAAGAATTGCAGCATGGGGACAATGCTGAGCTGTCCCCAAACACTTCAGAGCCACAGGATGGTTTAGGGTGGGAAATCCCTGAGAGGTCATCGAGTCCAACCATTCCCCAGCCAAGGGGAAGACACTGCAAGACACCATTAATGATTTCAGAGCCACCTGTGCTCGTGTTTAAGTGAATTTGAGTCCATTCAGAAGCAGCTGCTTTGTGATTTTTGTGAGTTTAAGGGGCTGCAGCTTGTTCAGAACAGGGATCAGAGCTGGGAAGGGGCTGGAGCTCCAGGAGAGGCTGAGGGAGCTGGAAAGGGGCTCAGCCTGGAGAAAAGGAGGCTCAGGGGGAACCTTGTGGCTCTGCACAACTCCCTGACAGGAGGGGACAGACAGGGGGGTCAGGGACTGCTCCAGGGAACAGGGACAGGAGAGGGAACAGCCTTAAATTGTGCCAGGAGAGGTTCAGGTTGGACATCAGGAAGGATTTCTCCATGGAAAGGCGGTCAGGCATTGGCAGTGGAGTCTCCATCCCTGCAGGGATTTCCAAGCCCTGTGGATGTGGCACTTGGGGACATGGGGCAGAGGTGGCCTTGGCTGTGCTGAAGGAATGGTTGGGCTGGATGTTCCTAAAGGGCTTTTCCAACCTCAGTGATTCCATGGTTCTCCAATTCCACCTCTGCTTTACCCTGGCTGTGTGTGAAGCATCAGAGCTGGAACACCTTGGGAGGAAATTCAAGGAATTCTGCTTTTACCACGTGTCTGGGCTGTCACTTGGGGTGCTCCAAGGAAATCTCCTAAAGTTCACACAAATTTGGGTCCAACAACGGTACAATGACAGATTTCCCAGGGTAGCCTGGTGCCTGCAGGTGTTCACAAACACAAACCAACCTCCATTATTGCTGCTCTGACATTGCACTTGCCAATCACCTCCTTGGCCGTGGATGTTGCAGGGAATTCTGAGCCTCAAAGCCAAGAGCAGCCAAATCCCTGCAAAGATTGGAACAGCTCAGGAGAAACCAGGGCTGGAATGCTCCCAAAGCAAAAAGGAAAATTTCCTTCAGTCACTGCTGACCCAGGCTTACCAAAAGTGAAAACATTTTAATATCTGCGCTGCTCCTGCCTCCTTCATTTCCCAGTCTCATTTTCCTTGGTGCCCAGGTAATTTCACTGGGAGCCACCTCATTCTGTGAGCACAATGGGTGAGTTTCTAACAAAGGGCCCTGGAGTTTGGAAGTCAGATTTTGGCGGAAATGAAACCAAGTCCTCCTTTGTGCTCGCGTTCTGCTCATTCCACCATCTGGGCGCTGACGTCATTCTTTTTCTTGTGCTTTCTAAAAAAGGCCTTCTTGCCAAACCCAGAGCTGGGTTAAAACCCAACTCAAAACCCACTAGAAACAAAAAAACCCAAATATATATATATGTAATTTATTACTCTGAAACATGCTCCCCTTGTTCCAATCATCCATTTTGCTGGGCAGTATCTGGTATGAAGAGTTTTCATTGAGTAATGCTGACCACAAACACAGAGCAGAGCAGTTAAATCAATTGTTTCTGTCAAATACAAGCAATTTATGATTTATGATTATTTATTTATTATGATTTTCCCCTCCTACAACCACATGCAGAGCTTGGGACACATTAAAATCCCACATTTCCCAGGATAAAGTGCTGTGTATTTATTGCAGAAATAGAGAATCTTCCATTGGGAGCTGATTCTTCCATCTGAGCCAGATTTAAGTACTGGGTATCCTGAATTAACCAGGATAAAGGTTTATTCCTGTTTTTATTAATTTTTATTTATTTATTTATTTATTTATTTATTTATTTAAAGGTTTATTCCCGGTTTTATTTATTTATTTATTTATTTATTGGTTTATTCCTGGTTTTATTTATTTATTTATTTACTTACTTACTTACTTAAAGGTTTATTCCTGATTCTATTTATTTATTTATTTATTTGTAGGTTTATTCCTGGTAGGTATGTATGTATGTATGTATGTATGTATTTATTTAAAGGTTTATTCCTGGTTTTATTCATTTTTATTTATTTATTTATTTATTTATTTATTTAAAGGTTTATTCCTGGTTCTAAAGGTTTATTCCTGGTTTTATTTATTTTTATTTATTTATTTATTTATTTATTTATTTAAAGGTTTATTCCTGGTTCTATTTATTTATTTATTTATTTGTAGGTTTATTCCTGGTATGTATGTATGTATGTATGTATGTATTTATTTATTTATTTATTTAAAGGTTTATTCCTGGTTTTATTCATTTTTATTTATTTATTTATTTATTTATTTGTTTGTTTGTTTATTTATTTATTTAAAGGTTTATTCCTGGTTCTATTTATTTATTTATTTATTTATTTGTAGGTTTATTCCTGGTATTTATTTATTTATTTATTTATTTAATTAATTAAAGGTTTATTCCTGGTTTTATATTCTTCCTGTAACTAACACTGGAATGTGGCCAAGCACCCACAAGAATCAGCACACAGAAACACCAAAAAATTCACAGAGGGAACAAACAAACAAGCCCAGCAGATTTTGGAGAAGGAAACCTTATTCCTTGACTAGCACCTTTTTAAACTGAAATCCCAGAAAGCCTGTAAAGTTTAGTTGGCTTAAGAGTTAAAAAATAATAATTGGAAACAATCAGGCTTTTGGATTCTAATAACAAAAATTCTGACTTGTGGTGAGCAAGAAATCAGGAGGGATGCTTCAGTTTAACATAAAACATTATTTTGCTGTCTTCCTCCACTGAGGAGATGATTTTTTTCACCTCAAGCATGGAGTTTCCTCCCAGTTTGACAACTGATGGTATTTGGTGGTATTTCATTTAAGGAAGCCAGGGACAAGCAGATGATGGTGAATAATAACTGTACAGCCTGAAAAGGAGATGGAACAAAGGTTAAACCCCCTGGGATGTGAAATCCAGGGAAAGGCATCTTGTTCTCCCATACAAGAAGTGAAACTTCATTTTGCTGCAGTGAATGAGCATGTCCTGAGGGCAGGGAAAAAAAAAAACAAAAAGGTGCTTTGGAAACCAAAAGATCTTAAAAAAAGGAGAGTTGAGCTGCAACCAAACCATCCATGTGGTCTGGGTGCTGCAGATGGAGCTTCCTCCACTGCACAATAAAGGAAATTTTTTTCCCTATTAACATCTGCATCTTGACAATGTTCCTCAGACCATGTTAAGCAACTCTGCTGAGCTGAGACAATATAAAAATGTGCCCATTTTCTTCAGCAGAGCAGCCAATGGGATGTTTTAGATTTACACTGATGAAACCCAGCCTGGATGAAATGAGCAGCTCATGGATTTGGATTCTGGATTCTGCCAGGATAACTGGCTGCTGTTCAGGGTTGTGCTGGCAGTTTGCTGTGGCCAAAGAAATATCAGAACAAGACACCAGGAAGGTGAATCCTTCTTCCCATTCCACACATCTCTTCTGACAGCTCTGAGTGACATTAAAATGCCAAAATTGATGCAGAATGTTTCAGATCTCCCACAAAACTGCTCGTGGCAGTGCCCAGTTCCAGCATTCCTTATTTCCAGGCTTACAATGAGAAACCAGCTCTGGTTTGGTTATAAATCCAAATTGCAAGTTTTCAATGTGTGAATGGCAATAACAACCTGACTGGGCTTTTAAAATCTATTGGTCTCTCAATTCCAGGGAAAAACCTTGCTCTATCCAAGGCAGTTTTCTGGATTCCAGTGAGGAGATCCTGAGTATTGCCTGGAAATCAAAGATTCAGGTATGGTTAATAAATAAAGTTAATACACATTTCCTTTAGCTTTGGTGCAGTTACAACTGTTTGACAATGATTTTGAGGCACAGGGAGGTCTTTTTATTTCATCCTTTAGTGCTGACACTCAGGAGTAAACTTTTAATCAGAGTAAGCATTTTGGGAAGAAACAACATTCATTTTTATGTGTAAAAAAGAGGTGAATGTAAAAATTAGACACCACCTTGCAAAAATCAATGAAAAAACACAGACAGCTTTGCAAACCCTCTTCTGCTTCCTGAAGCAGAGCTGAGCTCTCACAAGTGAAAACAATTTTAATAAAAAGGCAATTTTAATAAAAAGTACTAAGGTAATTTTTAATTTTTTTTTTCCTGGATTGAAAAAACACAGTCAGTGTGTGAAGCAGCAGAAAGTCACTCCCTGCCTTTCACAGTCTTGATGTGTTAATCCTCCATGTGGATCCCTTTTGAAGCTCCTGCTGGTCCATTACCATGTTTTCCCTTGGGAGAGCTGGGTTTAGATCCAGCCTGAGTTTAGATCCAGTCTGAGTTTAGACCCAGCCTGCTGGAGCAGTGTCCAGGCCTGGATTGGTGCTGTTTTTACACAGTCTCCTCTAACAGACTCACCCCTGAGCCTGAAAGGGTTAAATGTTCTTGCAGTGCTTCTTTTTCTTCCTGGGTGCTCCTTCCCCACACTCCTCTGTCTCCTCTTTTTGCTTTTTGTGCTTCTTGTGGCGTTTCTTCTGCTTTTCCTCCTGCTCCTCCCCCTCAGACATTCCCACAGAAATTTCTCCATTGCCTGTATTTTCATCACAACTGATGTTTTCTCCTTCATTCTCCTCTTTATGTTTCCTCTTTTTTTTCCTTTTGTGACACTCATTTAGTGGATCATCCACTTCTTTTCCATTCCAGCTCCCTGTCTTAGGCTTTTTCTCTGGTTTCTCACAGTCCTCTGTCCTCTCTTCCTCATCATCTCTCTTCTTCTTCTTCTTTTTCTTTTTGACTTTGGTTTCCAGCTCTTCTGAAGGCTCCACAGCTTCATCAGCTGCTGGGTTGGAATGCACCACCTTTGTTTCTGTTTCCTTCTGGGTTCCCTTCAGCTTTGCCATGCGCTCAGCAAAATATTCCTGGACAGTGAGAACACTCTTGACTGTGCTGGAACCATCTCCAGGGCTGGAGAGGAAGTTGTTCTTCTCTTCCTGGGAGTCAGGATCAGCAATATCCTCCTGCAAAGGAACAGAGATGAGCAGGAGTGACTCAGGAGTCATGACTTTCAACATAATTCTGGTTTTTTTGTACACTAATAAGGAAAATACTGAAAAGCAACGTGGTGCTTTGAAAATGAACTGTGACAGTAAAGATTTGGGTGGAAGTGAGGCAGCTCTTCATGTGAAAGATGCTGCAGGTTTAGGGAAAAGAGGTGGAAGGAGGGAAGGCAGCAAGAGAACACAAACCAAGACAATTTTCAGTTGTTTTGATCTCCTCAGTTTACCTACTCCTACATAACTCATGTCACATTACACTGACTTTACAAAACACATGTCCCTGCAAGACATAAACCAACAAGAAAACTGATCCACTCCAATCCACCAGGAAATCCCATTCCTGGAATAACTCTTCAGCAAAGATCCAGGGAGCAATCCAGCACTGAGGCATCTCCTCCACCTTATCTGATCTCTGGAAATGTTTGTTTCAGAGCTGCTCTGCTGTCAGGGTGTCCCAGATGATGTTATTTAAACAGGCTCCATTTGATCACAGGTTATCAGATGGCACAAACAACATCACAGGTTACATCTTACAAGGTTTCTGCAGACATGAAATAAAGAGCTGCAGGTGAAGAGTCTCCTTTCTAGAAAGGAAATATCAAACTAAAAGCAAAGTATAGCTCTGGAGCTGGATGTTATGGATGGCATGAAGAAAACTGACTGAGAAAGCAACAAATGCCACAAGATGGAAATGTATAATTTGTTAAATGATCTGAGATTTACAAAAGAAACAAACCAGAAAGGCAGCTGAAATTAAGGCTCGTTCACATACATACCAAAGCACTCAAAACAAAGCCTCTGTGGTACAGCCTTTTGCTTGGCAAAAGTCACAAATGACTCTTGGAAAGGTCCCAAACTTTCACAGAAACATTCAGGTTGGAAAAGAGCTCCAGGACCATGGAGTCCAACCTGTGACTGACCCCACCTTGTCCCCAAGTGCCACATCCAGACATTCCTTGGACACCTCCAGGGATGGGCACTCCAAACCTCCCTGGGCAGTTCCAATGCCTGAGCATCCTTTCCATGGAGAAATTCCTCCTGATGTCCATCCTGAGCCTCCCCTGGTGCAACTTGAGGCTGTTCCCTCTCCTCCTGTCCCTGTTCCCTGGAGCAGTCCCTGACCCCCCTGGCTGTCCCCTCCTGTCAGGGAGTTGTGCAGAGCCACAAGGTTCCCCCTGAGCCTCCTTTTCTCCAGCTGAGCCCCTTTCCAGCTCACTCAGCTCATTAATGTTTTTTTTAAAGCCTTGTACACACCACAGGGAACCAGGTACCCCCTCTGGATGGGAAAAGCTGGGAAGGATGGTGTAGAGTCCTCACCAACATCTGCCCTACAACCCCTTCCTGAATGAAAGGGGATCCACAGGGATTACAGTCAGAGGTAATTCCCTGTTTTTCCATTCATAAATGCACAAGGATGGGTAAGAGCACCCACTCTACCCACACATCCTGCCTGCCCCAATCAGAGCAGTCAGATTTCACAGCTGTAAATGTGTTGTGCCACCTAATTACTGGCCTGGTTTTATTTTCTTCTGGTTTTACTCAGAGTCAGGATTAAAAACACAAAGGAGGCGAATTTCATTAAATCTTATCTAAAGTACAGAGTTCTGCAACACTTCTAGCTACCAGCTAAAAGTGAGCAAAATGGAGATAAACCTAGCTAGTTGCAAGTCCCCTTAAAGCTAAACAGTCCAATAAAGAACTAACAAACACCTATATTATTTATACTTTTGACCCAATGACCAAATTCCTGTGACCCACAGTGCAGCACTAATTATCCAACCAAAAACTGCTACCTGAAATCATGAAGAAGGAAGAAGACAGAAAGAGACAATGCCTAAAAACTTCCATCTTGTCCCATACATATTACTATATTCTAAAAATCCTGAATTCAAAACCCTCCACCATGTGAAATCACACACTTTTATTTAACTACACACCCATGATTTTAACTCCATCACTCAAATTTGGAAATCCTCTCCAAAACCCCAAGTCCAAAGCAGTGATCTCCTGGGGGTCAGTGTTAAAAAGTACAGAAAGCTCAAAACTCCCAGGCTTCAGGGTTCCAACAACAGCCACTTTCACTGCCATAACCTGATAGTCAGGGAAGGCCAGCAGAGAGCTGGGAGATAAAACTCCACTTATCTCAACACTTTATAGTTATTGCATGATGCTGCAGATAAGGGACCTGCCTCTCTTGAGGGCATCATTAAACTTGAAGTGGGGTTTATTAGGGTTTGTGAGGAAGGTTTTCCAGGTCTGGCTCCTTATGCATCCATAACCTTTACTCCCCATGAGCAGGAATGCACAAATTGGTGTCATTAGTGCTGCATTATGAGTGGTGGTTTCCTCATCCCTCTGCTTTCAAGAGAGCTATTCCAGTGGAACAAAAGTAAGGCTGCACTTGAGATTCCAGTGATGTTTGTGTGGGCACTTAGCAAAATGAGGGACTTTTCTTGTAGGGATATGTTGTAGAGTTCCTGAAGGGTTATGAAGTAACTGAAACTATTTGACTCCTGGCAAAGAAGCCTGAAAAGGGATGTGGAACAGGGGGAAAAACAGGATGTATAAACACACAGGTTACATTTGAAAGGGGAGCTGCAGCAGAAGTTTAACAAGACAGAATTCCCAGGATGAAGGGGTTGAGCTATATTTATATTACACCTGTTTTTAATAAGACCTAACCCAACAAGCAGAGAATCCCACATCATCACAGGATCATTCAGGTGGGAAAAGAGCTCCAATACCATCAAATCCATCCTGGGCCCATCCTTGTCATCCAGCCCAAGGCACTGAGTGCTTGTGCAGCCCTTCCTTGGACACCTCCAGGGATGGGCACTCCAAACCTCCCTTCCAATGTTTACCAACTCTTTCCATGAAGAAATTCCTCCTGATGTCCAACCTGAGCCTGCCTGGCACAGCTTGAGGCCATTTCCTCTGATCCTGGGGGGAGCAGTCCCTGACCCCCCTGGCTGTCCCCTCCTGTCAGGAGTTGTGCAGAGCCACAAGTTCCCCCCTGAGCCTCCTTTTCTCCAGCTGAGCCCCTTTCCAGCTCCCTCAGCCTCTCCTGGGGCTCCAGCCCCTTCCCAGCTCTGTTCCCTTCCCTGGACACACTCCAGCCCCTCCAGGTCCCTCCTGTTGGGAAGGTCCCAGAAGTGTCCCCAGCAGTGCCAGCACAGAGGGACAATCCCTTCCCTGAAGCCCAAGCACACAGAGTCATTTTCCTTCCCCCTACAGCAGGATTTTGACACCCTGGATTGCAAAAGGACAAACAGACTCCCAGGTTTTCAGCCAGAACTGTTTCCCTCCCCACCCTGATGTGTAAAACACACTTGGGCCCAGGACACCCCTTTGCCCCTGGCCAACCAGGAAAGGATTTTCTCATTGCCTTGGTGACTTCAAGTCCTGACAACTTAATTACTGTAATTGAAGGCAAATATTACTCGAGCTCTACACATTTCTTTCTGTTCATGAAGCACATTAGGCATAAAACAAACGTTCCTTTGGTTAAGCAGAGGAGTTCCAAAGGTATGTATGAGTTTAGAAAATAAGAACCTTGCTCAGAAACTCCTTTATTGATAAGAATTTTAATAACCATGGGCCACTGAGCACAGAACTAACAGGGCATGGAGACAAGCAAAGAGGTGCCAACCTTAGAAAACCTCTGGGTTTAGGAAAAGCTTATGTAAAACCATAAATCACCTGGAAGGGCTGTTAAATGCCAAGGTATTCCTGCTTCTGTGGTGTACCTGTCCCAGTAGCCATGGGAACACTGCTGAACTCTAACCAGGGCTTTTCTCTAACCCCTCACAGGTCATCCAATCCCTCCCCTGCTTGATCCAACACAGAGAAAAAATTCAAAGAAAAATAAAGCAGATATCCCTAAAAGTGGATGGTGCTGCTGCAGCTTCTGAAAAACCAGATAAATGACAAAAAGAAATATTCTTGCTCCAGAGAACTGATGATCAGGTACAAAAGGAAATGAGCAATTGTGCTGTAACTGGAGGGAAACCAGAAGATTGGAGAAGATGTTTGTCCATGCCATCAGCTCCAAAACTGCCCAAAATCAAGCTGAGGAGATGAAATTAGAAGGAATTAGGAATAGGGAATTGATAGGATGGTCCCAAGCAAAAGAAAAGGACTGCTTGAAACGTGGTGTTAAATGTGGAATGAGTAAAAGGAAACAATAGGAAAATTCAAGGGGAGGTTGGTAAGTCCACAGGAAGAGATGAAGGTCAATCACAGGCCTGTAAATATCATCTGTTTATGTAATTAGTGAAATGTATGGAAAATAATCTAAAGGACATAAAGCACTCCATGTACCATGGTGTTTTTCTCTGCCTTTCTTCACTTGCTGATTAAATCATTAAGGGAGCACACCAAACTTCCAGAGGGAAATCCTGGTTCCCTTGAATCCTGCAGGATCAGGATTGCATCTCTAGGGCATCCCACTCTCAGAGCACCTTGCAGTTATCAGTGAAAGGAAAAAACAGGGGATTATGGTTAATTATCAAGGGAATTCACACCAGTGAAAAGAAGAAGCCCAAAGTGGGAAGGATTTAGACACATCATGAAACCAAATGGGTGTGAAACCCAGCCTGGTCTAGTGGAAGGTGTCCCTGCACATGGCAGAGGTGGGAATGAGATGAGCTTTAAGGTGCCTTCCAACCCAAACCATTCTGGAATTATTATAATTAATATTCAAAATTATTCAGAACTGCACCTGCACATTACCCTGGGTGGAAAAGTGAGGTAGAATCCTTGCCCAAAGCAAAGAGCAACAGGAGCAGCCTGGATTAATTCAGAGAAGTTTCCCTCCTCTTCAGAATGCAAGTATTTTCTTTATAGCACTTAAAATAGAGGAATTAAAGAATCTCTTGTACCATCTCTGTCTGCTACATATGAACTATTACTCAAACCCAGGAATTTCACATGACCTTGCTTTGTTGGCACTAATTCACAACAATTTTGTGAAATCTCATTCACAAAAATGACACAAAAGGCAAAGTCCAGAAGGGATGAGCAAAAAGGCAGAATAAAGCTGAACTATTTCAGTAGCCCTCACTCAAATTGCAGCAAGTGGGCTGGATGAAGCACATGGAGCCTGAGTTCCATGGAAAACACAGGATCACTCAGTTTGAAAATGCAGCCATCCCTGCTCTGCCTTTCTTACCAACTTTCTTGCTGAGAAACTGGAACAATAAGATTAAAATAATCCTGCTCTGCTCCTGCTGCTTCAGATCCTCACTGAGAGGTTGGTGGGACCTTCATGCAGTGCACAAAACTTGACAGGCAAGAGCTGAGGGCATCCCTGTATCTCTCCATCCCAGGAATGGCTGCAGAAAATTCCTGAAGAGTCACTCTGGAGCTCTGCAGACATCAACTGCTGACAGAGTCTTGCTTTAAGGAGTTGACAACTTCAAGTTAAGTAGGAGCATTAACATTTGGATTGGGATCAAACAGGCAAGAGGGTGAACAAAGACCTGTAGCCTGATGAGTTTAAGCAGGATTAAAATAAATACATGCATAAATAAGGCCACATACCATCAGTTCTGCAGCCAGTTCTGGCATCAGAACAGGTACCCAGGAGGCTCCAATGCTTTTAATTTACCTGATGAAAATTGGTTTATTGCAGACAGCATCTTGTGAAGAGCTGATGAGAACAGACTCCCAGTACAGAAAGGACTGATGCAAAGGGAAAATGGGACAATTGCCCTGGTGCTCATGAGGAGAAGGACAAGCAGCAGGTGGAAATTATCCACAGGAAAGCTTTGCCAGTAGGAGAAATCAGGATCTTTGTGAAGCAAACAACCACTGGGAGTCTCAACCACTGAAAGCAACCCCCACAACTACCAGGGAAGGGTTAGGGGGAGTAAATCCTTTCAGTTCTGTAATGCTTCAGAAACCTAAACAAGGATACAATTTGACCTCCTGGTGATCACAGAATTGTTAAGGTTGGAAAACCACTGAGTCCAAAGACTCCCCAGCACTGCCAAGGCCATCACCAACCCATGTCCCCAAGTGCCAGATCCACACAGCTTTTAAATCCCTCCTGGGATGATGATTCCATCATTTCCATGGGCAGCCTGTTAAATAAATGAGGGTTTAATGAAAGAGATCAGAAGCAGGGATACTCAATTTGGACATGAATGGACATGAACTGGTGAAAATTCAGGTCACCTGCAACTTCTATTTTTTGTTGGCCATGGTGCTGTAATTACCAGGACATGCCACATACCCATAGGAAGTTTTAATTTTACTACTATTTATCCTGAGTACCAATAGAACAATATATCCACTGATGGGAAATGGAATGAAAATTCTGAATGTCCAATACCTGGATGACATGACACTTGTTAAAAGGACAAGTTCCAATTACTACAGAGAAGCACTTTCCTCCTTGACTCTGTTAAAATAAATTCTGTGCCAGAATATATTGAAACATCAGCTACTGTCTTGCAGTTGATATTAACTTCTACACTCCACATGAGCCATCAGCTGTCTCTAACCCAGCAAGGACAAGAAGAGAGGTTAGGAAGTAATTAATGGAAAGGGGACAAGGAAAAGTGTTTTAAAAATATGATGTTTTTCCATGGAATTGTGAAGATCCATTTTTGCTACACTTGCAACTACAAAAGAGCAGATTGCTTCTTTAGCAATCAAAAGGCCAAGGAATTTTATTATAGTACATCTATGCCTAAAATAATCTGGAGGTTTTAATAGAATCACTGACCTCTGGAGCAGAACTACTGTGAGTGCTAGACCAGCTCCACTTTTTTTAGTGGAGTCATGGAAACCTCCAAAGACAGAGGTGTTACCATCCTTCAGGAGATCCCTATTCTGGTTACAGAATCAGGGAATGGTTTGGGTGGGAAGGGACCTTAAAGCCCACCCCATTCCAGCCCCTGACAAGGGCAGAGACACCTCCCACTATCCCAGGCTGCTCCAAGCCCCATCCAGCCTGGCCTTGGATATGGCACCACAACCTAATGAGGAGGTTTTATCACCACATAACAGCACCCATTTCACCCCACTGCAGCAATCTCCAGGTGCTTGATTTTCATTTACATTGTATTTGCTGGTTCTGTTTTTATTTCAGTTTTAAATTCCGTGCTGATGCACTTCTATTAAAACCACATCCAAATTCACCCAGCCTGTCTCGCCCTTCTATTTTATATTTTTGTTAAAAGCTCATCCTGTACCTCAGCAAGTGGCCAATTTCAGCAATTTTGTCCACTCACACAACAGAAAGCCCCCATCCCTCTTGCTGAATACTCCTGGTATGCAAAATTCCATTTGTTTGTGATACAAACAATCCATTTCCAGGGGTGTAGGATGAGCTGGAGCCCAGCCTGATCCCATCAGTGAAACAGGAGCTGCACAATAAAAGCTGTGACACTCAGCCAGGTTTTGCCTCCAGCCTGCAAACACCAGCAGAACAGGAAACAGCAGGGTTGCAAAAGTGCAAGGGATTAAATTTTGGCCAGGGACTTGATTGCAATGACAGTCCTGGGGATTCATTCCAGCTGTCCTGAGCAGATCCTGGTCAGGCCACAGCACCTGTATTTCCAAGGGCAGCCTGGGAATCCCAGCACTGTGTCCCACAGGGCACACACACACTTCCTCCTACTGTTCTTACACTTTTCAGGAAAAAAAAAAACAAACCCAAATTTATTGAAGTTTGTGCACAACAAAGGCAGTGAGTAAAACCCAGGAGCTGAGGTGAGGGGGAATACACACTGTGGGATAATTCCCAAGAGGTGCAGAAGGCTGAAGGCACAGAAGGAAAGAGTTAAAAAACTCAGCATATGGAAGAGAAAATCCTTTTCATATCTTGAGAGACACTTAGATATATCCCTGTGACATCTCATTCCACTCCAGCTCCTCTGCTGAGGCCAGCACAACTTCTCTTCCTTCACATTTCCCTGCAAATTACATCTGTGCCTTACACTGGATATAAACAAACCTAAAGGAAGAGATTTCCCCTAGGATCTCTCTATTGGCACAATGCAGAGATCCAAACACAGTGACTTCATCTTCCCCAAAAGCACCTAAATCAATTCTAACTGCTCTGTTCTCACCTTGAATAACAGAGGAAGTGCAGTCCAGCAAAACCAGCACAGGACTGGGAAGGTCACGTTCCCCAAGCTCTCTTCCCAGCTGCTGGGAAACCCTGGAGAAGTTATTCCCTCCAGCTCTGGCACAGGTTATCAAAGCACAGAACATGCCTGATCAACTGCATGAGACTCACAGCAGAGCTAAGAGTTTTATAAAGTGTTTGTAAGGTGCCTTGAGATCCTTCACAGAGGAACAAGGATGAAAATAACCCTGGAATTCCACTCTCCTGCACCAGGGCTGGGACACTGAACACAGACCTGACCCAGCAGCACTTCTGAGATGGATCTGTGAGGAAACAAATCACCAGGAATCTCAGATACTGTGTTTTAAATGAGTGGGAAGGAAAAAAACCATGGAATAGTCTGGGTTGGAAGAGAACCTAAAGCTCATCCAGTTCCACCCCTGCCATGGCAGGGACACCTTCCACTGTCCCAGGTTATTCCAAACCCATCCAGCCTGGCCTTGGACATTCCAGGGATCCAGGGGCAGCCACAGCTGCTCTGGGCACCCTGTGCCAGGGCCTGCCCACCCTCACAGGGAACAATTCCTTCCCAATATCCCATCCAGCCCTGCCCTCTGGCAGTGGAAGCCATTCCCTGTGTCCTGTCCCTCCATCCCTTGTCCCCAGTCCCTCTCCAGCTCTCCTGGAGCCCCTTCAGGCTCTGCAAGGGGCTCTGAGCTCTCCCTGGATCCTTCTCTGCTCCAGGTGAGCACCCCCAGCTCTCCCAGCCTGGCTCCAGCCCCTGGAGCATCTCTGGTGCCTCCTCTGGACTCTCTCCAGCAGCTCCAGGTCCTTCTGCTGTTGTTCCCCAGGGCTGGAGCAGCTCTGCAGGTGGGGTCTCACCTGAGAGGGGCAGAATCCCCTCCTCCCTTGCTGCACACACTGGGAATCAGCCCAGGATGCAAATCAGTGCAGATTGCTTTTTTAATCCTGAATACCAACTTTAAATGTCTAAAAAGTCTTCAAAAATCCAGGTCAGCCACCCCTGTCCCCAATACTGTGGATATTATATTATCCCATGGCACTGCCATGCTCAGGTACAATCCAAGCCTTGCCCACATGTCCTGTCACTCCCTGGGCACTTTTTATTATCCCTTTGTAATCTGTGGAATGGGCAGCTGCTATTAAGGATTCAAGAGACCAAAAACCCTCACTGATCCTCGAGTTCAGGATTTTCCTGTGCTCCACAGCCACAAAAGAACCCCAAAAGAAGTAACAAGTGGGTTTGGCCAGACTGTGAATACAATCAGAGGTATCAATGAGGGCTCTGAAGATTTGGGATGCTGAGAAAGAAAAGGGAATAAAATCCAATGGGAGCACCCAGAAGAGAGAAAGGAGCTGTGGTAGCAGTTCCAAGAGTGAGCACAGTCACAGCTTTGGCTTCTGGCAGAGGAAACTGCACGTGCTACCAAATCTGCAAACAACACCTGCCCACATCCAACTCCTCTCCTGCCTCTTTTCTAATAATAAATGTAGAGAAGCAGATCTGGGTAGAAATAAAGTGCTTCCAGGTGAAGCAGGTAATTTAAACCAAAGCTTTGCTCCTTTCCCCTTCCTCTCAAAAAATGTTTCTCAAAAGGAAAATCGACACTTGAGCCTCTCCTGCTCTCTGATTTGAGAGGGTGATTTGTGGGAGAGCTGATCCATGGATCCAAAGCTCAGACCTCTGGCCAAGGGGACAGACATTTCCTGTTTTTCAGCACCAGCAGTGGCTCAGGAGCCCCCTGTGTCACTTTGTTGTCACTTTTCAGTGTGCCTTCCCCAGGCTTGGTTTTTTTCCTCTAAGCAGGTGCAAAGGGGGGACTCAGAGCACAGGGAAATGAATCAGAACTTCACAATTTGGGGCAGGACAGACCAGAAATATCATAAATACCAGCTGGGCCCTGTGTAGGCTAAAAGACAGATGCAGAAACACAAGCAGCAAGAATGAGAGCTAAATTTGAAATACAACAGCAGGGCTGGGTATGCACATTTTTTTTTCCTTTTTTCCCATCTATAAGGGTCTGAAGAAAAGAGTTTGACTGAGGAATGGGGTTTATTTTTTAAGGGATGCCATTCATGCAGTGTGCCTAGAGTTCATAAGATCTTATTCTTATTTTCCAGAATTCAGAGAGCACTGCCCAGTGACTACAACCCAGCCAGGTACAACCTCTCTGCAGCCTTATTTTCATAAATTCTTCTTCATTTCTGCCTTTAGTTTCTGTGCTTCCTTAAACAGCTCTTCTGACAATCAGCTCCTCAGATCAATTCCAACTGGGACTCATCTTCCCCTCCAAAAACCAACCCAACTCTTCTCCTCTCAGCTTCAAAATGCTGCTCCAAGGTTTCCCTACCCATCCTGCCAGTGTCCTACCTTACCCTCTCACTATCTGAGATGTGTAACATCCTGCCCTTGTTCTGTCCATCATTTCCTTGCAAGCTCTCTGGGGAAGCAATTAGCCCACTTGTGAGCACTCTACAACATAATTAACAAATAATAACCACTGAGAAATGTAGGCCAAAAAAGCCAAGTTATCACAGCCCCATTTCTGCAGAGACTTGCATTGTTCTGTGTTCACTTGCAGCTTCCAAGTTCCTGGAGGCACAAATTCTGCTCCAAGGCACCCCAAAAGCAAAGGTGAACCCTGTGTTTTAAAGAAGATATAAAATGTTCTGGCTTTATTTGGATTTTCAGGCTTTGCTGCTTTCCCCTGCTCATTAACATGAGTGTTGTGAGTATTTACATAGAGAACACTACAATAAATCTCAGAATTGGAGGTGAAAGGATCATAATTTGGTTTTAAATTAACTCTGGCAATGGGAGCACCAAAGGAAGGAAAGACAGGATGACTGTAACAACAAGCAAGATGTAACATCAACATAATGACATCATTTAGGATGAAAAAAATGCTGGAGGAGAACAAGGACAGAACCTGTTCTTGGGTTTCCATCCACACATCCCACAGCAGCCAGTAGGGAATGGTAATAATTATCAGGGAAAGCCTCAAAACTCACTCTTATTTCAGCAGCAAATAAAATATTTCCAATTCCTGAGGCTTCCTACTGTAAGACAGCTCTCCCAGGCTCCTGCACACTTCCTAGGAAGTTTTATGAGTCCTGGGTATCCCTTCAATACTGAAAAATAAAGGTGCCAAAGCAATTAGAAAAAGGTTTCTAGTAAGGCTGAAGCAGAATTCTGTTGGGGAGCCAAGAAGAAAAGGAAGAAAAGGGTAAATGATCTGTTTGTAGTGTTTATTGGGATGGAGAAAGATGGCATTTGGAATGCACAGAGAAGGAATAATGTTGAGGAAAGGGGGGGAGAAAGTATGTGGTTAAATCTCCATATTTTATAGCCTTGAGTAGGTCAACAATGATGACCACACTGAAATTCTGATTTTAGATCCACCCAGCACTGATCCTGCCCTGGAACACCAAACTGAGGTGATCCCCACTGAGAACAGGACAGTGAACAGCCCATTTCAGCCCCAGAGCAGCAGGAAAACCTGTAATGGAGCAGTTGGCACCAAGTTATGGATAATCCCTGGAGCCTGAGAGTGCCAGGATGTCCCACCCAGCCCTGCAGCCTGAGCAAGACAGAGCAGGTCTGCTGTGACCTGGGACAAAGGATCCTCATGGTCACTTTGTGAAATCTGCCATCCCTGGCACAACCTGCAGAACAACTCACCTGGTTTAACCTTAGGTCATTTGAGGGCAGAACAGCTCAGATCAGCATGTACAGAATAGACATTTCCCAGGCTTCAATGGCATAGAAAATTTTAAATCTCCAAGGGGAGAAGACTTGTCCTTCAAAACTGATAAAAAGGCATGGCATGGCTGGAACTCAGTCATCTTTAAGGACCTTTCCAACCCAAACCCTTTATGATTCTCTGATCCTTATAATGTTGAGACACTTTGTAGCCTCCCAGCCAGGATCTTATCTCAGCTTTTCTGCTCATGGGCAACCCAGCCCTGATCTCCCAAGCACTAAAGGTGAAAACATTTGATTTATTCTTGTTTCACATCTGAATCTGTCCAGCCTGCTCTTGGGTTTACACTGAATTCCTCTCCTGGGATTAAAGAGCCTCATTTTCCACCTTCAAACCCATCCTTGGACTCCTTTGCCTTTGGGCTGCTTTCCATGGCTGATCTTCGTGATTCTTCTCAGCTTTTTATGGACTCACAGAATGGTTTGGGTTGGAAGGAACCTAAAGCTCATCCAGTCCCCCCCTGCCATGGGCAGGGACAACTTCCACTGTCCCAGGTGGATCCAAGCCCTGTCCAGCCTGGCCTTGGACACTTCCAGGGATCCAGGGGCAGCCACAGCTTCTCTGGGAAACCTCAGACCCTCCCAGGGAACAATTCCTTCCCAATATCCCATCCATCCCTGCCTCTGGCAGTGGAAGCCATTCCCTGTGTCCTGTCCCTCCATCCCTTGTCCCCAGTCCCTCTCCAGCTCTCCTGGAGCCCCTTCAGGCTCTGCAAGGGGCTCTGAGCTCTCCCTGGATCCTTCTCTTCTCCAGGTGAGCACCCCCAGCTCTCCCAGCCTGGCTCCAGAGAAGAGGTGCTTTCCCTTTTTTCTTTTTTTTAATTGTTTTGGTGATGACTGCATCCTGGTTTTGACCTGGTTGAGTTTTAAAGGCACACTTGTCTTTCATTACACCAAGTCTGAGCTTTATATAAAGATTCCACAGCAATGCAAATAAAAACAACAATGAGAAAATCCCTGTGCCTGCAATTCCAAATAGATTTCCTAGGATTTTATTATTAACACTTTGTGTAATGCCCTGAGGGAAGTGAAGAGCTCTGTGGTTGCCCAGTGAACCACACAAAACAGAGAAGCTGTTGCCCCAAGGGACTTGCAGGTTAAAGCTCTGAGTGGGTACAAAACAATACAAATAATTGCCAGGTAGGTGATCCCGCAGGCAGAACGTCTCCTGGCACTGGAGCTCAGGAAAACCAGTGGGGATGGGATGCTTATCACAGCTCAGCAGCAAACTGCTCCAGGAGTAAGCAGCAAAATGCAGACTCAAAAGGAAATGCCAGATTAAAGGCAAGACCAATTTGTTCCCAACCTCTCATTTGCTCCTAATGCTCTGTGGTCTGCAGGTAAGCAAAGGAAAACAGAGGTGTGGAATCACTGAGGATGGAAAAGCTCTGAGATCATCGAGTTCAACCTGCCAAGGCCACCACTGACACATGCCCCCAAGTGCCACACCCACAGGGCTTTGAAATCCCTCCAGGGATGGGAACTCCACCACTGCCCTGGGCAGGACAACCCTTTCCATGAAGACATTTTTCCTAATATCCATCTAAACCTCCCCTGGTGCAGCTTGAGGCTGTTTCCTCTGCTCCTGTCACTTGTCACCTGGGAGAAGAACCTGACTGTCAGGGATGTATCAGCCCAGCACAGAGCTGCCTGTCCCCAGCCTCCTCCAAGCTGTTCTCTTGAGAGGGAACTGCTGTTGGTTGGGCTCTCAAATCCATAATGGAATGAATTCACCAAGAAGTCCTAAGTGCCCTGAAGCAGAGAAAAAAAAAAAAAAAACAACAGATGCCAAACAGCAAAGAAATTCTTGCTTGATGCTGAGCATTAAAACAGTGTAAAGGGAAATAAAGAATCACAGAATGGTTTGGGTTGGAAGGGACCTTAAAGGCCACGGGTAGAGACACCTTTCACTATCCCAGGTTGCTCCAAGCCCTGTCCAGCCTGACCTAGGACACTTCCAGGGATGGGGAGTGTCCCCTCATCCAGCAGATCTGTATAGCCTTGCATTTAGCAGGAACACAGAAGCTTCAAGAGATGTTGCTTACCCCAATTACACTTTAAAATCCACCTTAAATCTGCTTGCAAATTTTGCTTTGCCTCCTTCCAGTTAATCCTCCACTGCCCTGCTCTTTCCTTGGGCTTGCCCTCTGCTGATCCCTCCAGAGCTGGGTGGTCCCTCCACCACCAAGTCATGCAGTGACTGAGCAATGCCAGCTCAGGTTCATTCCCTTCACTTAATGCCCTGAGAAAAGCAGGAGGGTGGAGCCACGGAGCTCTCCAAGAAGTCATTCCAAGCACAGGAGAAGGTCACAGCTGCTCTGGTTTTCATCTGGAAAAGGATGCTTGTGGTAACTCTAAGCAAAGCAACTCCACCTCCTCTGTCTTTGGATATTGTGGTTGGATGACCCTGGACCTGATAAAGCTTCTTACAGGTTGTGATGGGAGCTGTAACTGTGATAATGGAGTTTTTAACACCTTTCCTCCATGTGGCTTCTCTGATGTTGAATGATACAGTTGAACCCAGCCAGGAAAACAATTTTACTTTCCTTTTCATGCAACCATTTATTTTCACAGAGAAGGAACTTCATATTTGTGAGGTGGCTGTCTGCCTGTGGGTTGTGCCTCGAATCAGTGAGAGAGAATGGAACAGACCAGAAAAAAATAAAAAATCACAGAATCATGGAATCATTAAGGTTGGAAAAGTCAGTCCAGCACCACCACCATGTTCACCCATCAAGTGCCACATCCATATCTTCCAAACACTTCCAAGCATGGTAAGTGTTAAAAAAAAATAAAATAATCTATTCTTTAACTGACTTGGAAGCCAGGCTAAGTAGTTGAAATAAAACCAGAATAATTCAGTCTTGATAAATAAAAATAAATGCACTTGGGTAAAATAGAACCTACTATGAAATAGTATAAAATTAGAAAGTCAGGATGTATTTCAGAAGTTCATCCAGTTACTGGATGTTATTGATGCTTCTGCATGTCTAAAATACCATATCTAAAAGTAGCTGGACAGTTTAAAAAGCAGTGTATCACACAGATAGAGGTTAAAAAGAAATCCCTGTAATCTGATTGGCCCAAAGCTCCCCAAAATCAAGTGTGCCAGAACTATTTACCATTAATTCTAACTACCCTTAGTCTGATTTCTCAGACATTTCTCACCTCCTTCGTGTTGATTTCAGCTCAATGAGAAACAGGAAAACAGTACCAACAGTATAAATGACCACTAAAGAGCATTTATATAATATTTTTATATAATATTTTATATAATATTTTGTGCTGAAGCAGACAAGCAGCAGCCACAGACCCTCTCCCAGAGAGGAAATCACCTCTGGAAAAGTGGCAACAACATCCAAGTGGAAGCAGTGAGAGTAAGGTGCAGATGGCAACCACTAACACGACTATTTTTGCAGCAATCAACACCTCCTGAAGGAAAAAAAAAATAAAAAGAAAAAAAAGCAGCAAGAATCCATGCTAAGTCATAGGTGGTAAGAAGCCAACACAGCAGTGAAGAGGAGGAATTGTTCAATTATTATCCTGGGTATGAGCATTGCAAATGCAGGCACTGACAAAATCCAAGTTACAACCTGTTAGCCACCATGCTGGAGGGATTAAAAGCCACCATCCCTCTGAAAATCCAGTGCCAGGCCAGGGGCTTCCACTTTCTCAGCTGAAATATCCTCAGTTGCAACATCCTTGTTTGCTCCTAATGAAAGAGGTGATTCACTTTCTTTCCAGGAGCTGCACTGTAAAGTGTTGATTAGAGCTCGAACCCGCCCCCAAAATTTAAAGCAGAGGGGGAAAAAGAATACAAAGGGAGGTGTAAAAGGAGATGGGAGTCGAGGGGGAAATCAAAGCAGGGAATTCACCAGGAGGTAGAGATTTTATCAAAGCGATTGGTTCATTAGGCAGAAAATCCGACTGTCATTAACACGGTGCTGCAGTGCTTTTTGTTAGTGAGTTCTTCAGGGCAGACACCTTTGTATTCCTTCTTGTAAAACACCAATTAGTACCTCGGGCAGACTACAAACAAATCAACATTAAAACAAAGCAGCGAAACAGAATCGTTTGTATCTCCTGCTAAGCCTGGAGTCATCAGGACAGATTCAACTCCCTGGAGAGAGACCACATTTTTCATTCCCTAATAGTCTTCCCCTCTCTGCTGCACATCTGTAGGAGTTAAAAAGCACAAATTTGGATTTATCTCTCTGCTTTTGGGCTCACAGGGAGTTCACCATGGGATGCTGCTCTGTGTGTGTGTGTGTGTGTGTGTGTGTATTCAAGCTGGTTTTCAATTAATAAATTGAAATTGCTGGGTTGCAAAGCCCACCCAGCACAGCCAGGCATCACTGCTTTCCCAACGTGCAAGTGAAGGTACCTGCTCGACATCCTCTGAAAACATTTTTGGGAATTAAAAAACGGCAGGAAGGGTGGAAGGAACCAGAACTGGTTCATTCTAGTCCATATGGCAGCAATGGGAAGGGTTCCTGACACTGTCTCCAGAAATTCTAAGGGGGTTTGGTTTGCTCATTCACTTCCAAGCAGAGTTTGGGAGGGAATTTGCTTCTGTGCAGGATCCATTTCCTCTGATACCTGGTTCTTGCTGCCTGGGAGAAGAGCCTGACCCTCACCTGGCTAAAATCTGTTTTCAGGGAGTTGTGCAGAGCCAGAAGATCCCTCCTGAGCCTCCTTTTCTCCAGGCAGTTCCCTCAGCCTCTCCTGGTGCTCCAGCACCTTCATCTTTCAACCTGCCCTACCCATCTTCTCTCCCCTTCCCACACACTTTCTAAACCATATTAAATGTCTTTTCCGGTTTAACTCCCTAAAATATGTTCAGAGGAAAGGTCAGACATAGCAACAATCTGCTGTTTCAGGGTCACAGTAATGGTTAGGATGCCAGACTACAGATTCAGAGTCTGAGCCTGCCATGATTCACACTGAGGGCTGCTCAGGTTATGCTCGCTGTAAGGAGAAAAATGGTAATTTAGCCTTGATGATTGAGAAAACCTGAAATTCTGCCAGCCTCATCTCTGCCTGGAGTGCCAGTAGCTATTAAAGCCTTAACCAGGGACACAGGCAGGAATGCATGATTTGGGGTTTTTGACTCCTGTAGCAATGTGAATGCCAAAGGTTGGGAGAGAACGATGGTCTCACCTCCACGTTCTACTCCCTGTGCTAAAGAAATAATGATTGTGAACAGAAGCAACAGAGATCCATGTTTTAAAGAGCTGGAGAAGCCTTTCCATGTTAGTCAGGCACACAACAGCCTGTGGGGTTGATGCAAAAGCACCCAGTTATAGTGGGATTTTTAATACATCTGTCAAGACTCAGGTGAGCAGAGCTGATCCCTCTCAGAGAAAAGGTGATGGATTTCATGAGCTCTCCTAAACTACCTCCTGTGTAAAGAAACCTGGAGAGCAGCTTGGAATCAGAGAGCTCTCCTGAAGGAGTTAACCATTCAAACAGGTAATATGTGAATTTTGAAAGAATTTGGCCACTGGAGCTATTTCCCTGCAACAGTTCTGAGGAGCTGCTGCCAATGCTAACATGGACAGGCAGCTACTGACAGGTTTCATTTTGCCCAGTCTGATGCTGCCATTGACACTCATGCAGGCAAGCCAGCACAAACAGGAATAAAAGGCCACCTTCCATGGCAACACTTCTCAAGGAACCAAGGAATTTACCAGCAGCCCTGAAATCCCTGGCAGGTGGTGGGATTTGCTTCCCAAATGTCCTGGGGCACGGAAAAGCTGATGGGACTCACGTACCAACGGCTGCTGGGCAGCTCCAGAGATGAGTGACAGCCTCTGCAATATCCAGCAGGAATTACTGGGGCATGAGGCCTTTCAGGCAGTGGCCAAGGGATGTGGAAGGTTGGGGGAAAATTCCAGTTGGAGGTCAGGGTCTTTCTGAGAGGACAGAAATTTTTGCAGAACCAACAGCTGCTTGAAGTTTTCTTCAGGCTCGACAGCAAATGGCAAATTTCTTACACAAGAGTTACTGGAGCTACCTGGGATAGTGGAAGGTGTCCCTGCCCAGGGCAGAGGGTTGGAATTAGATAATCTTTAAGGTACCTTCCAACCTAAACCATCCATAACTCTAATTACCACCCGAATTTCTGCCTCTGCATCCTCTACCCCAGTTCACCACCTAACCAGGCAGCTCTGTGCTACTGCAGAAGGTACAAGTGATTCAGAGGGAGGAAGCTGAGCTCATTTTGCCAAGTCCAGGGGAAGGGTGAGCTGTGTACAGGAATGTTCCCTCCCAGACTGGGATCTTCACACCCTGTGCTCAGACCAGTTCCCAGTTTTTCCTGCCTTGGAGAAAAGGGGGTGTGGGTGTAAACTGGGAGCTGAACTCCCAGCTCCAGCTCCTCTGCTTCTCAGAACGCTCAGCAGCACTCCTTTATTTAGATTTTGAATCCAAAATTTAGGCCTTTAGTCCATCACTAGTTTGAAGACTGCAGAAAACCCTTAATCTCAGCAAATTTAACCCGGTCTCAGATTCTCACCACTTTAGAAAAAGCTCTTACAACATTCCCCAGAAGTCGTGCCTTGTCTTTAAAGCAGAGCTGACAGTAACATGAACCCTGGAGAGCTGAAAGCCATGGGAGAACAACAATGTAAAGGTTTGAGGATGATTTTGGAAACACCAGAAGACCTGCAGAGGCAGCTGAGATCCTGCTATCAATGACAGAGTAGCCAACACCACTGGGTACAATCTGCATCTGATTCACAGGGACTGGAAGAGAAGTAGGAAATTGAGATTAATCACATGACTCCAGGGATGGCATTCACCCTGCTGCTGAAGGGTCCTGGAGCTGCATTGGGGAAGTCATTTGAGGTTTGCTGGGACAGGAATATCAGATTGGAAGGAGGGAAGAGATAAAAGTTTGCTGGTTTTCCACTCACAGCCAGCCTTTATCAAAGTTATGTGACCACGAGCTGAGATTAAGGACTGTAGTAAACCTCAAACCCCAGCCTAGAGCTGAAAACCTTTGAGATTTAATGCTCCTAATTCCTCCAGTTCTCACATTTACTAGAAGTGACTGTTAAAAAAAAAATAAAACAAATCAATCATTCTGGAGGAACTGCTGTGCATCCTGAAACAAAGGGAAAGGATGAGATCATCGCTGTTTCTTCAGCCTTGCTGTGCTCTCCAAGTGAACATATGAAGCAGATGAGACTTGCCTCAGCAAGGCTGCCAATGTCAGAGCAATAAATAAATGTTCAGAGAGTGAGGCTGCACCTTCAGCTGGTGTGAGCTGCTGTCAGGGCTGGGAAACCTGCAGAGCCCCAGGATTTCTGGGAAAATGAAGATCTGGAGCTGTGCTTTCCTCTGGAAAGGGTCAGGCTGTCAGGCAGGCGTTTAATTAGGAAAAAAACACTTCCAAAGCTTCTTTCCCATTGTGATCCTCTGTGTTGAACTTGGCATTACCATGGAGTTCTTGGGCTGTCCCTACCAGGGACACCAAGGCCTGGGAAGCACTGAAGCAGTTTGTCCCAAACTGTTCAGCACCAATATTTGATGTGGGGACTCCTGGTTTTCTTCCTGCATTTATTTTCCTGGGCTTTGGCCACTGAGGAAGATGGAGCCAGAGGAGCTGGGACTTTCTGTGCCTCTCTTAATGGTGAAAATTAGGAACCCTACCTGTTATTAAGTGTAACAAATGAGCTGCTCTGAGCAATTCCTAACTGTGTTTACAGTTTTCCAAGAATTGGTTCCCAACCCAGAGTCACAGCCTTGGCACAGCTCCAGGCACACTGAGGCTCAAGCATTCCTGGTGGAAAGTTCTCTTTGCTCCAATTCCCATTCCCTCTGCCTTAGACCCTTCATTTTTAGGTCACATAAAGACAATACATAAAAGAATGTTCATCTGTTCATCCAAATAACTCCTTCTGTGAGGACAACTTTTGTCTGACCTTTGTTCCAAATCTGACAGCCAAATTCTGATTTTATAAAACACATCCTTAATTTTAAACTTAATTCACCTTCAGGTGAAAGTCTAAACAAACAATTAGAGTCAGGCTGAATTTATGCCCTTTGGTGAAAAAAAAAATCACCACAAAACACAGAGATGTCTATTGACCCAGCAGCTATCAGGAATGTGGTGGGTTTTTTTATTTTTATTTTTTATTCTTTCTGGCACAAACCCAGCTTTCTAAACAGCCAGTGACCCACTTTCACCTAGCTGGCCTCTGAAGTTGAGAGAAGATTCCTCCCCCTGGATGCTGGGGCTGTGTTTGAAGTCCCTGCTGCCAGGAGATGGTCAGTTTACGTCTCCTGTCCTAGGACAGGAAAAGGATGCACTCTCAGCTCCATGTGCTGCAGGCAGATAAGCACAAAGATTTCTGTCCTATGCCCTTATCAGCTTTTCCTGCTGCTCTCCAGAACAGACACCACCAAGGCTGGCAGTAAAAATTAAACTTAAGCAAAAGGAGTAGAATAAAAAAAAAAAGAAGTATTTCTCATAACTGTTATTCAAAAGGTTGAAGTTTTTTGGGGAAAAAAAGTGTGCTAGGATTTTTAGGAGTACTGAAAACTACCTAAAAACTTCTGTATTCTCAGTGTAAACTGATCTGCTCTGACAGACCCAGGATAACTTAGGGTTTAAAAGATATCTAACTACTTAAATAATCTTTACTACATAAGAATTCTTCCCCTTGCAATAAAACCAATTAGCTGGCAAAAGGACACTCCCTGAATGTGGAAATAATAATGGAATTACAGAATGATTTGGGTTGGAAGAGACCTTAAAGATCAGCCTGTTCCACCCCTTGCCATGTGCAGGGACACCTTCCACTAGACCAGGTTGCTCCAAGTCCCATTCTATAAATTAATATTTTTATTTGCTCCAAAGTCCATCCTATAAATTAATATCCTTCCCTGGTTTCTTTTGCTCCAAAGCCCATTTTATAAATTAATATTTTTATTTCATGGTTTCTTTTGCTTTTCCTTCTCTCTCTGCTGCTCTCTCCTTCTCTTTATATTCCTCCAGTTCTGCCACCTCATTTTCTTGGTGTGCAGAGGAAAGGCTAGAGCCTCCAAGGATTTTGGGTTATCTCCCATCTTCCCATCTCCTGCCCACAGAGGGTTTAATTTATGGGTGCTTCAGCCTCCACCCTCTATAAAACTGGAGCTACTTGTTAAAACATTGTTAGCCAGAAGTGAGATGGACTCAATGACATTTTAGGAGGCACCTTCAAGTAAGATTTGAACACAGGGGTGATAAATAAATATTCCAGATGGAAACCAAGTGGCCAGCTCTCCACAAAGCCACCCCTGGATCTACTGATATTGAAAAAAAATTTCATCTAGCAAATACCCACATACAATTGCCAAATGGCTGTTTTAGAAACCTCAAGAATTGCTCCTATGCTCCTCCCCAGCCCTCAATATCATTATTAAAATCATGGCTGCACTGTCAATTTTTAAAATGAAACAATTTTAGAAAACATCCCTCATATAATTGCAGCAGCTGTTAAATCCACATCATAGATGTAAAGGGATACAACAAAATGGGGGAGAACTTCATGGATGTGACAGGGCAGAGAAAGCCCTTGAGCACTTCAAGATTCCCAAATTCTGGACTCACTTCTGCTACCAATTTCTTCTAGGACAAATGTTTGAGGTGATGCTTAAAAGAGGCAGTTTCATTTTTAAAAACTTTCCAGGTGATTGAAAGAGTTTACTCTGGATCTATACAGAAGAGCATGTGGAGACCCAAAATGAACAGAGGCCAATGCAGAAATAATCAATGGATTGGCATTTTAGGCAAAGCAGAACTTCCCTCTCAGATGTTCCTGTTCCTTTTCTTCCTTAAAAGAAGCTTCTAAAATTTTGCTTTTAAAATAACTGTTCTTGATACATTTTTACCCTTAAACTTGACTTAGTGTCCCCATTAAATGAAAAACACTTTTCTGTATACATGAACACCAAAATTTATGTTATTCTTACTATCTAGTAAAGAATTCAAAAGGCAAACCATGAGAGCTCAGCATTTCTCCAACTTCACTCTGCCATTCCTCTTTAAGTTCTACCACAATAAAGAAAAATTTCCTCACTCAAACCTCCTGCAATAGCACAAAAATAAGGAAATGGTGATGAAATGCTCTTTTGGCAAGACAGGAATTATAGTGATGGCATCAAAAATGTCAAATATTCCTTCAAACTGGAATTAAATAAGTATTTTAAGATTCTGATCACATGAAAGCAGCATTGAGCTCAGGATTCTGGATAAAGCAGCATGTGTGTGTGTGTCTGGGTGTGTTTATCCCTGGATATCAGACAGGACAGGAAAGGAAGAGTTGAAACACTTGTCCAGAAAATGCTCAAAAAGAAAACACAGCCAGGACAAATTTAGCAGCTTTACTTAGCTGGGATATCAAAGGCAGAGCTGACTGGAAAAGCAAGCACCTCTCAAGAATGGCAAAATAAACTCAGGCGAGTCTCGGGAGGAAAACCCGGATCAGAGGCTGGATTTTGTTAACTGTTGCTGTTTTGGGTAAGGCAGGTCCTTTCTGACACTGCTGAGATAATCTTGTCAAAGAACAACAAAAATGAAAAGTTAAAAAAAAAAAAAGACAAAACCAGCAATTTCAGGGGGAATCTGTTTGGTAAAGTGGCTTTGAGGTGGTGTCTGAAGAAACAAAACTCGGAATGAACTTCCTAATTTTTTTTTTTTTTCTTTTGGTCTCCTCTGGAAAAGTGAATTTCAATAGACTGATTGGCAACTTGTTTGTTGATCAAAGCAAAAGTCTGAAACACATCTGAAACAGATTTTCTGAATAAAATAAAAAGCATTTCACGCTCGATTCAGAAGAAAGTTTCCCAGCAGAAACTAGGCTATTTGAATTTTTGTTTTTTTTTAAGAAGGAGGTTTCCATCAATTAAAATGAGTCAAAAGTGACATATTTTAATAAATTCTGTCTTGAAGACATGCAGACCTATTACCTGGATATGATACTGAAATCATGGCTTGGAAATGTGACTTTCTATCCAAAGTTCATTAATTTGCTTGTATTGCACAGAAGAGGATTTACCTCAGAGTGGGAAAAACATCTGGGTCTTGTAGTGACCAGAACCACATTTTGATGCTCAGAAATAGTTTGGGGTTAGATGGGAGGAGAGTGGGATCTGCCCACCTCTGGCAAATAAAACAGAGAAGGAAAAAGGTGAAAAAAAACAAAGAAAATCCTCAACTTTTCAAGCTGCTGCCACTTCACCTGGGGAAGTCTTCCTGGAAGATTTAGTACAAGGAGCAAAGGAAGTGTGTCAACATGATCTGTACCATCCAATGGGTAAAACTGGCTTTGGAATTCACCTTCCCAGTGCCAAGAGAGATTCAGAAATTGAAGTGATGTCAAGCAATTTCCCTTGGCTCCCAGTCATGCCAGAGACAGACACTCTGACGCCGAGGGAGGATGATGGGGAGATAGCAGGTCCCTCTCATTTTCACAAGAACTCCAGGGAACTGCTCCCATATCTGCTGCAGAATTAATCAAGATAAGTTAATGTGTGATAACATGTATCTGAAGGGGAGAAAACCTGGACAGCTCCTGCCTCTTCAGGAGTAAATGTAATGGCTCTCCAAGAAACACAAAGCTGTCCTTTTCTGCCCTCATCCACCCCAAATGCACAGCTCAGGCTGCAGAGTTGGAGAAAAGGACAAGGGATGGCACAGGAATGTGACACAGTAGAGAAGCATTTCATATTACTGACAAATCACTGATGATTTTAAACCCTGGCAGAAGAAACTTTCACCTGATGCACAGATACCCCTCCTGCTGCTACTCTTAAAATACTCCATGCTAATAACAAGTAAATGGTTTGTGCATCCACAAAAATGGATGTTTTGGGGTATTTTAGCAAGGTCTGAACTCTGTATGATTGCTACATTGGCACAGTGACATGTTTCATATTAAATGAAAACATCAGAACTGATTGGGACACTGGAATTGTGGGGAAGGTGGGAATTGGAAAAAGGTTTGGATGGCAAGCATGGAACCTGGAGTGTGAAGAGACCACTGAACAAAAATACACAGAGAAGCTTTTCTCTCTGCAACCCAAGTGCATCAAGCAAAGCACTGCCTTCCAACCACAGAATCCCAGAATGGACTGGCTTGGAAAGGACCTTGAAATCATTCAGTTCCACCCCCTGCCATGGGCAGGGACACCTTTCACTGTCCCCAGGGTGCTTCAAGCTCTGTCCAGCCTGGTCTGGAACATTTCCAGGGATCCAGGAGCAGCCACAGCTTCTCTGAGCATCCTGTGCCAGGGTCTCACCACTCTCCCAAGGGAACAATTCCTTCCCAACATCCCATCCATCCCTGTCCTCTGGCAGTGGGAGCCATTCCCTGTGCCCTGTCCCTCCAAACCATTGTCTCTCCAGGCTCCTGGAGCCTCCCTTCAGCTACTGGAAAGGGCAATTAGGTGACCTTGAAGCCTTCTCTTCTCCTCAACGATCCAAATTCCCTCAGCCTTTCCCACAGCAGAGCTGCTCCATCCCTCTGCTCATCCTGGTGCCTCTCTGGACTCTCTCCAGCAGCCCCAGGTCCTTCCTGTGCTGGTCCCAGGGCTGGAGGCAGCTCTGCAGGTGGGGTCTCACCTGAGAGGGGCAGAATCCTGTGCACCTTTATCCATCCTAAACAAGGCACTCTGCAGGCTCCAGAAGCCTTCAGACAACATGGAGTGCACCAGGAATCACACACATGCAATTCCAGCAATCCAAATCTGTGCATGGAGCACTCTGAAGTGTTCACAGGGAATTCCCAATGAGTGCCAGCAATTGGATTTGATTAATAAACCATGCCAGCAAGGCACAAGCTGTGAATTTGTGCTCACAGGCACTTCCAGGCACACAGACTTGTGTGTATTACACACAAGGACATCACTTATACTCAGGTAGCCTCTGAAAATATCACCTGGTATTTTTACAGGAAATGCTGTCTGCTCCATTTTCCCACCTGCATTGTTCACAAGGTGACATCCATCAGCAGCATCCCAGATGGATGGCATGAATTAACAGAGCAGCTCCAGAGGCTGAGTTCCCAGCCAGGTATTTATATCCCTTCCCTTGTGAATGAGCTGACTCTGTTTATCTAAGAAACTGTAACCCCTCCCAGAAAAGGCAGAAGTGCCAATACATCCAAAAAAATGGAACCCAATAAGGGAAGAAAATTCCAAATTTGTCTGTTTTGTTTGTCCTTCTAAATGGAAGGTGATATGACCAGTATATTTCCCTGAGGCATGATTTGCCTCTCTAATAAAACAATAACTTCCCACTGTGCTGTCATGTATATCACCTGAAATAATGCTTGTTCTTTAATCCAGGAGTACATGGAAGGAGGAGAAAAGCATTCCCATGTATGACAAATGAACAGCAAAGCAGCAGGGCTGACATCAGAACCTGTCTCTCTTTAGTACTTCAGTTATCTCACCAGAGACTGGTATTGAAAACACAAAATCTTTCAGCTCCAGATGTGAGAATTTGGGCTCAAACTCAACCATTTGAAGCAATGTGAAAACAGAAGAGCTGAGGTCTCAACCTGACAACCTAAAATCAGTAAATATCTATATTGCCTTGTGGGGTAGCTGTACCCAAATTCCAGATTTTGATTTGTTTTTCAGCATCTAACAAACTGTCCTTTACAAGTACCTGATACCATCCCCAGAGCAGAAAGGATGAAGATACAATTGCAGTAAACAACACAGAAGAATATTCCCAAATTCCCAGCAAGAATATTCCTAATCCTGTCTTCTAAACAGCATTTGAATAGCATGTTGTAAACAAAGACCTAGGGCACACCCTCAATGAAAAAAAAAACCCAGAAAACTCAATAGCTGTTCATGATGTGAGTGCATTTCCAGAGAAATGAACAGTACATAATTATGTAATTAACAATTATGATTGACTAAATAATCTCATTGTAGGGTTGGAGTGAGTCAAGTTACATGATCAAGCTCAGATTCAGCATTTCTAGGGTTTGTCTGGTGTTTTTTCTTTTTTTTTTTTTTTTACACAAATTGCTATTTGAATGAGGTTCAGTATAATATGTGGAGAAGTGAGATTATAGAGAGTAGAAAAAGGGTGAAATAAACCTTAAACTTCTGATCCACTCAACCAACTCCACCACAGGCAGCCCAAAATCTCTCTGGGAGAACATGCAATTCCAGCCTGATGGAAGTACAAGCACTGAAATCCTTACAGAGACTTAAATATTCCTTGTATGATATCTTCATGTGTCTTATGAAAGGAAAATCCCCCAAAATTTTGATGGGTTTTTATTAATTGGTGTCCAAGGCTCAGATTGATGAGGCTCTGAGCAACCAGGGCTAGCAGAAGGCGTCCCTGCCCATGGCAGAGGGTGGAACTGGAGGAGCTTTAAGGTCCCTGCAAGCCAAATAATTCCAGGACTCCATTTATTCAAGTATTTTTAAGACAGCCCAAAGGCATAAACTTTTTTAAGAGACATGTCTTGCAAAAATTTGCCATAAAAACCCGAGAGCAACATCCTCTCCATCTTCTCCCTCGAAAAAGTAATTTTCAAATACAGTACTTATGACACCAGGCAGAAACTGTGAAACAATTCAGAATTTTGAGTTCAACCAAAACTCAAATATGCACTTTACTAAAAATTAATTGGAGGAAATTTGCATCCAAGGCCAGGTGACAGGGCTTGGAGCAACCTGGGATAGTGGGAGGTGCCCCTGCTCTTGTCAGGGGGTGGAACTGGATGAGCTTAAGGTCCCTTCCAACCCAAACCTTCCAGTGATTCCATGATTTTATGTTAAAGCAGTAATGTCTTTTTACATGTAACTATTTCATTGTTTGCCTTACAAATGGATTATTTTCACCAAATTCTCCTTTTAAGAACTTTCTGAAGGAAATAACATTTTTACTCTTATGGTTTCAGAGTGGACAAACCCCAGGTTTTCCTTCAGACAGAGCCACAGCTATTCCAGGAGCTGACACTACCTCTGCCCCAGCCAGGCAGAGCTGAAATCAATATTGCAAAAATATTGTAAAACACAAAGTCCCTTCCCACTCACACAGCTCAAACCTGTCTGCAGCCTGCTGGACTCCCTGGAGCCACTGGATGCTCCAATAGTTTTGGCAATGCAAGTTCCCATTTTCACTGGGGTCAGCCAGAACAAGATCAGACCACATTCCTGGTGGCCAGCAGGTGATCTGTGCTTGTGTAAGCTCAGCCACAAAGGCACAAGTTTAGCTCTGTGTCCAAACCCAGAACCACCTGCAGAGAAAAGAGCAGCTCAAGAACAGATTCCACAAAAATAGCAGCTCACTGAGACAAGGCTGGATGGCAGTAAGATCCTGGCAATGGAATTCATCCACCCTGGCTGCAGAGCCAAGAAAACCACTTGCACCTTCAAAGAACTCAATGGTTTGTTCACACATCACCAGGTGAAACAGGAGAGTAGGTTATTCCTTCTCATGTAATGAGAAAGGATTAAAAATGTATTAAAATTTAAAAGTGTTCAGGAATTATTTTAGCAAGAATTAGGGGGAGCACTCCAATTTCTTGGAGTTGTTCTGCCCTTCAACCAGAGAGCAGCTGCCTGGAAAGTATCAACACACAATGTTGTGACTAGGAAGTTAACCAGTAACAGAATCCCAGAATGGTTTGGGTTGGAAGGGACTTTAAAAATTATCCAGTTCCAGCCCCATACCATGGGCAGGGACATTTCCCACTATCCCAGGCTGTTCCAAGCCCTATCCATCCCTTCTAGGGTTGGGGCAGCCACAGCTGCTCTGGGCAATCTGTGCCAGGGCCTCCCCACCCTCTGAGTGACATTATTAGGTAATCTTCAATGAGATAATAATATTACAATAAGATGCAGCAAATCCTTTAAATCCTTTTGAATGTGCCTTTTTGCTTCTGTACTTGAAAGATGACTGAACAGCTCAGGTCCCTCCCAGCTGGCTATAGGGCAGAGGTACACTATAGAGCAAGGGTCATCATAAATTAAAATTTCAAAAAAAAATTTGTTCCAGTTAAAGTCAGAACACCCATCTCTATAACCAGTTAATTTAGTGAGGCTTTTCTTGGTTTAGAAGCCACAGTCTCCTGTGAGCTCTGAATCAGTCTCACATCTCTATTCTCTCAAATGCTATTCAGGACAGCCCAGGGGATTAATCCAGCATTCCTCAGTTTCCCTGGTGGAGGGAACTAGCCAGTGTATTCCAGGGCTATTAAAGAGTTAATTAGGTAGTGCTTTGTGCTTCTCAGCTTCACTGTTTCAGCAAGTCTCCGGTGACACCTAATTAACAAATCTCTGATGAGCTGTTTCTTAGAGAGCTCAGCGCGGTGCTCCACGAAAATCTCCTTTATCACTGCAGCCATGCAGCTCCCCTGTCCTGCTGCCCCTCTGCCCCTGGGTGAGGGGATATCCACGGTTCTCCTGGCTGGCTCTAAGCTGTCAATCCTGCCCCCCTCTCAAGAAAACTTTATTTACTAGACTTGGGAGCATTTCGTACAAAGCAAAAAACAGGCAGCTACATCAAAGCCTCCCTATTATCACTCCCTAGTGAACTGTGAAAATATAAATTCAAAGCTGACAAGCTAGTTAGACTTTTAACTAAAAATCTGAGGGCAATTAACTTTAACCATGCCACTCTTCTACTGTACTCCTGGCACCAAGTTTGAGAAGTGGCCCAAATTCCTCTGAGGAACAGAAAGACCATTTATCTCCTCTATGTATTCAGGGCAAACCTCCTCCTCCGTGTCAAGCTGGGAATGCAGCATTGCTGACTGTGACTGGCAGTGATAAAGGAGCTGGTATGATTTTCAAATGAGCAGCATGTCCTGCTTTCCCAAATATTGGGAGAAAAGTGAAGAAGATGCCCTCCTAAATAAGAGCCAGGTACTGATTCAGAGCTGCACACTGGGGAAAAGGTGCCTATAAATTCCTGGACATGTAAAGCTCCTGCCTTAAGAAGGATTTCTGCTTGTATCTCCTATAGAAAGGTATTTTTATTTGCAGAACTTGGGAAAGGAAAGCAATCAGAAGTGGCAGAAAGATAATTTATCTAAGGATAAGTTAGGAAGTGGCATTAATCTGCAGAATAATTTCTGTACATGTGGTCCTTTCTAATGTTCCTTGAGGTCCTAACCATGTTCTGGGACTGAATTCTTTTAGCAGCACAAAAAATGTGAGTCCCTGCCCATGGCAGGGGATTGGAATGAGATGATTTTTAAGATCCTTTCCAACCCAAACCACTCTGTAATTCTGTTCTGTGAAAAATACAAGGCAGAAACTGTCAAAAGCGTCTACATGGAAAGGAAAACAATATAAAGCTTTAATATATTTGCAATATATGATTATAAACCAAGAGCTTTGTACCTAAAGCTCAAAACAAATATTTAATATTTAGTGGAAGCTTTACATCCAGAGTCTCAAATCTTCACATGCAATGGAGAGGTGACCCTCAAGTGCACAGGTCACACCTTAAGCAGGTTAAATGGCCCTTCACTGCAGCTTTTCTCTTCCCCTACTACTTAGATGTTACATCACTATATTTAACCTCTCAGCTGGGATTAATCTCCCTCTCCTGCAGGCATTTAGCTTAACTCTGAAACAATTGGAGAATATTGCCTTGAATCCTCATGGATTCAAGCAAATCTCTACAGCAACAAGATATCCTGAAGGACAAAACAAGAAGTCTAGAGGGTGTCTCCTGCATGACACCCTGAATGTGATTTTGTGTCAGGGCCCTTAAGTGGTGTCAAACCCCACAACTCCCCCTTGGGTACAATCTCATCTTTTCTTTCTTTCAGACCCAAGAAAACAGAGAATTCTATCACCAGCCTGACAGTGCAGGTTCCAGAAAAACTGGCTCCTAATTAGGACAAAAGAGTTTTGCAGCTTTCAGTCCAAAACTTTTAACCATAAAAACTTCTTGGAAAATTAAGTATGTAAAGTGCTTTACAGATGCCACGGCAAAATTCTAACCTCTTGTTGTCTGACATGAACTTGAGATAACTTTTCCTATTTCCCAAGGTTCCTCTGAGAAGGAATCTCTCCAGGTGAACACCCCCAGCTCTCTCAGCCTGGCTCCAGCCCTTGGAGCATCCTTGTGAGAGTGTGAGCAGTTCCCCTCCCTCCAGCCACTCTGTGAAGGTGAAGGGCATTCTGTTCTGCTGATACAGGAAAAAAAGGAGTCTCAAGACTCAAAATTCTGTGATGGGAAGAGGATCTGCCACAACCCTGCAAGGCTTTAGGTGTGTGCAGATACAGAATTTTGGGAGCAGAAGGGCCCAGTGTGGGTTAAAGCAGAGGGGCAGCATCTCCTCTAGCCTGGAAGATTCCCAGCAAGCAAGCCTGGACTGGGCAGGGAGCCCTTTATTGTTATCAGTGTTTTTGTACAGCCAGTTGCCAGGAGTGACAGGGCTGTGTTTTCCAGGAGCAAGTGCTCAGATCAGAAGCCCCAGGCTGACTGTGCTGAGCTCAGTCAGGGCTCTGCTGCTGGGCGTCTCTTGGAGACACCCATTTCCCTACAACGCCGGAAAAAGGAACGGGCCACGCTCCCTGCCTTTGGACCTCATCCATCCCAGTTGCTACACACAGCATTCCTTTGCCATTTGCTAACTGACAAACACCAGGCTTAACTAAAAAAAAAAAATGGGAAAAAACCTCCTGAACCCACAGTTGTGGATAAAAAACCCCAAAGCTGCAGTGCTCCAGGTGGGAAGGGCAGAGGGGATTGCTGGAATGAGAGGAGGGCAGGGAATCAGCAGCACAGGGTCAAAAACAAAGACTGTTGCTCCACTTGACCACTTACACAAACACTCCTGCAGGTGAGAGACTCCTGCACGTCTTGCCTGGCCTCAGCTGCCCAAGATGCACAGACCTCCAGGGTTACACAGCCCCAGTCTCAGCTGTGCCCTGGGGGGATGCTCTGGAGCACAGCACCCCTCTCCCACCCCACTTTATGTAAACAGCCCCTGCTTCTGCAGGGACTGCAGGAAAGCTGGAGACAGTCACGCTCCAGGACTCTCTGGAAGTTTAATTAAAGCTGCAATGTCTTAAAACCACAATATGGGCACTGTGGCTGTAAAGTTCAAAAGGTAAACAGAAAAGAACACACAGAACTCTTCCAACAGCTTTTCCAGAAATAACCATTGGGAGAAACCTGGGTGATACACTTTGACCTTCAAAATTCTCAATTATCATCTCAGCATTTCAATGCACTTCATGAAGAACCACACACAACATGAATTAGGCTCCCATGGCACTTGTGAATCAATCTGTATTTTGTATTAATCAACTGCAAATCAATGAATTTAGTGGTTGGGAAACTGGGATGCAGATGTGACCCCAGGCTGCACAGCAGCTGGTGAAGGGAAGCAGAGAGCCCTGACTAAAGCCTGGCTGTGCCTCACCTGAGCCAAACTGCTGAGATCCACTACAGACAAATCCCATCCTCCAAATCCAGAGGGGCTGGGAGAGAGGAGCTCAAAAGCAGTGATTAACAGCAGGCTTAGCAAGGCAGAAGTTAAAATAGGGACATTGTGCCTTCTCAGTGTGCAAGTTCCAACAAAAAACTTCCTCTTCCAGCCCTTGCTGACGTGTAGGATTACCCAATTTTCTCTCATCACCTCAAAGCTTGGCCCAGCACCCTCACTGCTCTTAAGATGAAATGTAAATGAAGCTTAAGCTCCCAGCATCAGCACACACACAGATATTAAAAGGATTAATTTAGGTCATTTTGGCCAAGGCTGAATTGCTCCCCATAGAACATTCAGTCTTTAAGTCAGGAGGAGAAACATTTTTAGGGGGAAGCAATTTGAGAGCTTTGTTATATCACTGCCCCAGATTGGAGCTGAGCAGCACCAGAAGGTTTTTATATAATTTATATAATTTATATATTATGGTGGTCTTCATGGAACAACTGGAGTTTTGCTGCTATCACTGCACAGACTGAGTCCTTACAAAAGAGAAATATTTAGAAAACTTAATAATCCACTGGGCTAAATGTGGTGTTTACAAACTGATTAAGGAGCTGATACTGGGATGAGCTGAGCCAGGCAAGTCAATAAAGACCTGAAGTTGTAAAATAATTTGGGAATTGTTGGAGGAAACAGCTTTTGCTTGGATGTAACAGCAGGGACATGGAAAGTCAGCTGTCCCCAAAATGCATCAAGAAGAATTTGGGATTTTATCTTTGATATACTTCATATCAAATTTCTTAGTGGCTTAATCTATTAGTACTTGGAGAGAAATTCCACATCCACTGACACCCAGAGGACTTTACAAATATTTCACTAAACCTGACAACTTTTCCAGGCACTTGGAGAGTCTGGTGCTTTTTTTAATATTGTAAAGAGTTTAAGCAGTAGATGAGATTTGGAGAAAAACAACAAAAACCTTCTGCTTATTTACTTGAACTGTTCCTCTTTTTCTCCACTAACTATAAACCCCTTATCAATATTATGAGACATCAAAGAATAAATACATAAATAAAGGTTTTCCTGAAATAACAAAATTGCTTGATTTTTTTCCTCATCTAAGATTTTTTACTCTATTGTGAGATATAGTGGTTTAATGAATAATAAAAATGCACCTTCAAGCTTGTACTTGACCACAGCAAGATGTTTATAGCAATTACTATTTTTCTAACTGCAAATATTCATTGCAAAATGCACAAGCTGACAATTTGAAATTAGATTTTATTTTTAGAAATTTTAAGAAAAATAAATTGTATTTTCTGTGAACTAGAAAACATTTCCTAATTAGCATTAGCCTTTGACTACCTTGTACTACAGAAACTTTCTTCTGCTCCCAAGCTTAGATATTTCTTTGTAAAAAAGTATTGAGAATAAATAATTTTCTTTCAAGTATTGAAGCATTGAGTGACATTTAAATTCTTCAATATTCTGGAAAACAGGATTTTAGGGCATGCAATATTTTTGATCTTCCCTTCATTTGTTAAAAAACAACCTGTACCACACACAGGTGACACAGGATCAGTGTTACCCTGAGCTGGGTTGGATTCTGCTGTCAAAAACACTTCCCAGCACTTGGAAAAAGTGAAACAGAGCAGGTTTAATATAAATCTCAGTAAATAGAGAATTAAAAATTGAATGCTGTGGACACATTTCCCATCCTGTCCACTCTACTATCCATGGTGAAATCATCCTCAAAACTGACTTTTTGTGGGAAAGTTTATCCAAAATGTTGTTTTTTATCTCCAGCTGAGGTTGTTGCAAGGTGGCCACCAAACCACCCTGGAAATTCTGCACCCTGAGGGACTCCAGAACTCCCCACCAGGATCTCTGAGGCAGAACCTTCAGGAGGTCAATCCCAGGCTACAACCCAAAATTTATGGAATTAATGATCGCAGGGAGCAGCACCTCCTGCTCCAAAGGCTGAGCAAGCTGCAGCCTCTCCTGCTGTGAGTCTGCAAACCCAAACATCTGAGGGCACAACCAGCTGTGCCCAAGGACAGAAGGGACACACTGCACACCACAGGTGGAATTCTGTCCAACTCAGCAAAACTCTTGAGTTTCCCTTTGTTGCCTTTTCTGTGGCTGGTTTCAGTTATCATGGAATGGGCTGGGTGGGAAAGGACCTGAAATCATCCAGTGCCACCCCTGCCATGACAGGGACACCTGCCACTGTCCCAGGCTGCTCCAAACCCACCCAGCCTGGCCTTGGACACTGCCAGGGATCCAGGGGCAGCCACAGCTGCTCTGGGCACCCTCCCAGCCAAAAATTCCTCCCCAATGTCCCACCCATCCCATCCTCTGCCAGTGGGAGCCATTCCCTGTGTCCTGTCCCTCCATCCCTTGTCCCCAGTCCCTCTCCAGCTCTCCTGGAGCCCCTTCAGGCTCTGCAAGGGGCTCTGAGCTCTCCCTGGATCCTCCTCTTCTCTTTACTTCACAATTTGTCTTCCCCATCATCCTTTTCCTCTTTCCTTAGCTGAGGGATACACACAGTTATTAACAGATGGTCAAATTAATGACATTAATCAGCACTTTTGTCACAATTGTCCCTCTCCCTATGGCAACACCATAATTATTCAAAGGAAACATGCTGGGATTGATGGTGGTTTGCAGAGGGAGGCTGCAGATGTAGTGAAAAACAGACCCCTGGATTTCTTAAGCTTGTCTTAACCTTGGGAAAACTCAAATAAGCACAAACTAAATTCAAATGCCAGCGAGCTGGAGGGAGCTCAGAGAGAGGAGGAACCAGTTTGGACACTGGTGGGGAATTTTACCACCAAGTCACTCTCCAGCACCAGGTATTTCTCCTGACTGGAGAGTTAAAAAAGCAAATATTCACAGCTGAAGAAAGAAAGATCCAGCAGAGAAGCTGAAATACTGGATTGGAAGTGGAAAAGCTTGTTTCTTTAGATTTTAAAGTACTTTCTCAGGCTGAATCATTTCTTTTGCTCTAGCTTCTGGTTTGTTTAACCCATCTGAACCAAGCAGCAGTTTCATAACCACTTTGATGAGCCAAAAATCAGAAGACACCCTTGGAGGAAGGTTAGACACCCTTCAATGACACAATAAAGTCAGCAAAAATCAGATTGCTGAGAACACCCAGTCCTTGCAGGCTGCTTGAGCAGATCCAGCTGCCACCTTGGAGGTAATAAAATGCATCCTAATCCCAGATTTTTGAGACACCAAGCTGCTGTTTCCCTCTCATTCCCACAGCAGCATTATCCCTACAAACTGTCAGCCCAAATCCCACTCCTCCAGACACAGGAATAAGCAAATTCCTGCCCCAGGGAAAGCAGGGCAGGGAGGGAGACCAACTCATCATCAAGAACTTGCCCACCTGGCTTAAAAATCAACAGGAAGCCACCTGCTTAGTTCACACTTCCATATACAAATCCTGTTATGATAGGATCAAAAAAAGGGACTTTTCCTTGTTTTGAACTGCTGCACTGCAATTTTTTTTTAATTTTTTTTTTTAAGGAAAGCTTTTTAATCAGACAAATATTTTTAAAAGGAAAAACAAAACAAGGCTGGTCTATAAAGCTCAGGCCTATGGCAAGGGCTGCTTGGGAGGAAGGGATTACACAGCACAAAAATAAGGTGAGGTTTATACCCTAGAAGCCAAACCCATATTATTGGATACTGGTGTGTTACTTTCTCAAATAATACACAGTTTAAAAAGAAAAAAAAATAGAAAAAAAAAAGACAATTGCAAGAAAAAAAGCACAATTAGGATTTGTTTTGAGCACCCAGTTAAGCAGCTATGCCAAACATTGTTTTGTGGTCCTTTACATGATTCCACTGCTTTAACCCTATTCACCCCATGGACAAAAGTGCTTCTAGATCACATTTTTATGCAATTTCATTTAGAACTGGATTTTCTTCCTCCCTTTTTAATTTCTTTTTTTTTTTTTTTTTCCTCTTTTTTTTCTCTAAATCTCAGTGAAGACTCCCACTGGAGAACCACCTTTGCAGGACAAGGTGTTATAAAATATACAGATGACAAGGTCCAGCACAGAAATGTCAGAATCCAACAGGAAATCAGGTCAGTTAAAGCCTTTTACCAACACAGACCTGCCTCCTTCACCATAGATTTTCCCCAATTATTTCATCAGACCCATTTATGGATCTATATTTTTTTTGTCCATGCAGTGCCTGAGGACTGGAATGACCAAGTGTGCAGCCTCAGGATATTTAAATGACAAAAGCAACTGAGCCATCCTGATTTCAGACCCACTCAATCTCAACACAAAGCCATGTCAATGATTTCCTCTTTTTGAGAAGGGAAAAAAAATTCTTGATGTGTTTTTTTTTTTTTTTTCCCTTCCAATGCTGAAAACAGAAGAACTCCAATCGTGACAAAGTTCTGATTGGCCTTTTCCTCTTACAAACTTCCACAGCCTCAAAGCTTCCACGATGCTAAAAAAAAAAGCAAAGGCAGCAAAAACCCACCTCCAAAAAAAAAAAAAAAAACAGCACAGCTTTCACACCAAGTGTAGTTAAAAAATGACTAAGTTTTCTTGATATATGAATTTGTGGGTAAACCATTTATCAATGACCTGTTTACCTGTGCAGCAGAGTCCCTCAAGCCTAGGGCCATGTCATTCCCCTTTGACTGATTAATTATCCAATCAAGGGATATTTTTCACTGGGAGGCAGGATGGGTTATTCCAGCTAATGCCTGGTCTCTAATGGTAACACATTAAAGCCAACTCGGCTCTTTAAGCCTCTGGAAGTGACCAAAAGGGAAGGAGAGAAGATAAATCAAAAAGAGCTCCCCCCCCAGTTTTGTTTCTGCTCCTTAACAACCCCCCCAAGGAACAAATGTGGAGGCAAGGCTTCTCCAATGAACAGAGGAAGAAAAAGCACCTTTAATTCCAGGTTGGGAGATATCTCCTCCTCCTCTCCCTCTCTCCTGGTATCTGAACAGCAATAATTTATCCTCCAGTTGATTAACAAGGTGCTTATAGAATAAGGCAACACAACATCAATACTTTGCTCTTCCTCTTTTTTTTATCAAAAGCACAACTAGAATGCTGGTTAAAAAGAAATTCTTCTTGGTGTTCCTGAAACAATCTCATCTGCATGGAGAAATATTAAATCTATGGCCCAAATTAGCACCTTGAGCCTAATTAATTTTCTGACTTGCTATGGAGGATGTTGCAAGTCACCAGCTCAAAGCAACAGGGCTCTGGATCTGCTTTCCATGGGTCTGTGCTGCCAGATTTGCAGCTGGAACTGGATGAGCTTTAAGGCTCCATCCAAGCCAACTCATTCTGTGGTTCTGTGATTTAGCCCTTCAGCTGTACTGTCCTGTTGTCCTCCTTGTGACTTTGTGTCCCCAGCCTGTCCTGGCTGCTCCTCAGGTGCAGGGAAAGGCCTTGCACTGCTTGCACTGCTGGTTTTGGGTGGGTTTTTTCTCTTCTTTTTGACCCTTTGGGCTGTTAAGAGTCCATGGTGGGGTGCAGAGCAGAACTGGAGAGGCTGAAGAAGTTCCTGCAGTACTACAGAGGCTGTAAAAATCCCTTGATAATAATCACAGAATGGTTTGTGAGGGACCTTAAAGTTCATCCCATTCCACCCTTTTCCATGGGCAGGGACACCTTCCACTATCCCAGGTTGCTCCAAGCCCTGTCCAGCCTGGCCTTGGACATTTCCAGGGATCCAGGGGCAGCCACAGCTTCTCTGCACCCTATGCCAGGGTCTCACCATCCTTACAGGGAACAATTTTTTCCTCTCATCTCACCTGAACCTCCCCTGCCTCATCTCAAGACCATCAGAGTAAAATTCTGAAGCATATACAACATGCTGATCCAAGCAGCAGAGATTTCAGAGATATTAAAACTCTAAAATATTTCATGACTGAACAGGGAAGGCCAACAGATCCACAAGGACAAGGGATTCCAGCATGAGCTCATCTCCTTCAGCCACACAGAATCCAACACAACCCCAGGAATCCAACTCCAGTCCTGGAGCTGCTCACAGAACGGCTTCTGGGAGATGTTTTAATTAAACTGATCCATCTCTGCCCATCCCAACGGGTCTAAAAGTGTTAAATTCATCTTTTTCTTGGCACCACTCACTGAGGAGCTGGGATTTCCCTCAGGAGACTCCTCCAGTGCCCTGCTGACATCACTGTGAGGAAACCTGCTGAAGAGTGAGTCTGTGTCTTCCTTTTTCTAATTGAAGTTCTCACCCCCAGTCCCATTCCTGGCTTTTGCCTACTCTGATTACTGTCCCTTCCCTTCCTCTGCTCCTCCCTCCCCATGACCCCCAGATATTTATAGGCAGAGAGGTCATCTTTTTTCTGCCTCTTTTCTGAGATCAACGTTCCAGTTCCTCCACTCTCTCCTTCTAGGACATGCCCTCTAACCCTGTCTCCCATTTTACTAAATCCTTTTGGACTCTTTCCAGGTTTTTGATGTCTTTTTTTTTTTTTTTTTTCCCAGTTCTGCTTCTCAGTCCCAAATACCTCATGCTAACTGTGGTCTCCAAAGCAGAACGGTGAAAAATTTGTGTTAATTTGTAACTCATTTTTCTCTTCTGCAGGTTTTTTTTTTTTTCCCTTCCTTGGCATTGCCAAAAAAGGGAGCAGCAAATTAATTCATGTGCTAACCCTGCAACAAATTTGGTCACAGGTAAAAAAAAAAAAAAAAACCAAAAACAAAAACCCTAAGATTAAACTTGTAACTTGTCTAAAAGTCACAACTGTGAAACCCCCAAAAGACCAAGATCATGATTGGTATTTTGCAGAGATAAATTTGAGGTGCAGGGAATGGTATCAGTGCACCCATGACTTCAGGGAGCCCATGGCAAAGCCAGACTTTAATGGATTTTCAGCTATGTCCCTTAAGATTAGCCAACATGCTTTTCTGATAAGTGCTGGGAAATATAAATCAGTTGAGGAAGTTCTGCAAAATGTGTCAGAAGACAATTTCCTGATTAAAAAACAACAACAAAAAAAAAAAAAACCAAAAAAAAACAAAAAACAAAAAAAAAAGTGAAAAAGCACCAGGGGTGGACAGTTCCACTTCTAATGCCTAACAAGGAAGAAATCACTGCAAGCCTGAGACTTTTGGGCTACTTGGATTGGGTGGCTCAGGGGAACTGAGGCAGGTTTACATCCAAATTACACAAACTTGGAGGAAGCAGATTACTCCTGGAACTGCCTGAGCCATGCATGTGAGAGATGGATGCAAAACACTCAGGTTTTTATGCATCTCCAACAGGGGTTTGAGCAAATCAGAGCTGCTCTCCCCCCTCCCCAGCCCCCAGAGTAAAATCAGTGCCAGAATCATGTTGTTCAGCAACCAAGCTGGGACTGTCTGCAGCTCATTCCCAAATCCTCAGCCTAGCTCAGGAGCATTTTCTCCAGTGATAAGGCTCCATCAGGAAACACAGCTGGATGGAGGAAGGAAATTCTGAGAAGCAAAAAAAAAAAAAAATAAAAAAAAAATAGTGGGGGTTCCAGGAAGTTCAACCAGATAGGAACTAATGGAATTTGTTTTTCTGTCTCCCCAGCTCCCAGTGTTCCTAAGCAAGTGAGAAAAATCACAGGGAAAAGTGGGGGGCAAAAAACAAGTCTGGCAGATCTTACCCTGCAAAACAGGTCCTCACTGCAGGTCTCCAGAGAGCATCATAATTACAATTCAATATTTTTGATCACTTGCTCTCCCTGGGAAAAACTGCAGACGTTTTCAATTTAGGTCCACTCTGAAGCCCAGCCATTGTTTGCTTCCCCACCTCGTTTTTTTCACTTGTATTTTTTTGGTTTTTTGTTTTAAAAAAAGGTCCCTGTGTAGTTTATTAAGGAGGTTTGAATTGGACAGATGATTTATCCAAAATAATTTTTAAAAAAGGACAATTATGTTGAACGTTCAGGAGAATTAAAGGTTGCAATTGCTTCTGATTAGTAACACATATCCCAGAACCATCAAAACAACAGCATTGTAGTTTTATTACTTCTAGAGAAACTCTTTTTGACCCCCAGGGGCAAACAGCATTTCCTTCCACATCCTTTGCAATTCCCCTCTTTTGCAATCTTTACAGTCCTCTGGCCAACTCCCTCTTCCTTTGATAAGGTAGATAATCCAAGTTTCAACATTCCCCACTTTCTGCTGCAGAGCTGGTGTGGAACAAGAGAAAGGATCCATTACCAGACCAATGCACCAGTTAAAAAAGGAGTCTGAGATCAGCCCCACAGTTAAGAGAGCTGAGATTGAGCTCACAGAGAGCATCTCCTGCCACAGGCCACCTGCACAGTCAAGGTCATAGAATGATTGCTAGTGACCACACAGGGACAGAGTGGGCAGGACTGACTGGAACAGTGACATCTGATTTGTTGAGACCCTGTTTATCACTGCAACAGTTCATAGGTGATAGGTTATTTGTTTTTTGTTTTTTTGACAAACTCTTCAGAAGAGCCAGGATTATCTTGCTGGTCCAGAGACCATCACTGAACCTTGAGTTCTCCCATTAATTCCTCTTGGAGCATAAGCACAGATGGAATCCCTGTGTTTTGCTTTTTTCTTTTTCCCTAACCTCTAAAGGCAGTTTGGTGTGACACCAGCCAACCAACCAGACCTAGTGCAATAGTGGGGAGGTTTAGACTGGATTTAGGAAAAATTCTGCATTGTCTAGCACAGGAACAGGCTGCTCAGGGAAGTGGAGGAGTCACCATCCCTGGAAGTGTTCAAGAAACACATGGCTATAGCACCTGATGATATACACTATATGATTTAGTGGTGAACAGGCTTGTTGAGGATTGTAAAGGCCTTTTCCAGCCTTAACAATTCCATGATTTAGTAATCTCTTCTGCCCCTTAAGATCTCTTTTATCCACTCACTGAAGTTTTCTCATGGGCTTATACTGGAGGCTTTAGGGAAGGCTGATAATCAAAACTCTGGACAAACTCCTGAAGAAGTTGCCATAGCTGACCCTGCTCTGAGCAGGGTGACTCCTCTGGAAACCTCCAGGTCCCCTCCAGTCTCAGCAATTCTGTGAAAAGCAGTTCCTGCATCTTCCCATGAAGTTACACTCAAGTTTTTCTGATCCCAGACTGAAACAAATAGAAATAGGGGAAAAAGAATTAAGCTGAAAATCTTTGTCAAAAGATCAAGAGTAGTAAGGTAACTCTGTTGGGGGTCACTCAGTGTACTGAATGCTTCTCAAACTGCATCTCTGAGAACAGAGCAGGGAGAGGATACCTCAGAAAGAGCCTCAGAGATATGAATGCAAGCTATAAAATCATGGAATGGGTTGGGTTAGAAGGGATCTTAAGAGATCATTCATCCATGCCATGGGCAGGGACACCTTCCTCTATCCCAGGATGCTCCAAGCCCCATCTCCAGCCTGGCCTTGGACACTTCCAGGGATCCAGGGGCAGCCACAGCTTCTCTGGGCACCCTGTGCCAGGGCCTGCCCACCCTCACAGGGAACAATTTCTCCCCAATATCCCATCTAACTCTGCCTTCTGTAAGTTTGAAGTCATTCCCTGTGTCCTGTTCCTCCAGGACTTTGTAAATGGTCTCTCTGCATCTTTCTTGTAGCTCCCTTCAGGTTCTGGGAGGCCACAATAAGGTCACCCCAAAGCTTCTGTTCTCCAGGCTGAACACTCCCAGCAGAGCTGTTCCACCCCTCTGATCATCCTGGGCTCTCTTCAGCAGCTCCAGGGGTTTCTGGGCTGAGTGATGTCCAGCTCTCACCCCCCAGCACCCCAAGTCCTTCTCCCAGAGCTGCTCCATCTGCTCATCCCCAGCCTGGAGTGATCCTGGGGGTTGCCCTGATCCAGATGCAGCACCAGCACTTGGTCTTGTTAAATCCATGAGATTCCTGTGGGCTGTGCTCCAGCTTTTCCAGGATCAATGGGGGTAATTCCATGTATCCTCTCCACTGCCCCCACAGCTGGGAACTTGCAATCAGATTCAGGGATAGGAGCAGCTCTGGCTCCTGTGGAAGTGTGGAAGTCCTTATGCTGTGACCAGGGAAACCAGCCCAGGGTTGTAGGAGCTGAAATCTGAAGAGAACTGGAACCTACCACAACCTGCAGGCAAACCCAGGGCTCTGCTGGTCACCAGGGCCCTTCCTACCTCATCTCCATGTAGGAACAGCTCAGTTCCAGGAGAATGGCAGCACCTTCCTGCTCCTGCAGAGAGCCCTGGGCCACAGCAGGGAAATGCCCAGAGCTCAGGGATTTCACACCAGAAGGCAAACACAGAGAATTCCTGTCCTTCCCTTGGTGCCACCTTAAGGACCAGGCTCTGGGACATGATGGAAATGGATCATAAGAGTTGATGGGTGCAGAGCAATGAGACTGCTCAGAGCTGAGTGCCTGAGCAATGAACTTCTGCTCTGTGCAAACTCCACAGATCTCTGATCCATGAAGAGAAGGAGAAGGGGGAGCTGGGGGAAGCAATTGTGCTGCCTCTGGCTTCCTCCCCCTGTGGCTGCCCAGCAGCAGCCAGAAGGCAACAATGCAGCTCCAAATCCTGCCTGGATTTGCATGTGGAAATGTGGGTGCCTAGGAGGGAACAGTCTGTGACTTTTCTGCCAAAAGTTTGAACCATTTCAGGAAATCTGCACAGTAGCCATCAGCCAACTACTGCATCTGTCAAGGGACTGGCAAAAACATGCACAAACTTAGACACCCTTCACAAAATCTGTGTGATCTGCAGTGTTTATCCACAAAAGAGCAAATGTCCTGCACGAAAAAGTCCCAGGAGAAGCAACTTTCCAACTCTGAAGTTCAAAAGATGTAGAACATAGAGAGAAAATGGTACCAACTACTTGAGAGAGTGGGCAAGATCTGCTCCCTCAACCCCAGCAGTGCTGAACTGCTTTAAATCCCAGTTTGTCCTGCTTCCCACTCATCTGAGAGCAAGGGAGCCAAGGAGAAGATCAGGGACTCCCAAGTTTACCCACAGGATGTGAGAGCTCCAACAGCTCTCACAGACTGGAAATTCCCAAATCCTTATTTCAGCTCCCAGTGACCTGCAGTGAAGTTCCACAACAAATTCCAAGAGCACAAAGGTATCAAACACTACAGGTTATTTAAAAAATTTCCATTCCATTTCAAGCCCAATCTTTCCCTTAAAACCAGAGATTTCCAAGAACTTGGAACCAACAGGGCAATTCCTGCAAAATGTTCATTTGTGTTTTTCCAGATGTTATTTTTTCCAAACCATTTTTCTGGATATGTTGGTCATGCCACAGTTATTTTATCCACTGATAGAGCTGGTCTGTGCTCTGCAAGTGCAAAATGCTAATGAACACATAAATAAAATAAAAGCTGGTCCAAACCTGGATGTCATTACACAAAGTCAGGGGAAAGATCTTCTCATCAAATATTTATCATTGTTCAGGTCATCTCTGAATCTTTTGCAGCTGCTCAGCCTTTCCCAATTTTTGTGAAAACCAGGGCAGTTTGTGGAGATTGCCTAGTTTCTACCAAATGCCCAATTTTATTTTGGATATTCATGGATCTTTCACAGAATCATTTAGGTTGGAAAAGACCTTTGAGAGCATTGAGTCTAACCTTTGACCTTTCAGGTCAAGAAAAATTCTTCTTTGTGATGTACATTTCCTACAATAAATTAAAATATTGGAGTTCCCTTGACAATCCAAAAAATAGGGATTAAATTCACTCTTATTTCCTCACAGTTGAAGCATGGCACTTCAAGTAGAAAACACACATTGGCAGAAGACATTTGGATATTTTATTATAAGAGAAAAGAAAAGATTCTTCTTTACCTGACTCTTGGCACTTTTCTGTCTTCTCCCAAAAATGCAGGACAGGTCCTGTTCAGTGCGTGATGAGAGATCCTTACCTGGAGGCGTAAAAGAGAGGGAAAACCCCAAAACCTTCACATCTGAGGGTGCATTTTGGGAACAGTGTGACCCACAGAGAGGAATTGTTCTTGGAGATAAATAAAAACCAAGAAGCCTTGGATGGGGTAGTGGAAGGTGTCCATGGCAGGGGGGTGGAATGAGATGAACTTTTAGGTCCCTTCAAACCCAAACCATGCTGTGGTTCTATGCTAAAGCCACTAAAAGAAGGTGCACAAGAGGAAATGTGTGTATGCATTTGGATCTTGGGATTCTCATGAGGATTCCCCATTTCTGACAGAATTAGGGAGTTACAGTTCCTCCACACAATGAAAAAAAAAAATCCATTTTTACTCAGTGAGGAATTTTCTCTGATTTCTGAAAAGCAAAATCTCCACCTCTGCCACACACTGGGTTATTCCAACTGAAAACCACTTCAAGGGTGAAGCAAAGATTTTCTGGAGGGCCATTACTCCCATCTGATTGTTGTGTAGTGAGCTGGATATCAGACATGGAGCAAGGAGGGGGAAGCAGGAGGGTCTGATGTGATATTCAGAGATGCAGGCAAAGGTTTAAACAATTCCACAGCACAGGAGTTGCTGAGTTGTCCACTCTCTGTGTCACAAAATTCTTTTGGAAAAGATCAGCAAAAGTTAAAGAAATAAAATTAATCCAGACAGGTCAACTTGTTAAGACTCTGCTGGGGTCTCAATCACTTGATTTGCTGATTCCAAAATCAGTGACCTCAAAATAAATCTTGTAATGGCCAAAAAAATAAAAAATTAAAAAAAAAAAAAAAAAACCCACTCAAATCTGACTTCTTCTTTTTTCTGGGATCCTTAACTGCCCCTGGAGGGTAAAGAGACACATCAGCCTAGAGAAGGAAGTGTTCCCCAGCTTCCTACTGCCTCCCTGCACCTTCTAAATGGCCTTGTCCAAGCAAGCTGGAAGAGACTGGGGTTGTTTTCAGCTTTCTCTTGGCCAAGGTTTGGAATGTGACACTGTGCTGGGTTGATGTGGCCAGAAATGTGTATTCTGTCCCCATCTGTTAAACCAGCTGGGGCAGTGACCCTGATCTCCTGGCACACATTATCTGCTCATGGGCCATCTTTAAACCAGCTGGGCAATCATCTTTATCTTTCCCACAGCCCATCCTCCCTCCAGGAGATATCTCCTGTTCATGGCCAGTGAGTCCCAGGGCATGACTGATAAAATTCCATCATCCCACTGGGAGATGCTCCAGCCAGGGGAGGAGCCAAGCCTTTCCTACCCAGAGAAAAACTGAGATTTGGAACAGCAGAGCAGCCTTTGCCACTGGATTCCAGAGGAAAACTGGACCTTTGCACATCATCCCTGGAGCTTCAGAGGAAACTGCACCTTCTCCAGGAGCACTGCTCCAGCTGAACCACATCTGCCCCTGCAGGAGGATGCAGCCACCATTGAATGGGACTGTGCCAACACCCTGACTGACTGACGGGTGTCAGCTTGGATTCTGACTCTGGCAGGGTTGGGATTGTTCTGTGTAATACTGCATTTCTATTTTAATTGTCCTAGTAAAGAACTGTTCTTCCTAATTCCCATATCTTTGCCTGAGAGCCCCTTCATTTCAAAATTATAATAATAATTTGTAGGGAGGGGGTTTACATTCTCCATTTCAAAGAGAAGCTTCTGCCGTTATTGGCAGACACCTGTCCTTCAAACCAGGACAGACACCTAAAATCCTCCCGCTCTTGTTTTCAGGCTACGCTTCCTTTCCGTGCCTCTCCCTGGGTGTATCCCCCAGCCCCAGTCTCCTGCAGCATCACAGGGGAGCAGCCACTGGAAAAGCAGCAGAAATCAGTGTTTCATCCCAGATGCAGGGGTGGCTGCTCCTCCAGCAGCGAGGCTCCAAAGCAGCGCCGGGAGCGGAAGGCGCGTTTGCTGCCGTCGCTGTTCCCTTCTCCCGCTTTTGTGTGAGCTTGTCTTGTTTAGTCTGAAAGGAAGCACGACTGGACTTCAACAACAAGAGCCTTTCTCAAATAACTTTTCCTCTTTCCCTGAAAAAGGACAATTTCCCTGTGTCAGGCCACAGAGGGTGGAAGCAAATGAGGGGCTGCCTTGTGGAAATGTGACTGAACAAATCAGGGATATTGTGAATATGAAAGCCTTGAGCTGTATTTTACATGCTCAAAAGACACTTCTTTTTTCCTCTATATTTAGTAAAATATTAAATCCAAATCAAAATAAATCCTCTTTGCTCAAACAGGCCATGGCCTCTGTATTTGCAAGACCTGAACCAATTTAATTGTTTAATGTCATAAAGTGGCAGGCTCATGTTAACAACTTGGACTTCAAGGTTGAATTATTTCACCCAAAATCCCAAACCCTGACAGGAAAATCTGGCCTCCATTCAGGTATCAATTAGCTCTGTTTTAGCAGAGGTATTTGCTGTCAGAAAACATTACACAGAACTTTCAGTTTAATATATCAGCCATTAGTGGAAACTGATCCTATCCATGCCCTGAAATGGGCACACACACCATGTCAAAGGGGAGCAGGGCAAAAGTGAAAGGAGTGCACAACTGTCAAGGGCCAGAACCTGAGCTGACTAAAATAATGTCATCTCTCTAAGAAAGAAAGAAATTACTAAACTCCACAAGTTCTTGACAAGAGTTTTTCTGGCTGCCCTCATTTATTCCATAAAGTACCTGGTGGATGTAAGAGGGCTGTTCTCTTCCTTCGTGCAGGTTTAATCTGATCCCTGATCTCATCCCCATGATCTCTGAGCAGGGGATTGCAGGGTTAGTGCCATGCAGATGTCCAGGACACTCCCATCTCACCTTTGCCTCCAGCTCCCATCCCTGCCCACGCCCCGACCGCTCGCAATATTCACTGCTCCTTTATTCAGCTCCTTCACTAAGGAGCTGTTTTATTCCCAACATCAGCCATCCAAAATTGCCCAAAATAAAGAGGAACAGCACATTAGAGCTTTAAGCAAGTAGCTGCAGGGGGTGTTTCTAAACCCAGGTTTTACTTGCCAAATTTAGACTCCACAAGGCAACAGATCACCTTGAGCAGGGTTTGCTCTAATCTTGGCCAGGCTTATGAAACAACAAAACTCCTCTTACCTTTGGCAAACTTCATATAATGGACACGTTTCTTGGAGGATTTGGATTTTTCTTCGAGGCTGAATGTCTTTTTCTGCTTTTTCATAGAGGACTCTAAAAAAAAAAAAAATCAAACCCCAAGCAACCACATTCATTATGCACCACATTCAAACATCAGTGTAATGATGTTTGAAAGTAATTAACTTTCTCTCTCAAAATTCAGTCAACAACATATCATAAAGTATTACTGAAGGAAGCATTCTAAGTTTTGTATGAAATATGTCAATGCTTGATTTTTTTTTTTTACCCCATCCCCTTTCTTTGCTCTTTCCAATCCAATGTAATTTGAAAAGGCAGATACAGGTACTCCAGGTCAAAGGCAAATCATCTCTGTGGTAAGAAAATAATAATAGTGCTGTTTTTCATAGAGTATGAGAAAGATGAGGAAAAAAAATACTGATTGAGCAGAAAGAAAAAGGGGTAATCCCCCCACAGGATTTTCATTTCTAACCCTACACAAAATACCTTTATTTGGACATAAGCTGTGTAAGGAAACTGAATGGTGACAAAGCTTTTCTGTCCCTGAGGCCAGCCAGAACAAATCACCACATCCCTATTATCTCATTTTCCAGGCTTCCAGAAGAGGGACTGCATCAAAACTGTCCCCTGGGAATGGTCTCTGGGGCTGGCTCAGTCCCAGAGTCACTCAGGAGTACTTTGGGAGACTGTGAGCAGGTTAAAGCCACGTGGAGGATTAACCTCACTACTGAACAGCACACAGATCATGTTCCTGTGCTGTGCCATCTTCTTTTGGGGGGACAAATGCTCTCTTTGCAGCCACAGAGCCTGTTAATTTACAAAACACTGCCAGACAGAGAGAACTAACCTGTTGGACAGTTAATTACTGCCTTACTAGTCATGAAAAGAGGCAGCACAGCAGTGTCTGCTCTGTAACTTCACAGAAGGTTACTGTGGTGAGGTGGTTTTTTTCCTCCCTGTGGGATGGGTAAGGAAATCAACCCATACCCCAGGGCCAAGCTGAGTCACCTTTTTTATAGGATCCCACCCTGGAAAGCTCTGCTGCCCAAGCTTTTCTGACACTGGAATTCCAGCACTTCCCTGTTTGATAGGCAGTGCCAATTGATAATCCCTGAGCTAAAACTGAAATCCTCAGCCTGCAGTGGGAGAGCTGAGGGCCAGCAGGCTGAGACCCACTCTCCCACTCCCACACTAATGGCAAGAGAAAAGACCAGCAAATCCAGTTTTTAACAAAAAATCCTGAATAAACAGGGTCTGTGGGGAAAGCAAGGATCACAACTAAAATATCCTGACAGGGATGCAGCACTTTGAGGGGTTTCCAATTTCCAGGTAGCAAGAGCATTACACAGCAAAGGGTTTCCACAGAGCCTTCCTCCTCCACGTTATTCCTACAGGGAAAGGGGCAGCAGCTCCTCCTGGTGCCTGCAGGGAGGAATTTCACTACAGAACGTGCTGGCACTTGCACTGGCAGGGAAATAGAAACACATCAGTGTCTTCCAGGGACTGGAAAATCCTCTGAGCAAGCAGTGCAGCAATATTAATGTGCTTTTTAAAGCAATTTAGTCGGGCCAATCAAGCCACCAAAGAGGTATTTCTGCAGCAGATGTGATCGAGGTGGATGTGCCAAAGCACAGCCAAGGTGTTGTTCTCACTTTTTATCCATGGTCATAATCACTGAGGATCCCAGGAAAAGAGCCAGGAATTACAGAATATTTTGGGTGGGCAAAGATCATGTGGTTCCAAATCCTTCCACTATCCCAGTTTGCCCCCTTCAGCCAGGCCTTGGACATTTCCAGGGATGCAGGGGCAGCCACAGCTTCTCAGGGCCTCACCACCAGTGGATGAATTTCTTCTTAATATTTAATCTAATCTAAACCTGCCTTCACTGGGTGCTCAGCCAGGAGAAAAAAGGAAAAGACAGCTAAAGCTGCATCCACTGAGGGTATTTGAATGTTGGCATCAACCCCCACAGGGCCCTTCCTTTCCAACCTCTAATTGCAATCCAGCTCTGGCAACTGCACCAGTTCTTTAAGAACAATGAAGTTTTTCAGCTGACTTTTAATGCAGTTTGAAACTGGAGGATGGCCAATAATGTAACATTTGCTCCTCCAGCACAGCTGCAGGCAGAGTTTTTCCTGGATGAGTTTTGCCAGCTTCAACAATTGCCAAAAAAACAAGTTTCAGAGTGATGCCTTTCTGTATCACCAAATGTGACTCTGACCTGGAATTATCAAGGTGCACCCAAATTTGTTCTCAGTGAGTGTAAACTTGTCCCAGCTCCTAAAAGGACTAAAAGAACTGAGTGAAACAGGGAGGAATAAGGGTTTTCAAGGGTCACTTTGCATGAGGTGACCCAGGGAAGAGTGCAGAGCTTAGGACCAAGCCTTGCTCCCTGAACCTGCCTCTGCTGACTCACCGTGGCCCTGGGCAAGTCATTTCAGCTCTCTGCTCATCAGTCTGCAGGTTTCCCACCAGTTACACCTCCCTGATCTTCCCAGGGCTCAAGTTGCAACTTGGGTAGGATTTAGTTCTAAAGGGAGACAGGAACTTCTGGAATTTCCCCATGAAATGCTCTCCTACCTCTCCAGGAGCTGAGTGACAGTGCTGAGTCCTTGGGTGGCCTCATGACCCCACAAGAGCAAATTGCACAGCAAGTTAAAAATGGTGTTTTGAGGCATCAGGCTCAGAATTTTAATCCTAGTACTCCAGGATTAGAAAATCCCCTTGCTAACTGATTTTCCTCTTGTTCTTCTGTGCTGAAATTCTTCTGTGCTCAAAGGTTAGGAATGAATGAATGAAGAGTTGCTAAATTCACTAATTTGGCAATTCTGCCCCAGCAGCACAAGGCTGTGCCCAAGTAGGAGCCCCCGGTTTAACAACACTCCAGAGATACAAAATCAGAGTTTAAACTGAGTTTAACTGAAGGAGAGATGATAAATCACTTGATAAACCAGCCCCTTCTCTAAGCTCACACCCACCACAACTTCCTAACTTCACTTTCACATAGCAAGGTCAGTTTGTAAGAAGCTTTTCCAAAATAGAAGACTTAAAAAATAGCTCTTTTGGGAAAGTTTCCCCACTTGTGTTCTCAACACCAGAGCTACAAAAATCACTTTATGACACACTCAGAGCAGAAATGCAGAACTCTGAAGCAAAAGCTATGAGCAGCTCTCCAAGGACAGGAAAAGGAGGTATTTAAGAAGCCACTGGAGCATGGAAGCCAAGTGTGACAGCTCAGCAGCCAAAGGAAGGCAAAGCATTGCAGCACTGAGTGATTGTTGTGAGCCTTCAGACAGATTCTGGGTGCTTTATAAAGAAAGAAATGTTCCTCTAGGTACAGTGCAGGGAAAGTGTCCCAAATATTGTGATCCTGGATGAAATAAACAGGTTTAGCATTTTATGTTTTCTTTCCTCAACAAAAGCCTTTCTTTGAATCCTGAGAGTAAAACTGATCCACTGAGATCCACAAATCCATGGTCAAGGTTGGCAACACATCCTTTGGCTCCCAGTGATTTTGGGGAAGAAGTTCTCAACCTAACCAAAAATATTATTTGTATCACAAACTGGGCCTCAGGAACTTATTTAAGACACAGAATGGAAATTCTGCTGAGCTTCCAGCATCTGATTGAGCCAAGCATGAGCCTACCTGTTCCACCCTGTCCATGGCAGTTATTCAGCTCAGCCAGAAGCTGGTTGAAGTCATCCTGATGAGCAATCCAGTTGTCCTGTAAATATCACCCACATGAATACAAGGCAGAAGACTTCAGAACTAACACAAGTTTCACAATATAGATATTAAAGGCTCTTAGAAGTAAATTATTTGGACATATCCAATCCTTGTTGGTGAGAGGGACCCTGGGAAGCTCCACAGGTGGTAACACCAACCACAGCTCCAACAGTCACCCCAAAGTGAAATGAAATTAAAAGGGTTGTCTTGGAAAGTCCTGAACAATCCAGTTTGGTACATGCTACCACCAGCTGTGACAACAAATTTCAATAATATTCCATTCAAATAGTTGTGCTTGTGCTGAAATGGGATCCATTCCCAGCCCTGGGTCTAGTGCTCACCTCATGATTGATGGCAGCTCCTAATCCCAGCGTGTCATTTTTCACCTTAACCCTGATGTGTTCTGGGTTTCCTTGCTCCTGAGCCCCAAGACCCTAAAGAGGATATGAAGGCAAAACTGTAAGGATTTTACAGCAGCAATTGGAGCTTTTGGACTGCAAGACAGTTCACAAGGAAATACAGCAAGAAATCACAACTTCCTATTAATTTGCCTGCTTGTAGCTGAATTCATTCCCAGGTATTACCACACAACACAAAAAGTTTTTTTAATTCACTACTTAAGCCTCCAGCAAAGCATTATAAACACTAAAATAGCAACAACATTAAGTAGTTGGGTGATTAATCAGGAAGCCACCTGACATTCCTAAGCAAGCTCAAAGTGTTTACAGCTTCCAAACAAGACACTACACAAGAAGAACCAAAAATGCCTCTGTCATTGGGAAGGGTAATGGGAATAAGGCAGATCCACGTGGAACACAATCTAGAACAAATTTATATGGGAGGAGAACAGGGAAGGACAGGGGAGAAGCAGACAGGAGCCAGCAGGACATTCACAACTCCTTCCACTTCATAAGTGGATGAAAATATTGGAGCAAACAATTTTAGGGTTGTTTGATATTCAGGTCCAGGGTTATCCTTCTCAACTCTATGGTCAAGGCTCAAAAATTAAAAGGCAAAGCTTTGGGTTTAAAACTTTGTATTTACTTGCCTCATCTATCATAAATCATCAGTCAAAAGTGTTAGAATTAATAAACATTTATGTGGTGCTGCAGGCACATCTTGGGATACTGAATATTTGAAGGGATGAAGCCTATTTGGAAAAGGGTGTTGTCATTACAAACAAAGAAGAATTTATTTGGTCAATGGGGTGGAAAATTTGCCTTGAAACTTCTGCCTCCCAAAAAGCAGGGAAGCAAGCAGGACACTTGGCCACACTGACCCAATTCCACTACAACCAATTACAGGACTGGTGTTAAGCAGCCTAATTTCACTGCCCAGATGGGCTTTGGCCCCTTAATTTGATCAAGAGAAAGTTCCATTGTAATGGAATGGAGACATAAATCCTTCCTGTACAACTGTTGGCAAGGGAGATCCAGTATCTCGAGTGGGAAACTTGGGAGACAACTGAGGCAACAGTTTAAATATAAAATAGGTTTTAATGCATTTAGAGAATTGAGAAAGATCCTAATTTTATGCCTCTTAAGGAAAGTCTGGAAAATGAAATCTAGAAGACTAATTGAAGGTAGTGGTGGTTTTGTGGGGATTTTTATCACTAAACACCCTGATGTGCAACCCCTAATCTCAGCTTTGCTGAGGCACCTCTGTGGAATTAAACCTGCAGTTTGCAGCTGTCTGTGCTGACCTGGAGGTTTTTATCAGTGCCAGGAACCAGTCCCCTCACCCACAGGTCCTGCCTGGAGCTGGGAAGGGACACAGCTCACAGCATTTTGGGGGTTCAAGGAACAGATCAGAAAAAAAATCTCAAAACCAGGTGAAAGACTAAAGCAAGTCCTGGAGTTGCTTTAAAGAGTAGCAAAAGCATGAAAAGAATTGAGAGTTTAAAGGCAGCTTAAATCTTTAACCTGATTTAATGTCCCAACTCCTGCTTTCACTTGGGAATTCAGATTGTCAAAGAATGGAGAGAAGCTGGAAAGCAGGAGAGGCACAAGCAAGACTTTGCAACAAAGTGCAGAAATCTATCACAGCTCAAATTCTCTGTGCACTTAAGAGAATAAATCAGAATCCCCTGGCAGCTTTAGACTCTTTTAGCTACACAATTCTTCTTCAGCTCCTACCTTTCCTTTGGACCAGCCCATCTTTTCCAGCATCTTCTGGCCAAATTTGGAGTCATCGTTGCTCCAGGCGCTGTTTCGGGGATCCACTGACCACTTCTGCTTTCTCCTGGCTGCAGCAGGAAGGGAAAATTCAAACAGCTTCTGTTGGCATTCCCACAGACTTCTTGGGATTGAATCAGTTCAAACAAAGCTCTTCATTGCAAAAAAAAAAAATACCCACTCCAGAACTTATGCCAGACTGAACATATTTTGGAGTTCACAACAACCCAACAATAATAAAAGCCCAGTGAAAATATTAATTATTAATGGGAAGATGCCAAAGTAGGATTGCTGTCCCTCGGGATGGGCTGCAGCTCAGGGAAGGCTTTAAGGATCATCATTTAGGTGTAAATTCCACATTTATTCCAATTTTGTTTTACATCTGGCTTCAACATGGAATCTTCAGGGGAAGAGATTATGATGCTGCTTTCCCAGTGCTGGACAAAATCAATTCTCCAAGCTTCCCTTTAACTAGAACCCAGAAATTTTAATATTTGCCTGCCTAACAGAAGCCAAATCAAAACTCCAGTGTAAGTGAACAGAGAAGAAGAATGACAGAACACAAACCTGTGGGATTTCAGATTTTGGATTTCTCAAAAACGGTTTATGGGGAAACTGGAAAGCTGCCAGAAATTATTGCAGAAATTAAGAGATGAAAAGGAGAATCAAGAGTCTTTTGTCCTGTGTGAATTCCTAAAGAAATTACAGATTCCCAGTGCCACATGTTGCCTTTCCCACCAGGAGCAGCTTCCTTGAAACCAAGGAAGAGCAGCCAGCCCAGTTAACCATTCACATGAAGCGTGCACCCAAGCCCAGGCAGGAAGAGAACCTAAATAAACAAGACAAACAAAGAATGGGAGACAGGAAGATCACAAACTTCATTAAACACCATGGGAAATGCTGGATCAAAAATGACCCAAGGCCACACAAAGGCAGGGAGAAGCCAAATCCAACGAGGTGTTTTCAATGTAATCAGGAAGTCATTCTTCCCTAAAAGACAAGATTTGGGATTTGGGCCAGAGGGACTGAATATTACAGAGATGTTTGACTTATTCTTTGCTTCATTTTTAAGGAACTATGACTGTCAGAATTCAAGGTGGGGGCTTTTTTTTAAAAACACTTCCGAAACTTTGAAGCTCCAAACAGTCCCTGAAGAGTTTTTACAGTGGGTTCAAGGCCCAAGGGCTGTGAGGGGAATCCAATCTTTGCCTGGTTCACTTCTCTACAGGAAACAACTTATTAACCTCAGAGGTTATGGCTGTCCTGGATCCCTGGAAGTGTCCAGGGCCAGGATGGATGAGGCTTGGAGCAGCCTGGGACAGTGGAATGGGATGAGCTGTGAGGTTCCTTCCACCCCAAACCATCTGGGATTCTGTGATTATTCCCACCAGAAACTTTGAGAGCAGCAACTCCTCCAAGCCCTGTCTGTGCTGCCAACAAAAGATGGGGAAGCAGCACTGTGGTCTGTGATTTTAAACTTCCAAACAAACTGGGATTCCCTGCTGCCCCATGGAGAAAAGGAGGCTCAGGGGAACCTTGTGGCTCTGCACAACTCCCTGACAGGAGGGGACAGACAGGGGGTCAGGGACTGCTCCAGGGAACAGGGACAGGAGGAGAGGGAATGGCCGCAGGCTGTGCCAGGTGAGGTTTAGATTGGACATGAGGGAATAAATTCTTCATGGAAAAGGTGGTCAGGCATTGGAAGGGATTTCCCAGGGCAGTGGAGGAGTCTCCATCCCTGGAGGGATTTCAAAGCCCTGTGGATGTGGCACTTGGGGACATGGCTCAGAGGTGGCTTTGGCAATCCTGGGGGATGTTTGGACTTGATGGTCTTGGAGATCTTTTCCAGCCTCAGTCATTCTGGTGCAAGGATTCCAACAGATCTGCTCCCCAGCTGAGCAGCTGCCTTTCTTTTTAATCACAACTTTTCCATCACAAAATGTTTTTTTCTGAATATCTCTCCCTGTGGAGAAGCCCCTGAGATGTTTTGTTTCCTAGGAGGTTGTTGGTCACAAAGCACAAGGGCACCTGACACAAATATTTCTTGAAATTTAGAGACCTTCCCTTTCCCAACACTTTCAATCTAAGTATTGCAAACTTCTTAGCTACACCTTGGGATTAATCCTCACATTTCTGCCAGGTTAACATACTCTGATTTTTAAATAGGGTGAATTAGATGCAGGATAAAAACCAAAAAAAACTTTCTTTCATCTTCAGAGAAGTATTCAAGAAACCCAGCAACAGCTCCATGCCATTTACAGAAAACATAAAATCACCTTCCCTTTCCACACAAACAACAAAATCCACTAATTAGTCAATAATTGATTAGATTGTCTTTAGAGTGGGAGAGGAAACAAGGTACAAGATTCAACTTCTAATTTAACACCAACTTTTCTGGGCTGCTTCAAAAATGATGCCACAGATGGTGACAGAACTCTGAGAGAGCAGCACCACCCAGTGGAGAAAATCCTCATTTTCAATCCAGGCTGGGAGAGCTGGGGGTGCTCACCTGGAGAAGAGAAGGATCCAGGGAGAGCTCAGAGCCCCTTGCAGAGCCTGAAGGGGCTCCAGGAGAGCTGGAGAGGGACTGGGGACAAGGGATGGAGGGACAGACACAGGGAATAGACAAAACACAGAGGGCAGGGATGGATGGGATATTGGGAAGGAATTTTTGGCTGTGAGGGTGGTGAGACCCTGGCACAGGGTGCCCAGAGAAGCTGTGGCTGCCCCTGGATCCCTGGAATGTCCAAGGCCAGGCTGGATGGGACTTGGAGCAACCTGGGACAGTGGAAGGTGTCCCTGCCCATGGCAAGGGGTGGAACTGGATGAGATTTAAGGTCCCTTATCATTGATATCTCCAATTAAAATAATGAACAAATTCTGAAAAAATGACACCAAAGTTTACACTGAAAACACCTAAAAAATTCCATGTGCAAATGGCAAATGCAGATTTGTTTTCCTCAAATCACATCTTTATTTCCCACTGTAAACCATATTTGTTATTTGTATTGTCCAGATTTGTAATTTTTATTTATATTTCCAGCAGCCCAGCACAGAAATTCACCAGAGCTCTTGGTTAAAGGGTGTCCTGCCAGAAATGAGGAGCCCAAGTTCTCAATTACCTCAGAGGCAAAAGTGAAGCTTTGTTTCTAGTATCAGGGAAATTGAAACAAAATTGACAGAATCATGGAATATCCTGAGCAGGGACCCACAAACACCCCAAAACCCCACCCTGTGCATCCCTGAGAGCATTGTCCAAACACTCCTGGAGCTCTGGCAGCTTTGGGAATGTCACCATTCCCTGGGGAGCTGTTCCAGTGTCCAAACACCCTCTGGGACAGAACCTTTTTTCTGAGCTCCCCTCAAACACACAGAGATAGCCCCGAGCCACTGACAGGACAAACTGTCCCTAAAAGTGTCCAAGGGACATTCCTGCTGCTCCTGCCCTGCCTGGGACAGGACAGACCCCACACAGAACCCCCTGCACCCCCTTAATCTGCACCAACACCCCCTGGAACCCTTCCAGCCATCCCAGCCTCCAGCCCCCACCTCTGCCTTAACCCTGGCACCCTCTGGATGCCCCTTCCTGCCTTTCCCAGACCCCAGATCCTCAGTTTTTCACCCCCAGGGACCCCTGAAGCTCTTTCTCTGCCCCAGCCCAGGTTTCCCAACCCCTTTTCTTTGACCCTAGGATACCCCACACCCCAAATTCCCCGTTTTCCCCACCCAGGGACCCCTTAAGTCCCTTCTCTGCCTCAGCCCAGGTTTCCCAACCCATTTTCCTTGCCCCTAGGATCCCCCACACCCCCATTCCTGCCTTCCCCAGACCCCAAATCATGGATTTTTCACCCCCAGGGACTCCTGAAGCCCCTTCTCTACCTCAGGCAAGTCTCTCAGCTCTCAGCCCCCCTTTTCCTTGCCCCTGGGATCCCCCACACCCCCATTCCTGCCTTCCCCAGACCCCAGATCCTCTGTTTTTTCACCCCCAGGGACCCCTGAAGCTCCTTCTCTGCCCCAGCCCAGGTTTTCCTTGCCCCTAGGATCCCCCACACCCCCATTCCTGCCTTTCCCAGACCCGAACCCCCTCATTCTTCAACACCAGAGACCCCCTGAGCCCCTTTTTCTGGCCCAGCCTGGCTCTCCCAGCTCCCAGCCCCCCCATTTTCTTAGACACAGGGACCCTCTGGACCCCCATTCCTGCCTTTCCATCCCCCATCTCCCCAGTTCTTCATCACCAGGAGCCCCTGAACCCTTTTCCCGACCATCCTGGGCTCTCCCAACCCTTCCCCTTCTCCTTGTGATAATTGATAAATGATTCGTGTTCATCACAGAATTTTGGGAGTTTGTATAAACCAAAATACTCAAAATAAGAAAAGAGCATGGACCTAGATAAAGGGAAATATATGATTAAACCTACTCTGTTTAAATCCCCGTTATGAATATTGTGTATACCAATTTGTAAAATAAAAAAAAAAAAAAAAGGTTTTCCATAGTCTGAAAGGTTTTTTTGCAGAATCAGATTTCCTGCTTTTGTGTGATCAATCACAAATTATCTGCTAAAGATCAGACTTCCCACTTCTCCTGTTTTTATCTCCCAAGACCAGATGGTTCCAGGACCAATTGTCCCAAGAGCTGTCCCACAGAAATTTGGAAGTTTCTTCGACCATCACTGCTTACCTCGCAGAATTACTACAACACCACAATAACAATTACTGATTACCACAAGGAAATCATGCTATAAAAAGGGAGCTGCAAACCAAGTTCGGTGGGGGAAGGAGTGGGTGGTGACCCCTCACGCTTGCTCTGCCTATAGAAAATAAACCAACCGAAATTTTGCAGAATACCGAGAGCTTTGTTTCTCATTTATAGAGAACCCCATTTCCCGGACAGAGGAACCCCTCACACCACATCTCTCATCTCCCACATCCCCCTTTCCTTAACTCCCCCGGCACAGCGGCTCGTCCCATTCCCGCGGCTTTAACCGGGCCCGGCACTCACGCTCCGCCAGCATCGCCATCTTGGGGGCCTCCCTCTGCCCACGGGGCTTTCGTGATCCCCGGCGCGCAAAAAGGGCGCCCTGAGCAGCGCCTGATTAAAAATAGAGTTTTAAAACAGGCGAGCGCCGCGGCCACCAAAGTGAAAATAATTTTTTTAAAAAAGGAAACAAAGTTCGCAAATTTGCTAAAATTCTGATAAATGGCTCAAAACGCGTCTCGGTTGTTTCTGAGGTGGGGGAAGGGGGTGAGCAGCGCTGGAAATAAGGGGCACGAGCAGGGTGAAATCCCAGGGAATTTAAAAAAAAATCAAAATTCAAAATTGAAAAAATCCCTGGATTTCCCCAAATCTCGCTGTCATGGGAGGGAAGACAGTGGGGGGAGATAAAATATCCCCTACCTGACTTTCTGTGAAATGTGTGTTTGGGGGTAAAAATCATTGTTTGGGAGGTAATGCACTGAACAAACCGAATTCCCTCAGCCTGTCCTCACAGGAGAGGGTCAGGACAGATTTCCCACTGCTCTTCCTCCATCCATCCTCCCATCTGGTTCCAGCTCCCCTGGCTCAGCTTTTCCCACTGCTTTGCCTCATAAACCTTTGGGTTTATGTCACAATTCCCTGTTTGCTTTGGGAGCACTGTGCAAGACAGTTTTTTGTCTTTTTTTTTTCATAGACAAAGCAAACAAACATATCTGTGTCTGTTCCTCTCTAAGACTCCTGCGTGTCAGCAAAGTTACATCAGTATGATGGAGCTTGATCCTGGCAAATCTCTAAATTTATAATTAGCTTGATGATTTTTTTTAATTGTTAATATTCAACTCCTGTTAAACTGGCTGCCCCACTTCCTCCTTTAAATGAGGGTATTGAACTGGTCCTTTTATACTTTATATACTATACATGTCCCACTGCCAGGAATCCTCACAGGGTTTGTTCTCCTCAGGCTTTATTGCCAGTTCTCTGCACTTTCAGGTCATATTCATCAAGCTGGACTGATGTGAAAACAAATAAATACTGTCCAGATCTTCACCGTGTTCAAAAGTTTCACTTAACACTTTTCTCCAGGAGAAAATCCTTGGAGATCAGAATCAACCATAAAGATCATTCTTTCTGTTTTCATAGAGTCACACAGGATCACAGAGTCATGGAATTATTCAGGTTGGAAAAGATCTCCAAGATCACTGAGTCCATCCTGTGACCCATCCCCACCTTGTCCCCAGCCCAGAGGTCTGAGTGCCACATCCAGCCATTCCTTGGACACCTCCAGGGATGGGCACTCCAAACCTCCCTGGGCAGCCCCTGCCAATCCCTGAGCACCCTTTCATGGAGAAATTCTTCTTCATGTCCATCCTGACCCTCCCCTGGTGCAACTTGTGGCTGTTCCCTCTCCTCCTGTCCCTGTTCCCTGGAGCAGTCCCTGACCCCCCTGGCTGTCCCCTCCTGTCAGGGAGTTGTGCAGAGCCACAAGGTTCCCCCTGAGCCTCCTTTTCTCCAGCTGAGCCCCTTTCCAGCTCCCTCAGCCTCTCCTGGTGCTCCAGCCCTTTCCCACCTCTGTGTCACCTCATCTACTTTCCATGCTCACAGGTCACTCACCAGCATCCTCATAGAATCACTCAGGTTGGGAAAACCTTCCAAACCCAACCATGCCCCCAGCACTGCCAGGGCCACCACTGCCCCATGTCCCCAGGTGCCACATCCACGTGGGTTTTAAATCTCTCCAGGGATGGGGACTCCAGCACTGCCCTGGGCAGCCTGTTCCAATGTCTGAGCATCCTTTCAATGAAGAATTTTCCTCTCATATCCAATCTAAACCTCCTCTGGCACAGCTCAAGACCATTTCTTCCCCCTTTCAGGGAGTTGTAGGAAGTCTTCTCCTTCCCTTCCACCATCCATTCTTTGTAGTGACCACTTTTTGCTGTCATCTGGCTCTGGAATAAAATAATTTATCCCTCCCTTATCCTTGTACCTGTATTCCCTGATCCAAGTGCCCTTCCTGGCAGTAGCAGCCATTTCCATGAATTATACCTCTAAGATCTCTTTTACATCAATAAAATTGTACTGTCACCTATGTGTCCAGTTGTCTTGGGTTGCAGTACAGGATGTACCAGCAATGTGAATTCTGTCCCCATCTGTTAAACCAGCTGGGGCAGTGACCCTGATCTCCTGGCACACATTATCTGCTCATGGGCCATCTTTAAACCAGCTGGGCAATCATCTTTATCTTTCCCACAGCCCATCCTCCCTCCAGGAGATATCTCCTGTTCATGGCCAGTGAGTCCCAGGGCATGACTGATAAAATTCCATCATCCCACTGGGAGATGCTCCAGCCAGGGGAGGAGCCAAGCCTTTCCTACCCAGAGAAAAACTGAGATTTGGAACAGCAGAGCAGCCTTTTCCACTGGATTCCAGAGGAAAACTGGACCTTTGCACATCATCCCTGGAGCTTCAGAGGAAACTGCACCTTCTCCAGGAGCACTGCTCCAGCTGAGCCACATCTGCCCCTGCAGGAGGATGCAGCCACCATTGAATGGGACTGTGCCAACACCCTGACTGACTGACGGGTGTCAGCTTGGATTCTGACTCTGGCAGGGTTTGGGATTGTTCTGTGTAATACTGCATTTCTATTTTAATTTTCCTAGTAAAGAACTGTAATTCCTAATTCCCATATTTTTGCCTGAGAGCCCCTTCATTTCAAAATTATAATAATAATTTGGAGGGAGGGGGTTTACACTCTCTATTTCAAAGAGAAGCTTCTGCCTTTATTGGCAGACACCTGTCCTTCAAACCAGGACAGGGGTGTTTGGATGGTCATTTGTGTGATCCATTTCTCACCAGCTGAATTTTGCTCGGGTTTTAATTTGGAGAGGGTGAAGTCTCCTGGCTGAGACCTGAGTGCTGTGTTTGATTGCTCCAATAGGGAGCAGCATTCCCCACGTTTGGAGCAGCTTTGCTGTGGTATAAAGACATCACTGGAGGTGGAAAATGTGAAGTAATTTCTGTTAAAGGATGCCTTGAGGTTGAGATTTTTCTCTTGTTTGGTTTTGAAACTTAATATTCGTCTGCATCAGAGCACTTCTGCCTCCAGAGCTCTGACTCTGTCTGGCACAGAATCACAACTCAAAACACAAAGGAGGTCATACTTGATTTAATTATTATTTAATATTTGCTTAACGGGTAGCTTGAGGTCAAGGTCCAAATTATCCGACGCAGTTCTTGCAAATTAGGAGTTTATAAAACAATTAAGTCCACCAATATGCATGGAGGCAGTGAAATTAGGCAGAGAAAAGGTTCCATCCAGGGGCAATGTGTGTTTCCCACTTACATTCCTGACTAAAAGCTGGTGTCACAGGAAAAGAAAATATGTGGATATTTGAATATGTATTTTCTGCTATGGGTGATTCCAGCCCTGTGAGAAAATAGCCTAAAATCCTGTTTTCAGTGTGCTTGGGGGGGTTGAGATGTAGCTCTACTCTGGAAAATAAAGGGATAAAGATGCCCGGTGGGCATTCCATTTGGAGTTCTCCAGTGATTCCTCCCAGGGGTCTTCCTTGGAAAGAGGAGTTTCCTGGGAGCCAGCCCTGCAAGGATCACCCAGAGCTCAGAGTCTGAGCTGGGAATTTTCCTCCCAGCACGTCCCTTCAGGCTTTGGGGAGTTCCTTTGGTGCCACTGCCAGTCTGGGCTCATAGGGAAAGATCCAGCTGGGATGAACAGAGCCAGCAGCTGGGAATGGGAACAGCAGGAAAGTGGAGGAGAGTTGGAAGCACATCTGAGCCTGATCCTCACCTTGCTGACCCTTTTCCACCTGGAGGAGACCCTTGGAAGGAGAGAATTACATTTCCCAGCTAAAGAGCAGCTCTGCAGAATGCCCCATAAACCAGGAAGATGTGAGGAGGGAGAGGCAGCCAGGAAAAAAAAAAAGTGGGGGGATAAAGGAGGAGGAAATCAAGGAAAGAAATAGGATGTGAATCCTGGCTGTGCAACAAGTCCTCTGTGAGACAAATCAGCCTCTGCTGTGTGACAAATGGCCTGAGGCCAGGCTAGGAATGCTTATTGAGGGAGTCCTGGGAGAGGTGTGATGGAAGCACTAGGGACAAGGACTGCCTGGAGACCTTAAAAAGACCAGACAGCTTTGATTTGGGACACTGATTGGAGGGAGCACACGGATTAGAGGTGGGAGAAGCCACCCATCAAGTGCCAGGCAGGGAGCAAGAGATTAACAAGGTGTGACCCGTGGAGCCAAGGATGTCACAATGAGAGCCCAGAGCCAGGAGATGAGGGGGTCAAAGAACAGCTACTGGGGCACTGAGAGCACGAACAGGCTCAGGGAGAGGGGGGATGTTCCTGGAGGTGCTGCCAGCACACAGCTCGGCTGGGAATGCTGGAGGATGCAAGAGGCAGCAGGGAGGAATTCTGATGGTTTTTATTCCATGAGTGCAGTGTGTTTGTATTCTGATTATTGCTCTTGTTATTTCATCAGCCTGGGCTTTATGGAAACATGGAGTGGTTTGGATTGGAAAGGATCTTAAAGCTCATCTCATTCCACCCCCTGCCATGGGCAGGGACACATTCCACTATCCCAGGTTGCTCCAAACCCATCCAGCCTGGCCTTAGTCTCACCTTAATGTAGGTGAGAAGGTGAAAAATCCGTAAGAAGCATTGACAGGAGACTGAAGGCTTTGCAGGTTTCTTGTTTCCAGTTTTTTGTGAAATCTGGACTGAATTCAATGGTGAGGGGTTGGGAGTAGGAAGAAAATTGATGTATGTGCTTGGAGGTTTGGAACTCAGGGAAAGCTCAGCCTGGAAATTTTGAGAACTGTCATGTAACAGCCTTTGAATCAGTAATGATCATACTGGAGGAAGGGTTGTGGAGTTCAGGGAATCACAGAGGAGTCACTTTACCCCCAGTCCCTGGGAAAACCATGGAGAAGTTCTTCCACAAATGGTTCAATATTTGTGCACTGGGGGGCAACAGAGTGATGAAAAAACACCTGAATAATTCACTGGGACAATCCTCCACAAACCAACCCAATTTTGTCTCTGACCATGATGCTGGTTTTGGTGACTGAGGGCCAAAAGGAGCAAAACTTTTCATCTGAGCACCAGCCAAGTTGGGAAAGTGGGAATGACCAAGAGGCACCAACAATGGGGGGAAGTAAAAAAGGAGGAAGGAGTAAAGCTGGAAAATAACAAATTAAATGAGAACCTTTAGTTAAAAACCTGTTCAAATTTCATTCTGGACCCATTGCTGATGGAAGAGGATATTTGCTCCCAGTCTCAGAGATGGAAAAGCCAGAGCTGTAACAATGTGCCCATATCTGACCACTGCACTTCAGGAAATCAGGGATGAACCAGGTATGGAGCAGGCAGGAGAGGAAGGGACACAAACAGATGATTGAATAAGATGGTCTGAGGAATATCTTAGATGAACTGGGATCCTTTGTTCCAGAAATGAAAAGCACACAGGAACTCCAGCAGTGCTGCTAGGGATGGATGGTTTCCTTGTGCACTGTCCCCTGGAAAAGCAGGAATCAACATCACTGAGCATGTTGGAGAGCAGGCAGGTACAGAACACCTGGGAATGGCTGAGGGGTGCTGGATTCCTTTTGGAAGGTCACAGTTGTCATGGATGGGTTGTCTGACCACAGAACAGGGAAGGGATGTAGCCCAAAGGCTCCTCCAGCTGCTCCAGCTCTCCAGATTTTATCACTTTATGAGTTAATTCAGGAAGCCTCTGAGAAGGCATCTTCCCCCAGGCCTGATGCAGTGACTTAACCACAAAACCAACCCTGAGCTAATTGCTCCTCTGTAAAGTGCAGCTCACTCTGCCAAATAAAGTGTCCCATTTAATCCCATGAAACACTCACTTGCTTTTGCTCAAACTGAGATGCATTCCTGCAGATGCTGGTTCAGATTTCAAAATTAATCCCCTTCCACTATTGTTGTGTTCTTTTTATAGGAAGCAACTGGGCAGCAAATTTCATTTGCACTTCAAAATTCAATGCATTTCATGGCATTTGTTGTCAGGGGTTCATGTGTTATTTACCACACAGGTGAGATAAGAAGAAAATGGCACTTTTGTAGATACAGGAATCACTCCTCTGGTCAGGAAGCACAAAAAGAGATATTGAGCAACACAAAAGCAACACTAATGGCTCACTTCAACAGGATCCACAAAAACTAAAAAAATAAATTAGTACAATTAAACAAAACATCCCTGCCCCAGATATCTTTCTTCTTTTTTTTTTTTTTTTTTTGGATTTGCAAATGGTTGCAAGGAAAATTCATTGCTTTCCACAAGGAGGAGGAAATGCCAGGCCCAGCAGAGCATGTTTGATATATTATTCATAAGGAATTATGTGCTGAAGACTTGTCAGGATCCAGCAGCAGCAAACAGAGGTCAGCAGTGAAGAAAGCAAATAGAGCTGCAGTGGGTTTTAAACTGTTTGAATGCAGCCCATTTCCAGCTGTATTCATTGCATTCTTCAGCCCTGGCTGTCTGGGATGTTCTTGTGGCAGGATGGAGGTTCCTTCTGAAGATTTCAGAACCTGCAGTCCCAGCAGGGCTCAGCTTTGTAAACACAGCAAATTAGATTTAGGGCTTTTGAACAGAAATAAAGAGGGAAACCCACAAGGACATTGCTCACTTTTCAAAGTGGAGCTGCACTTTCAAGGCTGACCCAGTACTGTCATTTCAGGGCTGTTTGAGCAACCACTGGAAAATAAAAGAGCACTAAAAATAGGCAAGATGGGCTCATTAGCTCTTTAATTACACGTTGGTTTTCTTTTCTCTCATCTACACTTTGCCCTGTGAGCTCCCCGTTGACAGAGACTGGGGGGTGCCAGGTCTGGGGACATTGCCAGCCCATGTCCCTGCCCTTGCCTTCCCCACACCTTGGAAGAACAGGATTCCCTCATGGAGCCCATGGCAGAACAAGCACCAAGGAATGATGCTGAGACAGTTGGAGCTGTTCATAATGGAGAAGAGAAACCTTCAAAGAGAGCTCAGAGTTTCCAGTGCCTAAAGGGGCTCCAGGAACCTGGAGAGGGACTTGGGAGAAAGGATGGAGGGACAGGACACAGGGAATGGCTTCCCACTGCCAGAGGGCAGGGCTGGATGGGAATTTGGGATGGAATTCTGTAAAGTAGGAGCTGAGCTGGAGCTTTCCTTTGCTCACCCATTGTGGAGTCAAGGAGGCAGGGAATTTATCGTGGCACACTTATCCCACAGACACCTCCAAATCCACAGCTAAAGGAAGCAGCAGCACCACCAGTGCTTACAAATACCATTATTTGTTCAAGGTTTTCTGGAGCACTTGGGAAAGTGCTCAGCTTGGGAAGGAAATCACTTTGCTGCAGCACTCAGGTCCTGGCTTGTTCTAGGGAGAGAGAGAGATTCACAAACAGGTAAGATGCACATGCACACAGAGGTGCTGTAAGTAGAGAATTGGAAAAAACAATTTAATCTATTTAATCTATTCCCTAACAAACCCTGGAGGAGTGTCCCCTTCACTGGTGGCACTCAGGAAGTGGCTGCTGCCCCAGGGCAGGACAGTGCCACCCACACCAGCCCTGCTGAATCATATCCAACATTCTTCACCTCCACTTGGGAATGCTCAGCTCCCACCCACAGAACCCCCCAGTTTATCCTACCAGGAGAAATCTGCTCTGCTGTCTCACCCCACACTCCTTTCCCACCCATTTCTTGCTCCTTTTTAACCCATTTCTTTGTCCTGACTCCTCTGTTTCCAGCCCCAGCATGCAGTTTGGGTGTGGCCATGCTGACCCTCTCCATGAGCTTTCCTACAGAAATAAAAACTGGGAAAATCTCCAGGAAATTCCCACTGAATATCTGCTCTGGGTGGAGGCAGCTGCTACCTACCTTGTGCTGTGACATGTCAGGAGTTCCTCCTCAGGCAGGTGAGGGGCAGACAGAAACCAGCCAGGTTGTGGGAGGAGCTGCAGTTGTCCTCTTCACAAGCTGCTTGTTAGCAGCAAACCAGGGAAAGCTATTAGGAGAAGTGCTAAAATTTGGAATCTGGCAGATTGATGAAAGGGAGCAGGGAGCCTGTTTTGTCCCAAGGTTGTCCTGGGATGGGTGTCAGCAGGAGAGAAGGAATTGCTTCACTTGTAAAGTAATTTCTTCACTTGTTTTTCCCCACCCTCATAGGTGAAAGATGGTTTTTCCAGGATTTCTGCTCTGCTCTGGTCCTGGTGCAGGTTGAAATCCCTTGGAATTCTTCCCTTAGCATTTATTTCTTTCTTTCCCTTAGCATTTATTTCTTTCCCCTCTTACCCTTAAGGAGTTCTTGGCTTTTTCTCTGTTCCCTCAGGTTCCTTCTCAGCTTCTCCCACTGTCTCTTCAGCCTCATCCCTATATCCTGCTTCTCTTTTCTCCCTTTTCCTCCACGTCCCAGCCTCAAAGATCCCATTGCAAAAGAATTTGCCCGAAGTTTGTGCCCAAGAAAAGTGGAAAAATGCAGGAATCTCACTGCTCCTGATCTGGGGAGCCAAGGGCATGGAGGGGTCAATATTCCAGGAATTATTGGGAAAAACATCAGGAAAAATCCAGGAAAAATTAAGCAGTAAAATCCCTCAAAATTCGCACAGAGAAACGCAAAAATCCCCAAAAATCATATGACAAATGGTCCCAAAAAGTCCTAAAATTACAATAAAATGGTCCCCAAACCAGGGATTTCTGAGGAAAAAAACTGGGAAAATGGATGGGCAAAATATCTGGAGGAAATGTGACTTAAAATGGCCCAAAAACCCCTAAAATTGCACGAAAAATGGGTCCATGTTTCCACTGCCACAAAAACTGCCACCAGAGGGAAGAGAGCAGCAGTTTCTTGAGGGGAGCAGGTTTACACTTCAGTCATGGGGAATATGATCTGCTTTTCTTGATAATACCCAAAAACTGCCACCAGAAATCAGCACCCAGTGGGGCTCTGCAGTGAATGTCCTGCCTTGTTGTTTTGTGCTTTGATCCTCATTGTTTATATCTATAGCAATAAATTAAACAAATGTTGGCTTCCAACCACACTCCTGAGCAGTTTTGGACCAGGTCACCTGGGAATGTCCCAGATAATCCTTGTTTTGCCTCAGGAGTTAGAACAGGCCATTCCCAACAGGTGGTTTGGGTGTTACCCTCCCCTCCTCTGGAGTTTGGGGCATGGACCTGCCAGAAACCCCAAGATGGAATCAGCATTTCCCTCGTGGCCACAAATGGATTTGCTCTGCTCGTGACCCCAACCCCCAGCACCAAGAGAGAGCCCTCAGAGCAGGTTTGTGTCCTCACAAGCAGCATGTCCTGGGTGCTTGGACAAGATTGCCAGGCATGGCATGCCCAGGTGTGCTGAATACTTGGGTTTCCCTGTGGAGTGATGGATTGAGGGCTCAGCTGCCATCAAATGTGTGTTTGGAGGAGAGGGGCTCAACAGGAGACACAAACTGAGGCCAGAACACTGGAGCAGAAAATCATGGAGTGGTTTGGATTGGAAGGAACTCTAAAGATTATCTTGTTCCAGCCCCTGCCATGGGCAGGGACACCTTCCACTGTCCCAGGTTGCTCCAAGCCCTGTCCAGCCTGGCCTTGGACACTTCCAGGGGCACCCACAGCTTCTCTGGGAAGCCTCCCCCCATCCCAGGGAACAATTCCTCCCCAGCATCCCACATAACCTAAACCTCTCCTCTTTTAGTTTACAACCATTCCTGCTTGTCCAGTCATTATCTGTCTGTGTAATAAGTTGTTATTCTTTTTTACAAGCTCTCTTTAACCTCAGTGGAGCTCCCCTGGATCCTTCTCTTCCCCAGGTGAGCACCCCCAGCTCTCCCAGCCTGGCTCCAGCCCTTGGAGCATCTCTGGTGCCTCCTCTGGACTCTCCAGCAGCTCCAGGTCCTTCTGCTGTTGGATCCCAGACCTGGAGCAGCTCTGCAGGTGGGGTCTCACCTGAGAGGGGCAGAAGGACAGAATCCCCCCTCCCCTGCTGCCCCAGGACTTGGGGGGTTTTAGGGATGGGTCATGTCCAGCTCTCACCCACCAGCACCCCCAAACCCGCAGTGAGCTCCTGTCCCAGTCAGGGCTGATGTCTGGGATTGCCCACAAAGGGCACAGCAGAGCAGCCAAAGCACAGCAGAGATGTGTCCCCCTGTGTGAGAGGGCTTTGTGCTCCCTGGGCAGGGGCTGCAGGAGCAGCAGGGCACAAGGGAGGGAATGAAGGAAATCAGGAATAGGCTCTGAATCTGGTGCAGGAGAGTCAATCCTTACTCAGGGGTGGAGTGAGTGGGGATGAGCAGGGTCAGGACACTCAGTCCCTGTGGCAGTGGCTCAGCTGGGTCTCAGTGCAGGGACCTCACCTGCCAGGGGTGGAAATGGGACACGTGGGTGATGGAGCTGCCATTCCCTGTCTGGGCTCTCCAAGGATGACACATCACCCAGCTGGGACAGCACAGGCAGCTGGATTTCCAGCTACACGTGGTGATGGAGCTGCCATTCCCTGTCTGGGCACTCCAAGGATGACACATCACCCAGCTGGGACAGCACAGGCAGCTGGATTTCCAGCTACACGTGGTGATGGTGCTGCCATTCCCTGTCTGGGCACTCCAAAAGTGACACATCACCCAGCTGGGACAGCACAGGCAGCTGGATTTCCAGCTACACGTGGTGATGGAGCTGCCATTCCCTGTCTGGGCTCTCCAAGGGTGACACATCACCCAGATGGGATTGAGACAGGCAGCTGGATTTCCAGCTACACGTGGGTGATGGTGCTGCCATTCCCTGTCTGGGCACTCCAAGGTGACACATCACCCAGCTGGGACTGAGACAGGCAGCTGGATTTCCAGCTACACGTGGTGATGGTGCTGCCATTCCCTGTCTGGGCACTCCAAGGGTGACACATCACCCAGCTGGGACTGAGCACAGGCAGCTGGATTTCCAGTTACACGTGGGTGATGGAGCTGCCATTCCTTGTCTGGGCTCTCCAAGGGGGACACATCACCCAGCTGGGACAGCACAGGCAGTTGGATTTCCAGCTACATGTGGGTGATGGAGCTGCCATTCCCTGTCTGGGCTCTCCAAGGGTGACACATCACCCAGCTGGGACAGCACAGGCAGCTGGATTTCCAGCTACACGTGGTGATGGTGCTGCCATTCCCTGTCTGGGCATTCCAAGGTGTCACATCACCCAGCTGGGACAGCACAGGCAGCTGGATTTCCAGCTACACGTGGGTGATGGAGCTGCCATTCCCTGTCTGGGCACTACAAGGGGGACACATCACCCAGCTGGGACAGCACAGGCAGCTGGATTTCCAGCTACACGTGGGTGATGGAGCTGCCATTCCCTGTCTGGGCTCTCCAAGGGTGACACATCACCAGCTGGGACAGCACAGGCAGCTGGATTTCCAGCTACACGTGGGTGATGGAGCTGCCATTCCCTGTCTGGGCACTACAAGGGGGACACATCACCCAGCTGGGACAGCACAGGCAGTTGGATTTCCAGCTACATGTGGGTTACTCTAACCATGGGCTGTCCTCATGCCCAGGCCCTCTGCTCTCTCAGCAGACCTCATCCCACGGTCTAAACTTTGGTTTTCCTGGAGCATCCTGCTCAAAATTTATGCTCTGGTCTAAAAAAAAACCTCAGGATTGCCAGGATCTAAAATATTTCTTTTGTTTTCATAATCTCTCTGTTCAACGTGGAGTAGAAAGGAAAGAATAAGAAGACACAGCACACTGCAAAGATGTTATTAAAATGAACTGTTTATATTATCTCGGTTGAGTCAATACATTATAATGTATTAAAATGGAAAGGTACAAAATTGAAATAAATACTTTCTGATTCATGTATAAATCTTTTGTCAAGATGACATTTTGTTTCTTTTTTTTTTCTCTTTTTTTTTTTTTTTTCATCAGTACATGTCTCAATAAAACATTTAAAATGACAAAGTATCATTTAAAATATGGTTCATGGAAGAAAAGGTTGAACTCAAACAACTTTTGGCTTGTTTTGGCATGAGATCTTGACACAATCTGGGTTCCCCAAAACCACGTAAATGGTGGTAAAATATAAATGCTCAAACTTATTTAAAAAAATAAACAGGCTTTACAAAACCCTCTGATCCTTGACTTAGCCACTTTTCTGTATAGTCTGCACTTACGATATATACATTCATTATTGTCCAAGGGAAGACAGCCACTGACGTTCATTTAAAGAGCTTGGTGGAGAGGCTGAACAAACATTTTGCAGCTGACAACAATTAAACACGGGTAAAGAAACTCCTGACAAGTGCAAAAAAGGAAAACAGCTCAGAAAGCAAATGGGGCAAGGAAGAGGCAAGTGCACAAGCCCAGATCTGATGCAAAGCTCCAGGCCAGGTCTAACAAAACAGCTTTTTGGCCAGGATAAGCTTTTTTTTAATCCAAAGGGGAAGGCAGGATTGGAGATCAGCCCTGATGACGCCATTCTGGGCTCCCCTGTGGTTCCCAGGGGTGTTGATGATCCTGGGAAAATCCCCCCTTGGCACACAGGAACCTTCTGCAGACTCCTTCCTCACTGCTGGTGGAGCAGGAGTGGAATATCCTGGAGCAAGCCTGGCCTGGGAGAGGGGAGGTGACATCCAGATGAGAAATCACAGAGCGAGAGGGGCAGAGGGGGAAGTGTGAGTGTGGCTTTGGGACCCTGGGGGAGAGGCAGTGGGGAATTCCCTCCTGGCAGCAGGTTTTATCAGGATCCTTGGAGGTGTGCTTTAATCTCAAGTGTGCTTTTTGTCTCTGTCACTGCAGCCAGGGGCTGTCGTGGTCCCTCTACCATGTGCTTATCATTGTGGGCAATGGGCAGGGTCCTGCTGGGGCAATGAGCTTCCCTGATGGACAACGGTGACTTCTTCCAAATTTTGGCATACCAGGAGCTCTCCACTCAAAAAAAAAAAAAAAGGGAAAAAGAAACGAGGCTATGCTAAAATGGAATTAAAGAGAATCTTCCTGCCGACCTCTGGATTAACCTTCTGGAGGTTTGGGGTCGTTTTGCTGCCAGCCAGTGCAACCACACAGAGCAAGGGGTGGATTTTCTTTATTTGCTTGGTGTGAAGGCAGCAGAAGGTTTTGCCACCCCAGAAAGGAGGGACAGCCCATCCTGGCTGGGTTGCAGGGCAGGCAGGAGTTGGGAAGGTGCTGCCTGTGCTGCTCTTGTTGCTGAAATCCTCTTGGGAACCTGTTCCCATCCTGTGAGGAAGGATCTTGTGGCACCAGCTGTTTGCAGAGCTCCCATATCCAAGGGAATCCCACTGTAAAAATAACCCTGTGAAGACGTGATAGACTCAAGATTTGGGAAGGAAAACTGTTTTCTCTGCCTCCAAAAAAGCATCACAATTAAAACTTCTTGGGAAATGCCAACTTCAGGCCTTTTCCTGTTGGAAAATATCACATCCATTGGGAAATGAGTGACGTGATTTGCAGCTCTTGGAGGTCTTCTTTGACATTTCCCTTCAGTTTGTTTTCTTTTCTTTTCTGAAAAGCTTTTGTTTCAAAATGCAGGATAATTTATATATTAAATTAGAAAAAAAAAAGAGGATGCAAACAGGGAAAGATCAAAACAATCTCCCTCCATGATAGCCAAATTGTTTTTGTTGGCATTGTTTTGCATATTTTTGTTTCATGTTTGCTGTTAGCCTTGAGGTTTCCATGTGGGTTGGAAAAATAAATTCACAGAAATTCTTAAGGGATGGAACAGTTCTTCCCTATCAACCCCCCTGTGCAGAAGACTTGATTCACCTTACCTGAAGCTCTCTCATTTTCTATTTTTGAACTTGTGTCTTGATTTTCAAAGGCAAACAAAGCAAAAATTCTCTGAGTGCTGCTTTCCAGTGGGAGGGACCCACTCCAAGCTGCTCCAAGAATTTCCTGTGCCAGTGTGGCTGAAAGGAGATCCCTTGTCCTACTGTTTTCCCTAAACCAAATTCACATGGTGCACAAGAAGGTCTTTTTTGGGCTCCTTTGCCACTCCTGAGAGGGCATTTTGCTCTTTTTTCTTTTATTTTTTACCATTTTGTTCCCTAATCCAATTTTCTTACAGCTTTCAAAAGTCCACCTCAGTGGAGCTCTTGAAGGAAGTAGCAGAAATTCTGAGCAGAAATTCCTGCACTTGAGCTGAATGGTTTTCACCCTGCTAACCATTCATTCTGATTCAGATAAAACTTGGGATAAAATAGCATTTTTTGCTGACTGTGGGGTAGGCTAAGATGGTGATGAAGTTTTCCTCTCCAGTAGCAGCTGTTGGGATTCATATCCTAAATTTTGTCTGCTGGAGCCTGAATCCATAGATTGAAGTGTGTAGAGTCAAGGAGAGGCTGGCTGAGGGTGCTAAACCCCTGCCAAAGCTGAGAAATTATTTTAAAATTACTTTTCCCTGCACATCCTTTCAAACAGCAACTTTGGCTGCTGCTGCAGTGCTGTAGGACAGCCTGGGCTGTGGCACAGAAAGCCCTGGCATCATTTATACACACAAAATGTGCACTTGCACCATTCTTCAGGGAGTTTTGCAATCCAAAGGCTGAGTGTGTGGTGGAAAAGATGATTAAATGGTTGGTGGTGGCTTGGGAGGGAGGGACAAAACCTCTTTGGCCATGGTTGTGTTGGAAATTTAATGCATTTCAGGAATAAGAGCAGAAATTCCTATATCTGATCTCCTCCACATCTCACACCCAGCCTTGCCTGTGGGATGCTGACACAAATGCCCCAAATTTTGGCACCAGATGAAAGGAATGAATAAAACTCCTGATTTTTGCCAGCACAGATGTGTCAGGACAGAGTTTGGGAATACTGATGAGCTGATCCATGAGTGGTGGGTGCTCCTACCCCAACTCCAGACAAGGGTCTCACAGCAGCCCTGTGGGGTAGATGTTGAACCTGGGTGGGCAAATGGAGTCACACAGAGAAGAAGGAGAGAGAAAGTGTGAGGAAAAACTGCAACAAGGATCCAGGATCCTGCTGCTCCAGGGAGAGGAAGAGAAGAGTCTGCTGCAAGGTGGGAGGGACACCAGAGGAGCTCTTGGGATGATGTTCATTTTCCTGTTGGGAGTTCAGTTTTTGGTTCATTAAAGGTCAGAAAAGTGCACTGGGCATAAGAGCAGTGAAAGAGAGGATCCAGAAATTTGGGAAGTCAGGTAAGGAGAGGAGACATGAAGAAAAGCATTTCCAAAATGCTGCTCCAAAGGGACATCAGTGGGGTCTTCACAAGCACAGCCTCAAGTCAGCTTTGGAACATTGATGGAAAGAACAAAGGGATTTGCTTTCACAAATTCCAGTGGAAACTCCTCATCTCACAAGAAAGAAAGAGGAGGAAGGAAAGAAAGGCAAAGAAAGAGGTTGAGAGAGCAAGACTGAGGAAGATATTAAAAAAAAAAAAAAAAAGAAAGAGGAAGAAAAATAAAAGAAAGAAAAGAGAAATAGAGAAAAATTAGAGGTAAAGGAGAGAAAGACAGAGGAAGAGAGAATGAGAAAAAGAAGGAAGGAAGGAAGGAAGGAAGGAAGGAAGGAAGGAAGGAAGGAAGGAAGGAAGGAAGGAAGGAAGGAGTTTTTCTCATGGTTCTCAAAAATACAACAAATATTTTTCAGCTTTCAGACTGTGAAAGAAAGAAAGAAAGAAAGAAAGAAAGAAAGAAAGAAAGAAAGAGCAATAAAAGGATTAAGATAGAGAAAATGAATAAAAAAGAAAAGAGAAAGAAAAAGAAAGAAAAACCACGTACTTTTCCCTATTTGCAATCTACAAAGGGGGTGTTTTCCCTTCCAACATTCTGCAAAGTGCTGTGAGGCAGAGAAAAAACAGGGAGACTGTCCCATGCAGAAGGTTTTGGGAGATAGCACCTGGCACAAGGCTTGCTACAATAAGTTGGTTAATTCTTTATTGCGTTGGAAATAAAACAGTCATGGAAAGTCCTGCATAAATCCACAGCCATGGCCTGCAAAATCCCTGCCTCACCTTGAGTTTGCTGAATATTTTCAGGGTTTGGGGCTTTCGAGGGTTTTGTTGGTTTTTTTTAAATTTGGTTTCAAGGATGGAAATTAGAGGTGGTCATGGCATTTGTTCTTCTGAGGGCAGGAAGGGGAAAGTCTGTTTATACAGATAAATTCTTCTGATGTGTTTCTAGTGAGGGTGAGCAAAGCTCCATGCCCAGCTTGTAATCCAGGGTAATATTTGTTAAGGGGAATTTTATCTGATCCCAGAAAATGCTCCTGTTGAGCAAACCAAACAAGTGGAAGATGAACAGCTGGTGGAGAGCTGTGCCATGAGTTATTTCTGTGGGGTTCTGGTAATTTATAGCAGGTCTATGGTTAATTAGTCAATGGGAACACTTTCATGCTGGCCTTGGGACAGGGAAGGAGGATGGGCTGTTGGAGACTGGCTGCGGGAGGCTGCTCTAAAAGCCAACTCCTCTTGATGTCTGTGGGGCCACAAAGAGGCAGATGGGCCAAGGGCAAGGGGACACTACAGCTCTATAAATCCAGGTGGCATCTCTCAAGGAATGAACTTCTTCCTAGCAGGGCACAGCTCCTTCTCCCAGATGTGTTGGAGATACAGCAGGCCAGCTCTGCAGAAAGAAAATTGATGGGCAAAGCTCTTGTAAGGGATTGAGGGCTGATGTTCTCCATCTGAGAACGCTCCACAACCCTGAGGGGTCTGGAGCCAGCTCAGCTCACAGCCTTTGAAAGCAAAGCTTGATTCCAGCACCAGCTTTTCTATATAAAGAGCTCAGATTTGGGATCAACTGAATTCCTCTTGGGGAGAGAGATCCACTGAGCACCACGAAACACCAACCGGGAGATCTCCTCTCTGCAGAATGCCAAGGCATTTCCACTGTTTGACTGGAGTAATTCTGGACCTGGAATAGAGCAAGAACAAAGCTTACCAAGCTGGGGAGATGAGTGCCATGGGCAGCTTTTCAGAGATGCAGCCAATCCTGCAACAAATGGCAGGATTTGCAGTCAGCAGCAAGGCCAAAAGCCGGTGTCCATCGAGCTGGAGGATTTGGCCACAGGACAGTGCCTATGTCTGCATGCCAAGCAAGGATCCCTGCCAGTGCCTAGTGTCAGGCTGTTTGTTTCTGTCCAGATTAAAACCAATTAGAACATCAAGCAGCAAAATCAGAGTGCAGCTGTCGTTTAAAAGATGTGGTGGGGATCGGGGAAGACTGGAAGTTAATTGGTCAATGACTAGAAGGAAGGTGAGCAAAGAAAGAAGAGTTGTTCCATTTCTGGAGCTGAGAAGGAAAGATTTGTTCCCTATCCTCCTGTGTGAAAAGAATATTTAAAAAGCTTTCAGGAAGGAAAAAGCTGATGAAAGCAAACTGGAAAAGTTTAGGTTACTCGGACTGCTTGTGGTGTGAGGACAGAAAAGGAAAATTCAACGAATCAATCTGTCCTCTTGGGTCTCAGCGTGGGTTTAGCTGGGATTTGTGCATGTTTCACCCCCCAGGGGTGTGATCCACACCTCTGGCACCAGACTGTTGCATAGAGTGGCCGTGAGCTGGCGGGGTCACCCCGGAGGTGGCTGCAGGTCCCTAACAGTGCTCTGCCACTTCACAGGCTTGTGTTATGCTGGAAAAGCCCTTGGAGACCCACTGGGATGAAGGAATTGAAGAAGTTGGATAGGTCTATATATTCAAGCCTAGCTCTGTCTTTTTTTTTTGGGAAAGGCCACCAGAGATTTTTCAGGCATTGAGAGACAAGAACATGAGCGTCGGCATTGCCCAGCACAGGGAGGGCATTAATGGTCAATAAACCCAGCAAATTTTGTTGGTTCCTGCTGGAGGCTTGGAGATGTCCCCATCTGTGGTGGTTCAGCAGCAGCAAAGCTTGGAGAGAAGTGGGAAGAGGTGTGGTGGGGGCAGGAGGTGTGAAAATGAACCGTGACCTTTGCCCGCGTGGTCGCCTCTTGGACGTTTGGTCCTGACTGTCACTGATGTCCATCAGCTCTGCAGCAGGCAGAGGCAGCTCCTCTGGAAGGTGGAATTTGTGCTTCTGGAAGGGAACATGGAGCTTATTGCCAGTGCTGAAGGCTCGCTGTGTTTCTCACAATGGTGGCGAGGGCTGGTCGTCCACGTGCTGCCGGTACCCAGCGGCGAGGAACGGCTGCCACAAAAGCCAAATTCATCCATTAGAGAGCTGGGAGGAAGCCTGCTGGGATCCTGATAAAACACGTGCTGCCAAGAGGAAAAACCCAGCCTTTGTTGGTTAGGGATGGAGCAAATCCTGCCCTCGAGCCCCTCCGTGGTCAGAGACCGCCAGACCTGGCGCTGGTGTCCCACACCCTCACATCCTGCTGGTCCCAGTGGCACCTGCAGCCCGGCCTGGAGCATCTCCTGCCGTGAGATCCCAAGGGAAAGTCAAACCTGGACTCCACAGCAAATCAAATGGAGAGCAACTGAAGGGCGAGCGTGATGCGAAACATCGTTTTGGCCGCACGAAACGCAGTTTCCACAACCTGGTTTTAAGGAACAGTATCACACAGAGATAGATACACTATGCTAGGTCTGGAGGAGAGAAAAGAAACCAATATGCTAAATAAACTAAGACATACAGTATAGGGGATATTCTGATCAACAAACCAATCACCATTAGAATCAAAAAGTAAACCAGCCTTTCACTTAGGACCCTAACAACATTTCTCAATGCACTAAGTACATTTTAAACCATGCAAGTTTACACAAACATCTTAACTAGGTTTTTTTTTTTTTTTTTACTTTTTAAAACACCAACATTATGCATTTCTTTGTTAATTATATTGGTTAAAGTTGCAGCCGTTCACTGCCAAATATCAGATACATCATATACATATTTTTATACAGAATCTGGACAACACAACATTACACAGCCTAAATAGAGAAAAAAAGATTATTTGTTCCTTTGTTTGTTTGTTTTTTTTTTCAGTTTTGTAAAAAATATGAAATGGTGATAGGAAGGAGGGAGAAGGCGTGGGAAATCTTCTACCAAATTAAAGGATTATATCAAAATAATTCCCAAATCACAGTACAATAAGGAAAAAAATGGTTCGAACTCAGCTCCACATTTAAGATTCTCTTAGCTAAGAAACAAGACTTTACACACAGAATGTATCAGTATTTAAAAGTAGAAAGAATTGCAACACCATGCTGTGATTCCAAATACATCTTAGTTCAAAAAAAACGTTCAAAAGGGGAAGGTTAAAAAAAAAAAAAAAAAATTGAAAAAAAAAATTTATCGATAAACTCAGCGATTGCAAAGTTATCTCGTTGGTTTGGATTTCCTACCTACTCGTGGTGCATTGCTGTGGGATGGAGCTGGAGCAACGCCAGGATTAAGGAACGACTCGGGAATCGCTCGCTGGGTTCTGCTGGGGCAGCCGGAACTCGGGATCTGAAACCATCCCAAGGGTTTGGGGTCTTTGCTTTTCCTTCCACTGGGCTCTGGGTGAGCGGGGTGAGGACCTGCATGCTCCATACCCTGCCCATCCACACTCAGCAATGCGTGGGTTGGGTTAGACAGAAAGGGAACAGAACCTGGAAATCAACCGTGGAGGATGCTGTGGTTGACATGGCACGTATACAAAAATGCTAAAATCTCAGATATAATCAAAGATACAAAATCAGTTCTGACAAGAGGTTTGTTTTTTTTGTAATTTTTTTTTTTTTTTTTTAATAGCAACCATTACAGTGCAAGGTTTTAAAAGTTATTATTACAGTAAAAGGTGTGTATCTGGTTTTACAGTAACTGTAGCACTGATTTTTGTTATGTATAGTAGGTCCCTGATGTAAAGTGTATGCACCAGTTTGAGAGAAAACCCCGCACAATAACGGCTCTTGAGCTTTAAATACATTTTTCTTTTTTTTTTTAAACAGATACAAAATAACACATCAAGTTCACAATTTCACAAGCACGGACTTTTGCCTTAATAAAAAGCATGAAAACTTGGTCGAAACCCCAACATTTAAAGAAATGTGAAAACTGTTCAATGAGGGACGTGAGTGTGTGTTTGAGTCACGGCTTTCTGCCACTCCACCGAGCTCCTGGATGAGTCTGTGCTGTCCAAACTGCTGCTTCTTGCTCACCACCAGTTGTTTTTTTGTTTTTGTTTTTTTTTTTTTTTTTTGGCCAGGCAAAGTGGTGTTCAGCTTCCCACAGCTGGGATTTGAGTTTGTGCATTTAACGTTATCAGCGATCTATTTGTTTTTGGGATGGATGAGTTCTCAAAAAGAAGGATCATCCACAGAGGGTCTGTGACTCCAAGCCACAGGTTCATTTGGATGGGGATCCTTTTTGAAATGATCAGGATGAGATGCAAATGACTGCATCCCTGCAATAATCCTTGGAAATTGGTTGGAAAAGAGCTCTGTGATCATCCAGTCCAACCATTAACCCAGCACCATGGTCACCATTAAACTGTGTCCTCAAGTGCCACATCCACCCTGGTCTCACTGCGCCCAGCTTTGACTTTTCTGAGTTAAAGAAGCTTTAGGATCATGGAATCACAGAATATCCTGAGTTGGGAGGGTCATCAAAGTCCAACTCCTGGCCCTGCACAGGTCAGTTCCAAGAATCCCACCCTGTGCCTGAAGCACCATGGAAACTCACTAATTTAGTCAAACACATTGATTTTATTTCACAACCAACATGACTTTTCTGAAAGCAAGAAAACAGTAATCAGGAAATAGCCCGGAAAATCTGATGCTGCAGTTTAAATCCCAGCTCCAAGAAGAGGGATCCAGCTGACTTCCTAACCAGGCTTCCAACAGAAACGTTCCTGTCCCTCAGCAGTATTCCAGGAATTTATTTAGTGCATGATTTTGCAATTTATACCTTCTCAAGTTGCCTTTACTCAGGTAAATAATCTGTTTTTTTCTGAGTTCAAGTTACTGAAAGTTAGACCAGAAGAGTGGTGTAGAATTCCTCTCCAGAGGTGCACATCTCCTTCCACTGATGGCAGAGGAAGCAGATGCAAAGAACTCAGACCAGACTCTTTATGGGAGAGAAAGTTAAGTGGGATTAATCCCTCTTTCAGCTTCTCTCCCCACTCTGAATGGGTGGGTAAGTAAATATGCAGTACTCAGGTGGTAAAGGCTGCAGAATTACTTAAAATGAATATCTCACACAAAAAAATACCAAACATATTTTGAAAACTACATCTCTAATCCTTAGAAAAATGAAGCCCCAGAGGCTGGAGGAGGTTTGATGAACATTGTGAGCTCAGAGGAGATAAGGACAAATTTTTTATCAAAGTTCTTCCATCTCTGCTTCCCTTTAGATTTTATTCTGGACACTTGATGGACTTTTAGAAGAAGCAAGAGTCCAACACAAGAGTGGGATGCCCTTGGTTGTGTCAGTCACCCTGTTTTAGTTCTGTTAGACACTACATCCTCCCAGGAGGTTTCTGCAGTCAGCTCCACCACTGCCCCTCAGCTCTTCCTTGCCAATTCCTGCACCTTTTCCCCATGGAAAACCTGCCTTGCACCTGGGTTTCCTAATTTTTAAACACTACTTGAGTTTTGAGAGCAGCCTGGTGGGATCTACCCAGCACTGGGGGAGCTCATAGCAGTCTAGCTCATGGAGAAGCAAAAAGCTTGACAAAATCCCTGGTCAGGAAGAATTAATCTCTTTAAAGAGGCAAGGATCAAGGATTAGACACATTCTCATCACAGTGCTCCTCTACCCTAGGCTTTAATTAACAAGACATTCCTCTGGAATGATGGGCCAGGGGAAGAGCAATCCAAGCATGGAGGCCTCTGGTGTTGTGAGGTGCCCCACTGCAGGAGGGATTTCTCTATGATCATTATTCTAAAGCAAAAATCCCTTTAACAGACCAATTCAACAAAAAAACCCTGCAACCTTGTCAAAGGCAAAGCATCCTCCTCCCAAGCTCTGAGCAGCAAGGCAGTGAAGCACAAGCCTAACTACAGAAGGCTGAAAAGTCAGGAATCCCATGAAAACTTTATGGCCTGCCCAGAAAATACTTGGACAATTAAAGCACAAGTTTTCAAGCTGGAAAAGAAGTGGTGGAAATCAGAAAAGCCAAATTCCTTCTATCAAACTGTGTCAAGGTTTGGGATCTGAGACTGTGAGGCTTTTTGAGAGGGGTAGGCTTTGTTATGCCAGGAAACAATGATGATCTCTACTTTTTACAGTGATTTTGCCCCTTGGTGTTAATGTCTGAACTTCTCTGATGAATTGCAGATGGAAGAAGGACAGCAGGAAAGTTGCCTCATCCCTACACAAAGGAATTTGCTGCACGAGTAGTGAAAACGGCCTGTGATCTCTACATTGTGTTAGAGGATCACCCCTGGCTCCTTCTGTAGTCAGTGGAAGGAAATTGGCATTTCCAGAGCCTGATTGATCTCTCCTGCTTTAGATATCCCTGCTAGGAGGGGTGAGTGTTCTTCTCCAAGGATCAAAGACAAAGTTGAGCAGCACTAGTTTGAGTTTGGAGAGTTAACTTTTAGTTATCCAAGTCAGATAAAGTGAATTTTACCATCAATATTCAGTCTTAAAAGTTTGTGGAGGTTTGGGTTTTTCAAAGTACCAACTCATTTCAATGCTGGCTTTTTCCATCCTGAATTGATTAATCCATATTGGAGCAACAGCCATCTTAAATTTTTGTTCATTTCATGCCAAGGCAGCACAGCTGCTTTTCCCCAGTGTGGTCAGCACAGCTCCTCTCATCCCACTGCACCTGTAATTGTTTTCCCACCTGGGTCTGCCATGTGCAGCCCTGGCCAGTGGCTTTGGGAACTTGTTCTTTGAGTGATGCAGTGATTGCTGGAGCATCCCACAGAGTGCAGATTCCAGAGAGATGCTCACACAGAGATCAGCAGGATCTTTTTGGAACACAGGGAATGTCCCAGCACCAGCTCATTGGCATTAATCCTCTAAAATCTCTTTGGAAGGTGAAAACAAATGATGCCACTTGTTCTGCCAGAGAAAAGGTGTTGGCTTGGTGCAAGAGATGTGGGTGCATTGAAGGATTCCTTCTTCAAAAACAAGGTGCCAGACATGGCAGTTCAAGCCTCTGAATTGTTTTTAGATGTTGCAATAAGAATCTAGAAGAGCTGTAGGATCTTACAGTGTCCCTTTGGAGGGGCTTGGCAAGCTGATCTTGGTTGTTCAAGTTTATCTGAATTCCAAAAATGAGCAAAATTTGCTGTGGCCAGATCTAGAGAGAAGAATGAAAGATTTTCAGCAGGTGACACTTCTCTGCTGAAACCCTGAGCTGGAGAAGAAGGTGAACATGAGGTTGTTGGGGATGAAAATGAGTTTTTTTTTGGGATAAAAGTGAGATTGTTTGGAAGTGCTGCTGTATAAATATGGTGTTAAGTGGCTGTTAAGGTTCCAATAAGATCTTTTACAGAAATCAAATTTTAAATATTACCAACATGAGCCACAGTGGTAAAAGTGAGAAGTTCTTCTCCTCCCATAAAGATTGGAAGAAACAGGAGATCACCTTGACAGGTGAGCAGTCTGCAGGGCAGTTTAAAAATTGATTTGATCTTGGGACACTGGGAGCCTCATTATCTGAACAAACAGAGATTGATGCCTGTGTTTGAGTTGGTATCTTGGACTCCTTCTAAAGTCAGGACAGATGCAGACATTTCTGGGTCATGATTCACCTGACAAAGTGCAGGCAGCTGCTTTTCAATGGCAGGAAGTGCATCCAAGAAAGGCACATTCCTTCCTAAATGTGGCATCCATCCATTAACCTGCACAAGTGGGACAAGCAGGCTGCAAATGTCTAAAATTGGGTGAGTCAAATTTCACCTTCATTGCAAAGTTATTCATTTTCACATCCTTTTTTTTCCTTTTTTTTTTTTTTCTTTCTCTCTTTTTTTTTTTTTTTTTTGCTTCCCAAATTGGACAGGATGTCATGGAGCAAACACAAATCTCAAGGACCAATCCTATTTCAGAAACCTTAAAACTTGAGAGAGTCCTACTGCAGCTTTGTGGGAGATCTTTTCTGGATGAAGAGCAAGGGGAAGAAATGAAATTGCCCTGGAATCATTAGGGGAATCATTATCTGGCCTCACACACCCATCTAAGGTGCACAGGGGTGACAAATTGTCATGGGAATGTAGATGAAAGACACCTTAATAAAGAACAGAAAACAAACCATGTGCTAAAATTCATGTTGTTGCTGCTAAGGGAAATTTTCAAAGGACAAAAGCAGCTGGGTATTCTCCCAGTGTTCTTCTTGGTTTCTACAAAAGCAATGATCCCAAAATCCAACCATGACAACCAGGCCTGAGCACACCTGGGGAAGGACATCTGGCTGCTAAAGCCTGCAGGTTTAAGGGAATTATCTTCTGGAATTCCTCAAGTAGCCAAATAAATTATAAAGGTAGTCATGGGATGTGAAACAACCAGATTTCAATCATTGTTTAAATATTGCCAGGCTACACCAAATGAGAAATGAGAATGGTTTCTTTAAATACCTGGTATAGTTTTTAATACCAGATTGATTCCAACTCTTTTTGCTTCATGCAAACCAAACATTTCCTGAGAAAGGAACCAAGCTGCTCAAAAAAAAAAAAAAAAAAGGGTTACAGGTGATTTCTTCTATTTGAATTACCCAAATTTGGCTGATGTGGATGGAGGTTGCTCTTGTCATAAGAAGATGCAAATGCATTTGTTTTTTCTGATAAAATGTGACATTTTTATAGGAAAAAACCCCAAATATTGCAAAAGCATCTGATGCACTGAACACAGGATGTGGACCCAGAATTGAAGTGATCCAGAGAGTTGTGCAGCCAAATCTGATTTGCCAAATCTGTGGAGTTTTAACCCAATCTGAAGATGCAAACACCTCCAGGTCTCACTTGATGCAAATTCTTTCAGTGCTCTTGGCTGTGAGTTTTAAGAAAGCCCCAGGCTGAGTTCTTAGAGTGAGCATCAAAGATGGGGAAGGATTTGGGGAAGAAAACAAAGAATTATATTTTAAATCAGCCTTGGACTGTGAGAAAGGCAGAAAAAAAAAAAATAGCCAGAAAATCTCACCCTAGCCTGAAAAATGAGGAATTATTGCAGGAAATTGCAGCCAGTTCTGAAGGGGCTGAATTCTGCAGAAATATCTCACTTGTCAAAAAGGAAATGCACATTAACACAGAACTATTAAAACTCAGGCAGCACTGTGGGGTCGTTATTTTTTTAAAAGCAAATGTAGCAAAGCCATATGCCATCCTTGAGGCTCTGCTGGCAGCATAACAAAGGGAAGGATGGACCAAAAAAATTCTGGGCTCTTCCTGGAACATTCTGATCCCCTCAGCTCCCACGTAAAGCAGGGATGGTATTTTGGGATTTAATAAGAAACCTTTGGCACCTTGCAAAGTTGAAGCAGGATAAGAACAGGATGCAAGTCAGAAGGATGAAATGAGCCACAAAAGTTTGTTAACAATAGAATGACAACACTGGGACAAAATCCATTTTTTAGACATCATATTTTGGGAGCTGGCATAGTCTGAGGTAATACAAGAGGCATGGTTTGAAAGGAGAGGTATTTTAATAATAAAATATATATTTCTTGTAAAAGATATGACCTCTCCCCCAAACCTTGGCTCTGTCTTATTAAGCAGGGACTTGTTTTCAGGTTCAGTCTGGTATCACCTCTTGACTTTTGCACTGTTCTTGCCATGACATTGAACCAAAAGCTGATAAGGTTTGTGGTGACTTTATCCATAATAAATGAAAAAACACTGTGCCAGTGGCTCCTTCTCCCTGTGACAGTGTCCCTGAGCCTCCACAAAAGGATGCCCACAACCAAAATTATCTCCACACCAGCTACCAAATCCTCACATGGGGGAACCTCTGGGTCAATATTCACTGACTGGATATTGAAGAACTGAAAAACTTTTGACAACTGAGTGCCAGATCCTGCTCTGTGTAATTTATTAGTGTGAGTGGAGACAAGGAATGCAACAGGAATGGGAGAATAAGCTGTGTGTCTTATTTAAAGCTTTTGCCACTTCAAAGTGCATCCAAAATGTTACTCAGCCCCTCATCCTGCATCTCAGGTGATGGAGAGACCCCAGGCAATTCCAAGGAGGGGGTTTGGTTCTCATCCTGACTGAGCTTGGCTGGGCAGTGTCAGGCTCACCTGGTGCTCAGGAAGAGCTGTACCAAACTCCTGCCAGGTGATGTCATCGGTGCTGAGCTAATGATCCAAAGAGGGACTGGCACAAAAATGCCATTAACACCTCACTGAAGTGACTCAGGGGCAGATTGGAGGCTGGGGCCAGCCTGGGAGATGGGACAGGCCCCCTGAGGAGGAGGAGGATCATCCTTTCAGCTCCTCCTGCACGGCTGGTCCAGGTCAGGCTGTGTGTTGGTGCTGTGACTGCTTTGGTGAGTGCAGTTCTGCTCAGGTTCAACTTGATCCAATTGTTTGAACAATTATCTTTTCCTTTTGTCCTCAGCCTCCTTTGCTGAGTGCATTTTTCAGAATTTCAGTGGGCTAAAATTGCAGCACTTTTTCCATATATTTTAAGCTCTGGTATCTTTTGTAGGATTTTCAGATGGTGCACTGGTCTGTCCTTCTTCATGTGAGCCTGGGCATGTCCTAATGCCCAACACTACAGCCATGAAGGAACCCTCAAACCATGGTTTCACCCTCATGCCTTGGACAAAAATTTGTTTCTTGACTTGAGCTGAGGAGTGAGCAAGCCAAATCTGACTCAGTGCAGGGTCTTGCCCCTCCAAACCTCAGGAAAAACAGAGAGAAAATAAAACTGAGTCCTGCAGCCTCTATCACTGCTCTGATGCCTAAAGGATCTCAGGAAACCCTTGATCCAAATCAGATGAATCTTAATTTCTGTAAAAGCTCCATGGTCAGAACCTACTCAACATTTTATCCAAACCTTCTCTGAGGCAGATGAGACAGCAGAAGACATTCCCAGTGCTGCTGTATCCCATCTGTCGTGCAACAGCAGCACAGAGGCAATTCCTGCTCACACAGCACGCCCTGCTCACTGATGGATGCTCTGCTCCAGGCCAAGGTAAAAGCTGGGTCAGCTCCCTGGAAGCTGGGAAAGCTTTCCCACTTTTAGCAAGCTGGAATAGGAGGAAATTTTTGCTCAGCAGCCAGCTTCCAGAACAAAAGGGATCTCTGTAGAAATGAACAGTCCTGAAGCAGGGAAAGGAGCAGGTAGCCCAGCAGTGAGCACGAGATGGAGGAGACACAGAAAGATTCTCAAAAAAGCAGAGCTGATGCTCCAGAAGGACTCAAACCCTCAGAGTTGGCATTAGGAAATCATTACAGTATGACCACAGCAACAAACCAACCAGATGTGACAGGGAAATGCTCCCATGACCAAAACCAAAGGCATCCAAATTGTGGGAGAAAGGGAGGAAAACCTGAGCTCCCTTCAGAAATGCTGAGGACTTCCCCAGTTCATCAAACCAGCACCAGCCCTCTGAACACACCATGAATTCTGCTTCAGACATGAAGTTCAGCCAACACTGCAGCTCTGGAGGGCAGAGGATCCACCAGAACCTCATTAATCAGTGTTAACATTAATCAGTGTGACCCAGTGAGACCCACCAGTGATTCCTCAGCCTGGTCCTTCCCAGAGCTCATTTCACTGCAGGTGAGAGAAAAGCCAGGCTGCCCCTTCCATTTACTGGACAGGCTCTTTGCCACTCAGTTAAAAGACCTTTTTGACTTCACAGCAGGGATTGAAGACAATAACCACAAATTACAAAATCCAACCCTATTTCTGAAGCAAATAAAGAACAGATAAGGCCAGGAATTCCGTGGGATTTGTGAGCAGAAATGAAACAGCTGCATCTCTCCCTTCTGCCTAATGCAAGATGATTAATGAACAGATTGAAAGGATTGTGTATTTCATGTCAAAATATGGGGATTATAATAGGCAAAGATTGAACTACCATAATGGACCCTCAATCAAATTATAGCAGTTTAACAATAAATTGTGCTTTTTGGTATCTCAAGCTCCTCTCAAACTTCATAAAGTCTCATTATCTCAAAATAAACCTTTCAAAAAGCTCAGTAGGATGACAAAATGCCCAAATTCAAACACACACTTTGGAAGCATACTTTTCATATAGATATTTTTCTCATTGTTAGATTATTTCTTTTTTTCCAATTCAACTCCAACCTGTAATTCCATCTGCTATACAACTTCATGAACACACCTGCATTTCATTTCAGATAGACAAAATACTACACCATAAAAATAGAAATAGGTGGGAACAGGCAACAAAAATAACCAAACCAAACCAAAGAACAAGCCAGATTTGTACAGACACCAGATCAGAATGAGGAAAAAAAATTTGCTGTTTGTACTGAACAATTGTGCCAGTTTTAGAGAGAAGACTATGCAGAAGGGGTCTCATGAAACCCAGTCTAAGTCTGTGCTTTGCAGTCCTGTCTTGTGCTTTAAGTGAAACCCAACAGCATTTTCTCCACAGAGATTTATCCATCTTTGGGTTTCATTTCCTGCTTCTTTCTTTTTTTCTTTTTCCCTTTCTAAATTTTAAATTTTTAAAATATTTCTCTTTCCTAATGGAACAGCTGGATTTTTGTTCAGTAATAATTCTTCTTCTTGCTCTTAAAAAAATATGTCATGCTCCATTTGTGTCCAATTCTTTCTGGTCACAAATTTTTTGTTTGCTGTGACAAGGCAGTGGAGAAAAATGTTACATTCCCCACAGTCTGGTGGAAAGGAAATGGAGAGAATTCCCATAATTTTACTCCCAGCAAAGTGAGATCCCTGTAAATATTTCCTAACCAAGCTAAGAATCCCAGTATGTGGGGCTTGGTGCTTTTTTTGTTTTGTTCTTTTTCCTAATTCCAGCTTATTGGAGCAGTGAGGATTGCTGGACAGATGTGGGCTCTGTGTCCTCACATTTCTGGCAGGAGGATCAAGCTGTGAAAGGCTTTCCTGGGGATAATAAACACTTGAGAGGCCCTGTCCCCCTCAGCAGCCCTCTCTAATGCTGCTCCCACACCACAGACTCAGCCAGAATTTCTGTGCCAGATGTTGGTCGTTGTGGTGTTCCTGGCTCATCACAGGGTCCAAGGATATTTCCCACCAGATGAGCACAGGGCAAAATCTTCCTCACCTGGCCAGGAGCTCCCACATTCCTCACTCCTTCCCCACCCAGAGTGTGTGGCTCAGAATGATGCAGGTGACCAAAAAAAAGGGTTCTTCACTTGCCAGGGTATCTGTGCTCTGACCATGGGAATTTGGCTTTAGCCCATCAAGGTGAGGTGCCCTCAAATCCTCAGTTCCAGCCACACTGATCCCAGATTCCTTAGCCAGGTGGTGATTTGTCCTGGGGAGCTCTTTGCCTCTCTCCAGTCCCACAGAAAGGACCTGGATTAGTGACTCTGCCATTAGATGGACAAGTCTTTAATAAATGTGGTCCCATGGCTCAGGGAAGTGCCACATTCCAATTATTTCAAATAATGGACTCCCTCTTCACCCAGATGGAAGGAGATGAACATATTTTTCCTCCATCAGTCCTAAAAGCCCCTCTCTGTCTGCTCCCTCTCTGCCTCTTGCCAAATTCAGTGTTGAGATCAGACAAACCAAAATTGAAAGATCAGGACTGCAAATAATTTTCTTTCAATTTTGCTCTTTGATTCCAGTTACAAACAGGCTGTATTTGGGGAAAAAAAATAAAGTAAATTCATGTTTGACAGTTCTGGTGTCTATCTCACATCTCAAAAACATCACTTCAATGGAAAAGGAACAGAAATAATAACCATTCACTCATGAACACAATATCAATTCCAGTGTACAGGAAAATGGGATCCAGATAGGATTTTACAACTAAGAAGGAAACATTACAATAAAGATTATGACATTTTATGAATATTCGTGTTATAGCTTTGAGCTTTATTGCAAAGCAAAAAATATATATTTGTATATATATATATATATTTTTATCTACATATCACCTCTGACATTGTATACAACACTAAATCACAAGAAATCAAAGAAATCATAGTGAGGTAGATACAAAACAAAGGGATGTTGAAGAATCCAGCTGCTAAATTTGGCTTAACGCAACTGTCATTAACATCTGTATATCCACCACAGCAGTGAGCTTTGATTCACAGCTTGATCAATGGATCCTACTAACATTGATATTGATATTAGAGCCCAGTTAGGAATGATACCATTTGGGGAACGGGGAGGAAAATAAATCAGAAGTTTCCTACAAACCAGTCATCTCCGAGGGGAAAATGTTCCATTGATTTTTTTTTCATGACTTGTAATGTGGATAAAACAGCTCTGAGAAATAGCCTGTGATCTAGGGGTACTGGTAGTGCCTGAGGGCAAAGAGGGAGGACTCTCCAGCAGGGGAATCTATTGCGGTTGAACATCAGCAAAAGCAAAATAAACCCTTCTCCCTTCCGTTAGAAAGGCTGAGAGGAAGCAGCACACCCTGGGAACGCTGGAGGCTGCATCCACAAACGTGTGCTCGGGAATACCAGCTCAGACTCACTGATGATGGCCAACCAAACAAGGCTTCAGCAGAAGGGCAGCCCCTGGATGGGCCCTGCTGCCCTTTCCAGGCAGGAAAGTTGGTGCCTGTGGAGCGGCCGGCGCTGGTGGGACCGGGGCTGGCACCTGCTGGGCTCTGGCTGCTCTCCCTGCATTCCCACAAGGAAACTTGTTAAGGCACCTGCATGACCTGGGCTCTGTGGGTAGTTCTCAGCACAATATCCCAGGATGGGTTTGGGATAGCCTTGGGCTTTTCAATTTAGTCTGGCAACCCAGGACAGCATGTGCCTGGCGCTTCCTTCCATGGGTGGAAAGACAAATATGAGAAGCTGTGGGTTTAATGTTAGCCAGGGGGAACCAGGCTGGATCCAGGAGAACATTTCCAGTGTGTTTCCAGCACAGGGATGGTTGGCAAAAGTTCTTTAGGCCATTGGACCACCTTCATCCATGAGGTGGGATGTGCAGCAAAGGATGGATATGGCACCCTCATATCATTCAGGAGCCATGAATTATCAGGGGTGTGAGGAGCTCCCAGTGCTTTTTGTCCAGCATAGACAAAAGCAAGTTGGATTTTCCAGACTAAGAAGCCCCTTTGCTGCTGCTCAAACATCTCCTAATCTTCTTGCAAAGGTAACACCCTGGAAGAAGCACAATTCCCCAGCTCTCCTGCAAACAGTGGCAATGTGAGCTTCATTCTCCTACCATTTACAATGTCATGGCTGGATTAAAGAAAATGAGGAGAATTGACCAGAACAAATTGTGAATGAGCAGGAGGAGAAGCTGGTGTGACTGCTACTGTGAATTGGACAAGTCACTGTTGGAGAACGACCTTATCCTTTAGGAAAACACAGAGTTACTGCTTGGGCATTCATTTCTGAGAGATTTTCTGGGAACCCCTACAGCGACCAGAGGATGGTCACAGAAAATGTGTAGCACTTCAGAAAATCAAATTCTCCCATTTCTTGAGTGGGTTCCACACTGAATTGCAGCCTGATACCTTCAGTCCTGCAAGGGGAATGCCTGATGTGGATGTGCCACTTTGGCAGGGGCTGCAGAGCCAAATTCCTGACTCCAGAGCTGTGCTGAAGGAGATAATTTTGAATGCTCATTAGCAGAGTGCAAAATTCTCATGAGAAGCCATGGTGGAGAGTGTCTTGGAAGCATGGCAAATAATTTCCATTTAGGATGGGATTAAGATTACCTAAATAAAGGCCACACAACAGATCTGAAATCAGCTGGGATGAATCCCTACCTGGCAGTCTGCCTTGAGTATGGAATTGATCTTGGTAACTCGAGATACCCAGATGTTCTGGCTAAATTAGAGGATTGGATCCCATTCACATAAAGCCAAGGAACTTGGGACAAACCTCCTTACCTGGGGGAATCTGTTTAAAAAATGCACCCTTGTCTTAGTGTCTGGAAGTGACTTTATACTTGTCCACAAAGTGAATTTCTCCTGTTCTTTCCCAAAGACACTGCTAGAGATTTGGGTTTCCATGTCACCAAAAAAGCCATTTGGAAATGAAACATGGGTGTGCTTGAGACTCTAAAGGGTGCCTTGCTTTGCTTTGAGGGGTCTGGGTAATACAGAAAGGAAAAATGTATTGCCAAGCATCTTCCATGCATTTCTTTTCCCTGACAGATTTTCTGGGTGAGTCATGGAACAAGCAGCTTTTGCAAGTTACTTCCTTTAAGAACTGGAGTGTATGAACCTAAAAGATTTTTGCTGCAGGATTACAGATTGAGTCAAACCTGCCTTCTAGGTTCCTCTGCTCACTGAATTTAGCAATTAGGAAAGTATCCTAAATATTTTCCTTAAAACTTTAGAAGAAACTGGGGCAGAGGATGACTCCACTTGGCCTCTTAGCACTGCATTTTCAGGGATGGAAATTCAAACTCAAAGTGAGCTGGGGAGGGGGTGGGGGGTTGGAAATACTGTCTTTGAAAAATACTGATTAATCATTAAATTAATCATTAATAATCATTAACACAGACTGCTTTTCACTACGGTTGTTTTCAGGTAAATGTGGCAGTAACTTGAACAGGAAGATTCACATGAAGCTCTTATTGGGGATACAAATGCAAAAAGCGAGAAGAAGCACCTTGATACCACAGAATGATGTGGACAATTGTGTTCCCACTGATACCTGATGGAAGAGATGCCACAAATCCATTCCCTTCATCCTCCCCACTTTTACCAGCTTCAGAAAGAGTCCTTTCTGTACCCACAGCTGTTCCTTGATCACTTGGAAGAGCTTCACTAAGTTAGTTGTCCAGTGAGTCAGAAATGGGATTTTATCTGTCCCACCCCAAGAAATTCAAGGTCACAGAATCATTGAACCACAGACTACCTCAAGTTGGAAGGCATCCATATGGATCCATGGGATCTGTGGGCAGTATATGGGATAAGAATGAGCTGACAACAGCAATCCAGGATTTTGGCCTTGGCCAAGCTGGGGCTGAGAAGAATCTGAGAGAGGGATTTGAAGAGTGACAGAGAGGTGGGAGCAACGTGCAGGGGAGACAGGGGTGGGCAGGGGACAGGGCAGCCACCTCTGGTGGCCACGTGGTTTCCTGAGCTCATCACTGGAGCACCCTCTTTCATCACCAATGTCCTCTCCTGTTTCCTCACCAATGTCCTCTCCTGTTTCCTCACCAATGCTCTTTCCTGTTTCCTCACCAACATTCTCTCCTGTTTCCTCACCAATGTTCTCTCCTCTTTACTCACCAATGTTCTCTCCTCTTTACTCACCAATGCTCTCTCCTGTTTCCTCACTAATGTTCTCTCCTGTTTCTTCACCAATGTTCTCTCCAGTTTCCTTACCAATGTCCTTTCCTGTTTCCTCACCAATGTTCTCTCCAGTTTCCTCACCAATGTTCTCTCCTGTTTCCTCACCAATGTTCTCTCCAGTTTCCTTACCAATGTCCTTTCCTGTTTCCTCACCAATGTTCTCTCCAGTTTCCTCACCAATGTTCTCTCCTGTTTCCTCACCAACATTCTCTCCAGTTTCCTCACCAACATTCTCTCCTGTTTCCTCACCAATGTTCTCTCCTCTTTACTCACCAACACTCTCTCTGTGGCAAAACTGGGGTGGGAAAAGAAAAGTTACAAAGAGTGGATTCCCCCCCAAGGAATATGCACTGTGAATAACGGGTCAATTTTCTACCTTTCTCCTAAGGACAGGGGGGATTTTACCCAGTAGAGCCAGGCTATTTGTCACAGCTAAAAGAACTACAAAACCTCTATTTGGATGGTGTGGATGGGTATGATCCTGGGTTGGATGTGTGTCTATATTATACACACCCTCACGTGGACATAGGCTATTATATATTTCTATAATATATAATATAGTATATAATACACACACACACACACACACACACATGAGATACTCAAACACCTGAAATCCTCTTAAGTCATGGAATCAAAAGGCTCTTCTTTGAGGCTTGGGGGACACTCACTACATTTTCTATATAGACAACTTTGTACATACAAGTCATAAAGTGCGTTAAAAAGCGCGTAAAATTTTCTATGTAGAAAACTATGTACATATAGCACACACATGTACTAAAACACTTGGAGTTAAGCCAAATTTCACCTTCATCTTCACATCCCCAATACCTACAATACAAAACCAGAATTTAAAAAAAAAAAAACAAAAAAAAACCAACAAACCAAACCAAAAAACCATAATGAGCCAAATAAAGAAAAAATAATTCTAAAATCCAAGAGAGAGAAATGAATCAAGAAAGAAAACCAAACCCAAAGAACAGTCAACAGAAGCCTGGCACATGTAGAAAACATTGATTCACTTAGAGAACATAAAGAGGGTCATGTCCGAACCTCCTTTTTCTTAAAAACAAAACCAAACCCCTTTTGTTTGTCTGTTTGTTAGCTCTTATTGTTTGAGAAAAGTCACAGTAGCACTCTCACCTTGAACCAGAGTTTGGAACTTTTTGTGTTTCTTTGTACAAAAGAAAAAACGGTTTAGGTTATGGAAAATAGTTGGGAAATTTGAGGTTGGAGAGAGGAGATAGAGAGAGAAACTGGAAGATTGCATAGTTGTGAACAGTGGCTTCTCATCAAGGTGAAAAAGTGCATCATCTGATAAAATAGCATTTGATTATTATTCTTTTTTTGTTCGGTTCCATACTTTTTTTGTTTTTTTTTTTCCTCAGTCAACTGTACATGTCACACATGAAAAGGTATTTACAGCACACACACATGCTAACATTGAACGTCTGACACTGAAACAGCCATTCTTTAAAGGTTCCATCAGAGTTTGTTCCATGCAAATTTGTATTCTTTTTAAATACATTTTTTGCTACATCCTAAGACCACAGACTTGTCTAAGCCCATCTCATGTAATTTTGATCATTAGCAACACAAAAAGGGGAAAAGCACCAGAATGGCTCGGTTTGATCACCAAACCTCTGCTTTGACTTCTTTCTCCTTTTAATTTTCATTCCTTCATCACTGCTGGTTGTTTGTTTTTTAGATTTTTTTTTTCTCTTTGTTGTTGTCATTTGTTTGCATTAATTTTCCAGAGATGGGAAAAAAAACAATTGATTTTTAATTTTTTTTTAAAAAGTGTTCTTGAGGTAAGAGTTATGCTCAGAACCTGAGGCAGGCAGCAAAGCTTTCAAAAGCATTTGAGAAATGAGGTGTGAGGCCAAACACTGCCACCAACATCATAAACTAACAATGAAACAAAACAAAACAAATAAAATTGAGATGAATATTCCATGTTTCTGTCCCAGCTAAACCTCCCACCCTCTTTCCAACCCTCTGTCCTTTTCCAAAAATCACAAATGGAATGAAAAGGAAATAAAAGCAACTTGGCACATTCCTTCTTGCACTAGCCAAACGAAAAAAGACAGGTGTTGTACATTAAAAAAGATATTTCAAAAGCTTTTCATGCTTGCTGCCTGTCTCAAGTGCATTTTAATATATGTCTGATCATTTACATTTATATAGGAAAGTCATATTTGTTACACTTTATACAGGATCACTTCATTTTTGTCCTCTTTTAACCTTTTCACTTTTTTTTTGTTGTTTTTTGGATAGTGAGTTGGTTATTACGATCTACAGTAAGGCTGCACAGGAAGAATACTGTGTGTTTTATTTTTCTTTATCTCTAAGAACCAAAGTATATAAAATGAGGTTTGATTCTAGCACCTTTTATAGTATTATTGGTGTTGTTCCCTTTTAGGAAAAAAAAAAATAAAAATCACTCCACATCTGTTTTATCATCTCTCTCTAGTTTCAGCAGTACTTCAAAGGTAACAATAAGGGGATGACTGACCCAAACCAGCAGTCCTTTGACAAAAAAACCTCTCCCCTCTGAAGTCAGGCAGAACTGCTCGTGTGAGCAGAGCCTTTGTCAGGTTCCCTCCTGCCTGCCAGCGAGGAGCAGCTTGGAAAACCGAGCAGCCAAAGAGGGAAAAAATGACACCAAGCTGCTGGGGCAGCTGGGATGGAGAGTCTCGACAGCAGATGGTTTTTGGGGTGGAGGGAACAACACCACTTGCCACAAGGTGCAGAGGAAAAGGCAAGGATGCTGCCCTGGGGTGCTGCTCCACTGACCCCATCGTCCTCCCACGGCAAGGGGAGACCTCCCCATCCCGTGTGAGGAGGAAGATGTGGCCTGGCAGCATCCTCTGGGGAGACCTGGAGAAATTTTTAGAAATTTCTATGATGTGAAACAGCATCTTTCACTGAGAGCGTTTCTGGGAGTTGGGAGGGGAGAAGGAAGCTGGGAAAAAAAAACAACCCAAAACATAGGAAAGAGAAGCTCCTTGCCAAAGTTGTAACGTTTTACAGGATGTTGAGCTGTTGGTTTCACTCAAGCAGTGTTAATCCTGCAGGGGAATGGTCCATTCCCCAGACAGCGGCATCAGAACCTCAATTATATATATATAATTATAACTATAGCAATATATCTATCTATCTATATTTATATAAGTATACATTAAAGTCTGTTACTGCACTGGCACCTAACACAGAGGAAAAGTACTGGCGTTGCTGCTGGATAGAAGTGGTTGCCTTGACTGAAGTCCTGTGAAGGGTGAGCACCACAAGGAAAGGCACCACGAGGCTTTGAGAGTTGAAATGTTGCTGCCCTAACACAGCCATCATCAACAAAAACAAAGATCTTGGTGGAGTTAATGAGGGCAGGTAGGGCCAGGCTGAATTCTGGCCTTGCTGATGACAGAAAAAAACTGAGTTTTCCCAGAAAAAAACACTGAGGTTTACACAGGGTGGCTGATGGTGGAATTGAGACCAGAGTTTGGCCTTTTAAGGGGCACGTTGATTTTGCGAGCTCTTACATAGCACTTTGGAAACTTTTTAACAGTTTTCCTTAATTCAGATTTATATACTTTGGCCTCTTCTTGCTGTGCTCAACACGCCTGCACCGATGGAAGAAAAGCAGGATTGAACTTTGAGCACTCTATAACGTATAATAATCTAACAGAAAGGTTAGTCTAACACAGAGAGGGCACAGCCTGCCCTGGGCTGCCTCCTGGGATGAGCTGGATTCCTTCAGCTCCCACTAAACCAGGGGAAGTCGAAGGCGCCCAGCGAGTCTGATCTCATCCCTCTGCAGAGCCCTGCCCTCAATATCTCAATCTGTCACACCCCAGGAGCCCAGGGAATAAATTGCCCTGGACACAGGCAAGGATTTTGATGGGTTGGCAGAAGTCCTGCCAGGCTGAGGCAGAGATGAAGCCTGCACCTCTCTGGTTTTCTGAGGTCTTAGCCCGTGCTTCTCATTCCCTCCTTAATCAACTGTGCTAAACTTTGGTGCTGGCCCTTGCTCTATTTCTCCTGCTCATAAACTCACACTCAAGCACATTGCCCTCCAAGATGCAGAAAACAGAGGAAGAGCTGGGAATAAGCCAGAGCACATCCTCAGAGCCCCCCTGCAAAACAAGGAGTCGCTGCCGACACTGCCCATCTCCCTGTGCATAAGGTCGTTGCTTGGTGATCGAGAAAGGGAAAAGAAGAGACTCGCAGGCACTCTGTGCCAAGTTAAGAGCACAGGTTTTGCACCGTGTTGACACCTGTCAGCCCATCCCACCTGCACATCCCGAGCTTTCCTGGCAGTGCTGGTGAGCAGCCTGCCCTCTGCCAGCGGCACCGCCGAGCCGGGGCGAGCAGCGAAAATCCCTCTCTGGGCAGAGAGGAGGGGCAGGGCTGCCCCAGCCACTTCTGGCCAGATCAGAGCAGGGGTTTTTGGCAGCCACGTGTCACCCAAGCACTGTGTGAGTGGCTTGCTGGCAGAACTGGTCCCAGCTGGTGTTGGGACACCACCGTAGGGGACAAATGGAGTTGCCTGCGGCAGGACTTGACCTAGTTTTCCTTGTTCATTCAGATCGACTTCTGGGTGTCTAATTTGGATCCCAGTCTTTCTAGAATCCCAGGAAGGCTGGCTCAGGTGCAAGGAGCCAAGCTCTCCCAGATGAATTGAAAATCCTTGATCCTAACTTGGATGGATGGGTGTCTAACCCTGCAAGCCACGCTGGGTTGGGATGGCACTGGAAGGACAACTTCAGAAGAAGGACCTGGGTTCAGAATGGGCTGAGTTTGGTTTATAAGGCAAATTCAAGGCATGGGCATGACCAAGTTTCAAGCTTAGTTAACAAAAAATATACTTTTTACTAGGAAAGCTTAGGCAATTATTCCTGCCTGATGCACCTGATGGAGAGGGTCTAGGGTGAGCAGAATTCTTCTTTGGGATTTTTCCAGTCAGACAGGATTTAGGGCAGAAGAATAAGACACAGGGATGCCTGTGGCATGAACTCTTGGGAATGCACCTGAGGACCCATTTGCTCTTTCCTCCTCTGCTGTCTACAACTCCATGGCCCAACAGGACTGTGCTAAATCCTTGGTTTCTCAGCTGACTTGCCTGGATGCTTTCCACAGGGAGAGAGGGGCATCTCAGAGGATGGAGAAAAGTGCTTCACAAAACCTTACTGTGACATTTCAGAACAATCTGCCTGGTTGTGTCTGCTGAGCCAAATGGGGACAAAAGGGAGGTGGCATGATGGATTTGTCCCACTCTGCCCACCACCACCATGGAACCATAAAACTTTTGATGTTAAGGTCTGGAAGCACATCACCAACGTTGTCTAAATAATCCTCCCATCACCTTTGTGAGGTAACCTTTGTCTCTCCCAGTTTACAGATGAAACTTGGAGCAATAAAACCTCAAAACCCCCAGGTTAAGCCCTAACAGCTTATTTTTACCACTTTGTAGTGATTGTGGAATTTGTTCTCCTTGAATAAGGTTTATTTGAGGAATCAAGTGCAAGAGTGTTTTCCAGGTTTTGAGTGTTAACGAGTTCCAGTAGTGATTAGTCAAATTTCAATGTTTATGGGAAAAGTGGCACTTCTGCAATAGAAGTATTTAAATTGTGCTATTCTCTGTGGCTGTGCCAATTTTCCAGCACTATCAAAATTCACTAATCAAAAACCCTTCTAGGATGACAGCTCATTTGAGAGGTTTCTGTGGACTTTTAGGATTCCTTTCAATCAGAAGAGCTTTGCAAGAAGTAGGATTGACAAAGATCTTTAAATGCACATTGCAACACCTGGGGTAAGTGTGGCAGAGATCCAGGGATGGAGGTGGAAACAGACTGACCATTCCCATATCACAGGGCCTGGAAAACAGGCCAATGGCACCAGAGGACATCTTACACCTGCCAGCAGACACAACTCTAACATCCTCTTGGCTTTCCCAACCAACACTCCGTGGCAGAGAAGGAGAGAGAATGTGGATCTTCAGGCACCATGATTTTCTAAATAAATCCAAAAATGCTCACACCACAGGATGGGCATTTCCTTGCAATCAGGAAGTCATTCAAAGCCTCCAAAATATAGAGCCTTCCTGTGATAATCCTGGTTTCAGGGGAACAGCTCCACCATGGAGCATGCTGTCAGACTCACAAGCACATCCCTATTAGTCTGGAACAAGGAACACACAGAGAACCAGGCAAGAACCTCACCCCACCTGTTTTCTCTGTTTTCATAATGGATGGCCTCGTCAGGTTTAGTGGAATGGTCTGAACTTGGCCCAGTGACAGGAGTCACCAAACCAAGATGTGGAATAGTCCTTCCCTGAGTAAATAAAACAGTTTTAAAACTAATTCCCATTCCTCATTGGAACAAAAGGCTGGAATGGTAAAAGTTTGCAGAGCAGAAACAGTAGCCAGAACCATTGTTTTCTTCTGATAGGAAAATATTTCCATGGAAAACCCCTCAAGTTTTGGACCCATTTTGGGAGGGGATGTATTTTGTAGCTAATGGAAAACTTTGATATGCAAGGTAAAATCTCTTCCCTGTCACTCTCCCTACACAGAAAAGATGGGAGACAAAGGGATTTGGCTGTGATATCTATTTAGACCCTCCTTCAGAAAACAAACAGCTCTCCTCCAAATGACTGCAATTACATCCAATTTAAGGCTTGTTTAATTGCTCGAGTATTTCTGGGAAGTTTATGGATAAGTGCAAACCAGTCCACTTTCCCTACCTCTTATCCATCATAAATTTATTGTCTGATACTGAGATTTCAATGATCATTTTAAAAAAACAAGTTATATAGGAATGGTGTGAAATTGAAGCAATTTAAGGGGGTTGCCTGGGGAGAACTTTGTCTGTCGTTTCTCCCACAGTGCCAGCTCACAGAATCAGAATATCCTGAGCTGGAAGGGACCCACAAGGATCGTGGAAGTCCAACTCCTGGCCCTGCATGGGATGACCCCAAGAATCACCCTGTTGAAGCAGCTTCAGGCTGGTGAAACTCCTGTGGGCTCATCCCTGCGTGTACTCAGGAGCTGAACCAGCCCCTCAAGAGAACAGATTGCAGGTGCAATCAGCTGGCATTTGTCCTGCATCTTCCCTAGTTAGGAAGGAACTGTGTTTGCTCTGAGAGAGAAGGAAGGGGAGGAAAGGCGGGGGCGGATGCAGGTGGCGTTCAGCTGGGGCTGAGGGGAGGAGGTTCTGGCACTGGCAGTGAGTTTTATTGGTAAATACAGCTAGAAAGGAAAATATGAGCTGCTTGTCCTTGTGACTGATGAACGGGAATGACATCTGGAGGCAAAACAATAATCATTCCCTTCGAGTGGCATTTGGCATTTGAATTTTAAGGGCTTGAAATCAGATTTGGAGGGTTTGCTCCCTGTTTGCTGTGTGTGTTGACAGGGCTGCTCTCATTGCAGTGCTGATACTGGTGAAAGGAGAAACCATCTCTTCCTCAGCTAAAGCCAGGGACTACAAAGCCCCCATAGAGATCAGAGGCAGGCTACACTCGGATGGCTGCTCTTGGAAAGATACTCCTGCTTTTATCCAAGTTTTGCCAGAGTTTTGACAAACTCTGCAGCTCAAGGATGAAATCTATTGTCACAGTTGAAGAAAAAGACCAATAGGGCCCTGTTTGGGCTCCCCAACACCAGTAGAAATTACTGTTTTTAGCATAGATAGTGTAAGGAGGCACCTGGCCATCAGTGGAGCTCTACTGATTTATCCTGATGCTGAGTTTGGCCCTCATGTTTGATCTGATTTTGGCTTCCAAATTTCTTAAGAAGTGGAAGATCGGGTGGGACAGCATTTCCTCAGGACCTTAAGCTTCTGATGGTTTTTTCTAATTAAAAAAAAAAAAAAAAAAAAGCCCCTACAAGGAATGTTTATTTCAACCCTGCTTGCAAATCCCAAATTGCTAGCACCTCTCACCAGGAATGATCTTCCTCATCTCGAAAAAGCCCTTTGGAATTCACAATGTGTTCATATATATTAAAACATATATACTGCTGCAGTAACATGGCATGTATGCTCACCTATATTTCCACGGGACTGGGGATATAGACTCAGACATACATGTTGATTAATCCCTTTAATCCTGAAAATTCATAGGCACCCACTTCACTTCAGGCTTAATATATAGTAGGAGGAATTCTCTCTCTTCCTGCTGTTTTACTCTCCCTGCTGAAGTGGGTCATACCAAAACAAGTGGGTGCAAGCACAGCCAGGTGGTTTCCCTGTTAAACACCACAATTTCAGGAGAATTAAAGGGTGATTTATCAATAATGTGAACTTCTTGTCCTTTTTTTTTAAATACATATATATATATATATATATAATGCCCTCAATACCTTATAGGCTATATCCTATTTAATTCCACGAGATGGGCGACAACGAGCTTTGAAAGCAGTCTGCACCTACATCTTTTTGCTCTACCAGATAAACATGAGACTTTAATTGCTTTCAAAGCCACACTTGCCCTCTCTCAGCCCTCTCAGTCCACCCCTGTTCAAGACACAGATGTGTGGTGCTTTTTAGGACAAAGAGGGAATATCCATTTGTTGGCCAGCATTTGGTTGGGTCAAACAAAGCAGTTAGCATAGCACCGAAGGAGTTACATTGCTGTTTTTTTCCCAACTTCAATCCTTTTTTTTTTTTTTTTTTTTTTTTTTTCTATTTTTTGGAACAGAAGCAGTAAAAAGAACCCAGAAGCACCAAGCTGAGTGCTTAAAACAGGGCAAAGAAAGAGCTGGGGAGAAGGACGGGGAAGGAGCAGACCCAAAGCCAATGCGGATGAGCGGTGGCCCATCTGCAGGAGTGGGGCTTCTAAATTTGCTCTGCCCCAGCAGGAAGATGTGCAGCTGCCTGGAAATTCAGGTGGAAGAGCCTGGCCCCTGGAGCCAGAAGATTTTGAACTCCCTCCCCGTGGTGGATACAGAGAAGGGACGGGGAAGGTACATGGCAGACCAAGCCAGAGCTTCCTTCTTGCTCCATGCAAGGCAAGTCTTGGGCTAGAGAAGACAACCTGAAACAGCCCCCAGTGATCCCAAACAGACCAGGCTCCACAGTCCTCACTCAGGACAGAAAAGGAGACCCAACAGCAAAACCCAGGAGTTTTGCCTGAGTAAGGAGTGTGTGAGCAGACTTCACAAAGCTTCTCCACAAGGGAGCAGGGAGTCCTGCCTGGCATTGCATTCCCACGAAAAACATCATATAACGGTCAGGACACTTAGACAATAAAAACATGAAAAAACCCTAAACCTCAGGCTTTCTATCACATGTTTTTCCATTCTGAATCATCTGACCAGTGGTGGCATTTGGAGCAATGAACTGGATCCCTTCCCTCATTCTAAAGAAAGTTATCCTGGCTTTTACCCGAGTGGCTTGGGGCTCAACCAGGGACGAATCCGCCTCGATGGACACGGAGCCAACAGCCAAAACTCCCACAGGTGGCAAGGGAAGCTTTGCCTGCAGGAGGACGGTGAAGGCAGCCTGGTCTGGTCTCTCTAGATGTGGCACAGGTTTTTTTTTCTCCAGGAAAGCAGGGACTTCGGGAAGAGTTGCACGGGAGCAGCGTTGGGTCTATTTTATCCTTTCACATCCCACCTTCGCCCTTTGTGTAAGGAAACAGTTCAAAAACCAAGAGAAAAAAAGCCACTGTACAACCAAGTAAACTGCAATTATTGTGCTGTCTTAGGCAGTCAAGGAACTTAAAAGGCAAAAAACAGAAAGGAAAAAAAGAAATTTTTTCACGTGTTTATCACTTGAGACACTAGTTTTCCCATGCCTACAAGAGTCCTCAGCAATACCAGCCTCCCAAATAAGGTCCAGGCTATTCCAAAACAGCGTGAGCAAATTTTTCACTGTATTCAGATGGAAGCTGATGACTGAAAGATTAGTGCACATTTAACCGTGGCTGATGAGAGCAACTTTTAAAGAAATTCAAGTATTCATCAGTAATGTGTTCGGTTCAGAAATACTTTTGTCATCTTTAGTTTCAAGTTTTCAGAAACAGCAAGGAAAAGGGAAAGGTCACCTGTTGTGTAAGAAAATAATATTGCAAATAGTGCTGTTACATTTGACCAGGAAAGCAAGGCTGTCCAGTTGGCGCACAACAATTTTCTCCGTTCCTTGCTTTTGGGGAGAGAAAAGACTTCAAATCTCTTTCTCTAGACATGCACCAGCAGGTTTTCCTTCTGCATGTTGTAACCCACCCCTTCACTGCTCATCCCCCACAACAGCACAAACCCAGCAAGAATGAAATTTTCGCGGCGCGCTTCCAGCACCTCTCACACGACTTTAACTTAAGCCTCACAACACCCCTGTGAGGTAGGTAAATATTATTATACCCATGTACAGATGGGTAAACTGTAGGCACAGAAAGGTTAAATCACTTGCCCAAGGTTACACAGCAACTTCGTGGCAGAGCTGGGGTCGAAACCCAGGAATACTGTCACCCAAAAATGACTTTTAGACCGTGGCCACTTTCTAGGCTCTCTGTAAGAGACCATCTGACAAACACAGCATTGCACAAATCCAATTAACTCCGCGGATTACAAAGTGCCTGGCTTTCAAACATTTGCCTTGCTGCATGTGTCCCAAAGGAATGAGGAGGGCACAGGAAGGTTTATGCTCTCAAATCATTTTTTTTTCCTTTGCAGGGCTTTGTTTTGGTTTGGTTTCGTTTTTAGGTTTTTCATATAAGAGATGAAATCCACATTATTTTATCAACAACGTAGTTTTCCAATTGGGTTCTGTGCATGTCTGAATATACACTGAGGTCCAGATGTTTTGTGCAGATTTATTTTAATAGTCACCAATTGCCTCCCTCCTCATCAGCGAAGAGCCAATGGAACATATGCAGCGATCTGTCATCTCATTTTCCCATTTTCCTCAATCTCCCACTGCCTGAGCTTCAAGTAAGGAACAAGGGTTGAACACAGGCAATACCCAGCACAGCAGGAAAGCTCCTCCTTTTCTTCACATCACACCTCGACAGGAAAGAGTCACCACACCGTTATGCCCAAGTTCAAACACAACAGAACAATGAAGCGATTCTGAACGTGCTCATGGAGAATTAAGTGGATTGCAACAATCTCTAGCGGTACCCAAAGGTCTGGAAATGCGTTCTGCACACAGTGAAAGGTTTGCCCACGTCTATTTGGGATAGCCTCAAATCTCCTCGTTCAAACCAGGCTGAGATTCTCTGCACCAGAATACACCTGAGCTCCAAGGAAAAATAAAACCAGCAATCATAACCCTGGGAAAGCACCAGCCCCAAAGCCCCCAGGGCTTGAGACAACTGCCAAAAGAACAGCATGCAAGCTCCAGCAAGCAAAGGGTCCACAACGGAGTTCACATCATCCCTACCGCCCTACATCAGCCACCTCAGCTTCTGAGGGGATTGGCATAGACCTTATTTTGTCATGGTTATTTGGGTTTTTGTTTTCTGGTGGGTTTTCTTTTGCAGGACCACGTTTGATCTGAACAGAACCCAGAGAAAAGCAAACCCAGTAAAAGAAGGAAAAATCCTAGGAAAGCCTGTCTCCACAATTTTCCGCTGACTCCGGCAGCTTCCAAATTGTCTCCTGCCCAAGCTGCCCAGCAAGCAGGCACTAAAAGGTTTTGCAAATGCACAGTAGTAAGTTTTCCTTTTCAAAGCACCTCTGAGCTTCAATGAAATCATGCTGGACTAACCTCAGACCACATTTTCTTCAGGAGGTTTAGTCATGCTGCAGGTGACAGGTGTGACATGCAGGGGGGCAGGGGTGGGATAAATTGTGAAGTGAATCTTGTGTGTACAAAAACATACCTGAAGAGCACAGGGTGATTGCACTCTGAAAGTCAATAGCGATGCTCCTCACGTGAGCCAGGCTTTAGCAGACCATTCACTAAAGCTTGGAATTAATTTTGCCCTGTTTCATCCAGCCAGCTTTAAATAAAAATACATGCAAATGTCTGCTGACTTTTGGCAGGTGCACGAAAGGATGGGGTGAAGCAGAGAATATGCTCCAATCCCAAACACTGAAAATAATATATATATATTTACACTTGAAATGGGTGTCTTACTTGCACTTTGCACAGGTAATTATTCACCATTGGCTCCTCTTCTGCAGTTCAGGTTGGATTTGCTGCAGATGAAAAATGCCTCGTGTGGGTGGCAAAGCATGACAAGGGCATGGGCAGGGACCTTGTAATTCTGTGTTTCCACCGTTGGTTTGGTCTGGTCTGAGTGATTCCTGTCTCCGAATTAGCTGCCTATGGATGTGTAACACTCTCACAGTAAACATGCCATCCATCTGACATGGATGGAGGGATGGATGGGTTGACATCTGAGCCATAAAAGTGACTCAGTTTGCAAAACAATCTCAGCAAAAAAGAACAAAGCGAACTGAAAAATAACTTGTCCATTGATTCAGGCAGAAGACAGAAAAAATGCCAGATCAGAGCTGATGTACTCCACCACGTCCTGCATCCTGTCTGTGGCGTGGAGTTACATCTTTATCAGGAAATTAAGCCCTTCCAGGATCCATTCTGGCCATGAAGCCAACTGAGTAGTGCTGGCCCCATCCTGACTCCTAAAATCGTTCGCCCCTGACGTGGAGCAGCTGCATCCAAACTGCCAACTGGGGACAGTCTCTGGCCAGTGCCAAAGCCTGGGCAAGCTGTGCCTGAGCCCAGGGCTCCTTGGAGTGGGTCAAAACCATGCCAGGGAAGGTTTGAACAATAACAGTCGGGATGGTGGAGCCCTCGTGCCTCGGCATTGCCCTGGCATGGCACTGTTGGCTAGTTTGGATGATCCCAGGGTGAATCCAGCACCACAAATGTGCCAGAGAAGATGCCCACCAATCTTTTGATGTGAATAAGTACACGCTCAACCTTCTCCATGGCAGTTTGAAAAGCTCCTCATGCAGTATCTTCTGGTAGGAAGGTGGGATATGGTATAAAAAAGGTACCAGGGAAAAACTGAGGAGTTAAAATCAGAGCGAAACCAAAACAAGTCGCTGACCATCCTGCGAAGTGCACACCAAAAATACAAAGTGCTAAAAAAATAAAACAGGAGGCGAGGACGAGACTCAGCACTGGGATTAGTACCAATAGAGAGCTGGGGTAGTTTTCCACCCTGAGCTTTTGGCTTGGCAAAAGGCGCTGTTTGGCAACAAGATCACAGGTAATCCCAAAAGGAAATGGTCACCACCCCAAACTGTCCACCAGGAACACATTGGGAGCAGTGGCAGAGCACGTGCTTTACCTTAAGGCTGTAATGAAGTCCTGGAAAAAGAAATACTTCTTCAGGGACGACAGAGTCTCTCCCTGGAAATCCTTTGCTAAATGAAGATGCTGATGGTTCATCATTCAAAGAAAGGAGAAGCAGAGGCAGAAAGTTTATGCAAGTAACGAAACAGTCTTAACTCGCAGTGGAGGCACCTGCCTTAGTTGTTATCCACACTACGAGCCACGAAGGAGGAGGACTTTGGAACAGGGATGTGTCAAGCCCTTGGTTTAGCTGGTTTGGTTGTGAGAAGTTAGCACTGCGTTGAGAAGTAAGGACACTTCCAGAGTGTTTTGCCCCTCCGCTCCTGGCAGGGGCGGAGGCGCCGGCTGTTGGTGTGGTGGTGTGGAGTAAGATCCCGTTCCTGAGGGAAGGCAGGCTGGAGTTGCTCGTGAGAGGCAACACTGAAGGGTCTCCTCCTCCTCCTGGCACCTGGTGACTGTGCCTTGGCTCGTTGTCACTGTCCTGGTGGGAAGGGTCCGGCTGTTCGGTGGGGTCGGTGATCAGCACCACATTTCCAAGCTGGACGAGTTTGGGGAGCAGGACCTTCTTAGGGTGCTTTTGGAAACGAGAATGCCACCTCCTGGGAAAACAAGGTCCCTGAGGAACAGCAGGGCTGTTTGCCATCCATTCCTTTCTCATGCTTTTGCCACGGAAATGCAGGTGTGAGGAGGAGAGCTCTTCATGCAAGGGCCAGCATGGGGCATTAGATCGAGACAAGTCTACACTAACATTAAAGGCAAGTCAAAAGAAAATTCTGGAAGGAGAAATGCAGGCCTGTAGCTGGAGGATGGGCACCTCCATGTTTTTAGGACTCAGCAGGTGGGGACAGCGAGTTCACTTCACAAATTACCTCTTTTTATGGAGACAGCACACTGATCGGGGGAGAAAAAGGGTGAAATGTTAGTAGGACACTTGAGAAGGAACTGGCTGTGGGGCACAGACAATGGAGAAGGGAAATGAAAGCTTTTCACAAATATATATCAGTTCATGTGTATATATATATATATTTATATACATTTATGTGCACAGCAAACGAGAGACTGGGGAGTTAGACAGGGGATGACGAGACCAAATCCCTCCCTTTGCATGAAAATGTGACCATCACATTGGTTGTAATCAGAGCCCAGAAACATCTGCCTGAAATGGAGTTTGACTGGGAATTACAGTACCAGTGACAATTTGGCTTTGTATAAACTTTGCCGTGTGTCTATAGTTTGGCGTGAAGGAGTCCTGCCCTCCTTGAAAGGGACAGACACCAGATAAAAGTTTCCTTTAAAAAACAAAATGAAACAACTGAAGAAACCCCAACGTTTTCTCAGAACACTGCAAAGGATCACTGATTGAAAAAAATGTTTCTCTTCAGGTATATTCAGGCGAAGAAAGCATTCAGCTTCTTTAAACTGTTATATAAAATTGGTACTAGTTTCTTTAAATACTATCATAATTAAAAAAACCAATTGATTCCTGAAATTAAAAAAAGAAATCATAATCATAATTAAAAAATATCCCCCCATGCTGATCTTCTCTTCAGAATAGGTCAGCATGGGAGTTTTGCACCCTAGACAGTTACAGTATTTCTGGAATAAAAAATTGCAATTACACACAGAAAATACTACAGCATTCACTTAAAAATATCTCATTTTGTTGTTGTTGTTTTTCCCCTCCCAAGCAGAGGGATGGTGGGATTGAAAAGATGCCCTGAAACGGGAATATTCCTTTAAAGGAGCAATACTCTCAAAACGGAAAAAAAAAGGGTGTCGGATAGACGCAAAACCCGGTGATTTAACTTGAGGAAAAAAAAATTTAAAAAAATAAAAAATCCAAAGAGATTCCAGCACAGAAACAGAATCCGGGAGAGATGAGAATGTTCAGACACCGAGAGGGTTATTTGGAAATGTCAAAGACAACCCCACAGCCCTCGGCTGTGCCAGCTTTGGAGGTGGCAGCATCTCCTGGCGGTGGAAGGCTAAGCTAAACCACGGCTTGGATTTCCTCTGGTTGTTGTTTCTCGCCATGTACTTACAGTAGAGGGTGACACGAGACAGTTTTTTATCAGCAGTTCCCCACACGTAACCGAGTCGAAGAATTTTCTCAGCTAAATCACAACAACAACATCAACGAAAATACAAAGCACCAAATCATCTCGAGACGTGAGTCAGTTTTACAGGTTATTACCGTTTGAAGAAGTTTTGTTGGTTGTTTTGTTGTTGTTTGTTTTTTGTGTTTTTTTGTGTTTTTTTTGTTTTTGTTTTTTAATCCCGACTTTTCATGTTTTGTTTTCCTTAAAAACAAAACAGAAACAAAACAAAAAATCAAAACCCAAAAATCCCCAAAATGGAACGAAGGATGCTTTACAATCACTTTAAGGCTCGCACTGAATGAGACATGACAGGTCTTACACGAGATTACAAATAATACATGTATGCCTTTCACAGCCTTAAAATGATACAGTAGGTCAAATTATTTTGCCAGTCACCGATCAAGTATTGTGCCTTTAAATTGACTCGCTTTTTGCTACCATGCTGAGTTTTATTATTACTGAAATAATTATTAGAGATGTGGAAATGTACTTTCGGATCATGTTTTTGGTTTATAATTTCGATAATTTGGTTTATAATTTCGATAATTTTCCAGAAATCAAGGTGGCAGGCCTTATTCTGGGCTCAGAATGCTGTTGGTATTTGCTCCACTGGAGACAGTGGGGCTTTAGCGTGAGCAGTTGTTGGGAACAGGATCAGATTCTGTATTTTCACACTGGTCTGGTACAATCCCACCTTTGCACAGGGTCCATTTCCACGAGGAAAATGGTTCCAGGGTGGGGTCACCTTTATAACACAACTCGGTCAAGGCTTGGCCCAATGGTGTTATAAATTCCTTGCCAAATTATCTTACAGACCTGATTTTGTCTTTCAGCTGTTGGAAAAATCAAACTCCATTGGGGTTGTCTTGGCTTTGCTTTCTTATCTTTGCTTTCTTATCTTTAGACATCTGGGGTGGGGGGGGGGGATGTACTGCTAAATCCAATAAGAGCAACAGGATTTGGGTTTTTTATACGTTTCTCTCTTTTTGTTGTTGTTAAATTTTTATTTTTTTTTTATTTTAAGGTTTGCATTTCAGTTGGATGGTTGGTTTTTCTTTCATTTTTTTTTTTCCTGGCATATAATCATCAAAGAGTTTTGCATGAGAAAGGTGACAGTACTTAATGAAACTCAGCACCTAAGGGCATAAGGCAGTTGTAGGTTTGTTTGTTTGTTTTTTTTTTTTATTTTTCAATCAGCACCAATCCCATAAATAATGTTCTACACTTGGTGTACGGTATAAAACTGATGTGGAGATGCCTCCTTCTCCACCTGTGAATCCTAGGTGTGGAAGTTGAAATACTGTTTCTTGTGTGTAAAAAACAAAAGAAAAGTTTTTCTTTTTGTTTTTACTTACAAAACATAGAGAATATCTTTTTTTTTTTATACATACAGCAACCAGAAAGAAAGCTTATCTGAAGGTTTGTGTTTGTTTCATGATCTGTGTTTACCGTAAACAAAAATAAGGTCCCCTCTTTTACTTTTGCTTTAAGGAGCTTTAAAGTGAAGATTCATATTGTAGCAACTCATATAAGAGAGGTCCATCTCTATACCTAATACCTACAGCTGTGGGGGTGACATATTGGAGGATGTTGATAGTTCTTCTCAACCTCCTGTCTACAAAATGAGCATCCCAGGCAGGATATCTTTTTCTTGGGATGTCAATCTTAATGAGAGGCCCCTCGGGGGGGTAGGGTCGCCCAGATGGAGTAGATGGTACCATTGCTCTCACCTGGAAAACGGGCAAGCAAGTGTCAGCTGTGAGTTCCTCCTGTTGCTCCGTGACCGCTCTGGTGGGCGTAGCCTGGGCCCCCCGGTACCCAGGGGTTTGGGGCGCCATGGGCTCAACATCGGGGGGCAGAGGAATGCCCCAGAGCAGCTCGGCGCAACAGGAGCTGGCAAAGATCTTAGCTCTCGGCCCCATGGGATGCAGCACACCATAATATAACAGCATCAGAGCTATCCCAGCAGCAAAGCTAAGAAAGACACAACACAGTGCTGGCACGGCATAGGAGTCAGTGGTGTCAGGATCTCTGTAAAAATACCAAAGGAGCGTCAAGGCAGCGTTCTCCGTCAGGACCACCGTGTAATACGCAAACATTCGGTATCGAGTCCGCCCTTCCTTGACATTAAACCAGCAGAAAATGTACACAATCCCTACCACCATGTTGAAGAGGATCTCCTCCCACTTAGACATGCAGAAATCTGTCCCACCATGGATGATCCAGAAAGCCATGGCACACCAATGGACCACTACAAAGATCCCAAAGTAGAGCTGGAAGATGGAAGCAAAGAGAGCAAAAGAAATAACTCGGGATGAGATGGTGAAGAGGCGCCAGAAGAGATGGATGAGGGCCCCTCTGTAGCTCATACTCTTCTTGTCGTCCCTAGAGTCCCGAAGAAGCTTGTGATAGGAGGCTAGCACCCAAGCCAGGGACATCAGGGAGGCCACAGAGGACACACCTGCCGGAAGACACACAGATCCACTGAGTTAGACAGGAGCTTTGGTGGGAAACATCATCTGCTCACTAAATTATTGCATCTGGGGCAGGCTCGGGAGCCTGAAGGTTCAACTCACGCCAGGTTGTCCTTACAGTCTGGAGGAGAGAAATACAGAGAGATCAGTGTGGGGATTGGAAATGGTGCCGTGTTCAGGAGTTCTCTGACTCCTTGTCCTTATCTTCCCAAGCTGCTGGATCAGCCACCCACCCCAGCTGTTCCTGCAGGGAACAGCCTCTGGGCTCATCCTGGGAGTTTGGATCCAGATCCTATCTAAATGCTGAAGTCCAAGTGTGAAAGTTGCTTTCTTAGATAGCAGAATCTCTCTCGGAATGCACCACAGCAAGAGCAGGACACCTGTATTCCCTGCAACTGCATGGATTTATTTTTATTCTAAAATACTTTCATTTAAGCAGTATTCCCATTGATTCTGCCTAACTCAGGAATCCCCATTTGCATTTGCCTTTTGGAAAAACAAGGTTTTTGTCCCATGCAGATAAATATATAATTCCAGGGAGCAGCAAGACTCATCAATATCCTCGAAAGGATCCCAAAACAAAGGATCTGATCTCCCCAGCCAATTCCCTGCCTTGTTTCCAGGATGGACCCAAGACCTATACTGGAGGTAGCTCTTCTCCAGTCTTGTCTCCTGGCTGGAGCACAAATCCAGGTCACAGTCGTGTCAGGGAGGGCACAGCCTGCACTGAGGTCCCCCAACACATCCCCCTGTATCCTGACATGGGGCAGAACCCCCCATGATATTCCAAAGGGACCTGGTCTTATTCTCCATCCCAACCAATGCTTAAACAATTTGTTTAATTCTCCAGAAGATGAAATAGTGGCCCCACCACACCTGAGAGGATTTTAATAATATAATTCCATTGATTATCACAAGGCTGCATTGAACAACTCATGGAGCAAAGCATCACAATAAAAATTAATGGAGAGATTCCTGGGAAAAGAAAGAGCTGCTGGCATCTTATTCCTTTGCTGCCACTGCTGCTCACTGAACACTGTTCTGCAGGTGAGGAAACAGGTGATGGACCAAAATCCACATCTGCGAAGCTCAATGATTTCTTAGCTGTGGTTGGATTGGGCCTTAGCCAAAGATTTATCTGGGAACATCACCTTTAAATTCCAGAGGAAAAACTGCTAATGGTTCCAAGCAAAACAAAGAGAGGTGCCCCTCCATCTCTGATGTGTAACTGAGTGATAGGTCCAGATCCTATTTGGCTTTGACTTCTTTAGGAAAATCCAAGCACCATCTTGCTGTAGCTGCTCAGAGTTAAAAGGGTAAAATGCCTGAAAAAGCTAAATTTCTTCTCCTCCTGTTTTCTTTTCTCTCTGCTCACTAGGGCCTGGCTTCCATGGGAATGCAGATGAGGTCCATTGGCTCCTCAGACATCACTCTAAAGAATTTATCTCGGTTTTGAGGAGCCCACCCCACAGTGTGGCAGGGCTAGACTTCCCTCCTTCCAGCCTGGAGGAGAGATGATGGAGAAGAAGGCCAGGAAGGATGGCAGACTCCAGCTCTGCCCTCATTGGAATTCTCACAGCCTGCAAAGTCCACCAAAGCTACACCTTTCCATCAGCTCTCGGGTTTCCCTCTGAATCCCTCGTCTTTGGGCTCAAATGTGCATTGAAATTTCAGACTGAATTTTAAAATACAACAAACAGCAGAGCAGTGAGAGCAGTGGCCTTATCCAAGAGGGAAGCTTTAAGCCACCAGCTTTGAGAAAATCACCATTTCCCCCGAGTCCTAAGTCCTCACTAAGAAACACTTGCACATTGGGCTTGGGGATTCCAACCACAGACTGACAGAATTGGAGTTGGAAGGAAGCCCTGGAGATCATCCAACCACTCTGCCAAGGTGGGGTCACCTGGAGCAGGTGGCACAGGAACACATCCAGGTGGGTTGGGAATGTCTCCAGAGAGGGAACTCCAAGCTCTCCCTGGGCAGCTGTTCCAGTGCTCTGCCACCCTCAGTGTAAAAAAGTTCTTTTTCATGTTGAGGTGGAACTTCTTGTGGTTTATTTTATGGCCACTGCTCCTCATCCTGTCACAGGGAACCTCTGCAAAGAGTCTGGCACCGTCCTCTGACACCCCTTGGAGGTATTTATATGGATTATTGAGATCCCCTCTCAGTCTTCTCCAGCCTGAACAGGCCCAGCTCACTCAGTCTCTCCCCATAATGGATGGAAACTTCTAAATATGAACAGCCTCATACTCAAGCAGATGTAGATTAGATTCATTTTTAACCTACAAGATGATTTACATTTTTGATAGACTTTATTAACAGTTTTTGAAGGATGAGTCACACCACAAAAGTTTGTTATGTACTGTTTGTTGCACTATCTCTTGGCTATTCAGTTTAAAAACTTTCCATGATTAGCTGGGGGGAAAAAAAAAAGTCATTTATTGCCTTATTTTAGTGCTGTTTTACTAGAAACTTGTACAGCATTAGCTGTACCTGTACAGGGAAACTCAAACAGCACCAACCCACAGGAGACAGATGTGTCACCCTGGATTAAAAATGTTTCTGTTGGGCTCATTTGCTCTAGAAAAGAGAGGTGAGTAAAACACACCCAAAACAATCCCCCAGTTTGCACATAAAGGCTTTACCTAAAGTTCTGAGGGCAGAGCCCTGCACTGATCACAGCCTGGCTCAGTGTGTGCGTTGAGTCACGCTGCTGACAGTCATCTGAGCATCTCCTCCAGCCAGCAGAGAGGCAGACACCCCCAGAAAGTGATTCAGCCTGTCCTGACACCCGTGTGTGGGACAGGGAGGGGCTGACTCATGCTCCCAAGGTGTCTGACTCCGTGCCTTGCCAGGGGAGCACAGTCAGGCGGGATGAGTCCCTCCCTGCAGAACAGCTCATTGTCTCTTCATCTGCTCCGAGGCCTGAGGGAGGCAGGGAGGGATCTCTGGGCACTTTGACATATTTTTGCTGCTGTTTAAAAGTTCACAAGTGTTGTGTTGAATGTGAATTTTGGCACCTTGGTGATAACAAGGATCTGGACCTGGGTGTGAGGGGGGAGATCTGTAGGTGGATGTCAGCAGGAGCCAGGGAGTGATGCAAAGTCTTTTACATCACTCTTACTTCTTGCTGTGTTGCCACAGAAATTATTCATACAGACCTAAATGACACAGCACTTTTGTCATCTTGACCACAAGTTTCCCATTCCCAGCTTTCCCTAAGACTTCTAGCCCGTGACATCTCCACACAATTTACAATTCTCACAGACACTGGGATAAACCATCCCTGTTTTTCCTCCCATCTTCTCCAGACCTTATTTCTAAGCAACTGTAGAGATCTCTTCAGTTATAACTAAAACAAAAACTCCTGAAAAGTTGGATCACAGGAGCAGTAATTTTTTGTTTTGATTGTGACTCTTGCACGTGGTAACTGATGCACCTTCATGGAGCACGAGTAGGTTTCAACTCCCCTCCAGGCTTTGTTTACCAAAGGGATGAGGTTGAGTAAACACTGAAGTCACTTCAAAAAACACCCCACTCCCACTCTTCCCACTCTGTTCTCAGTCTTGGGAGTGGAATATCCCCACCATGCACAACCACACCTCTGTAGGCATTCTCCAGCCAGGAGCAAATCAGCTCCTGTGGCTGCAGCTCTGTATCCCACAACCTGCCCACAACGAGTCAGACTGGCATAGACTGGGATTCTCTGCCCAGAGTGACCCACAGGCCAAAGTCAGCACCACTGAGGAGTCAAGTCCCTGTGTCTTGAATGACACAGCACAAGAATTAATCCCCCAGATTCCCTTAGGAATGAGCCCTGCAGTCCTTGCAGTGAGACATCTGCTCACCCCCATTCAGCACAGAGCTAGAGCTCTGTGATGTCCCATTTGACAGATGAAGCACCAAGATTTGAAGGATTTACCCAAGATCTCGTATAAAATCCAAGCTAAAGCAGGGAATTGTTCTCCTTCACATCACAGTGCACTTGACAAGACATTTCAGACAGGATTCAGCTCCTGCTGTAGAGACTCCCCCCCGGGTGTCCGTGGTTAAATGATGTCTCTTTGCTCAAAGGAGGATCAAAGCTCAGTGCAACCATCACAGGTGGGAACCCAGCAAGGTCTGAGATGCTTCAGGATATTCCAGACTGCCACGTGGAGCTGGCAGATGTGACAAACTTGCATACAGAGGACAAGAACACTTCTGAACTGGGAGCTGGAGGGAAGGAAGGCACTCAGGGCATTTCAGATGACACCAGCCAAGACTCAAAAAAATTCTGCCTTTCTCAGGGGAGCTCACAACCCTCCTTCAATGATAAACACGTGTGGCACAGAGGCTGTGCAACAGGAAATGGCACAGAGAGATGAGAAAGCAGTGGGAAATAAGGCAGGTGTGTAAAAGTTGAATTTCTGAGAATGTCAGACCAAGGAATATTCTCTGAGAAAGGGAAACAAGAGCTGTTGCTCTGGATCATGAAAACATGAGTGGACTGGAGTACAATGCAGACAGTGATCTGATACCAGAGGAGAGGAGCCTGAACCACTCTGAGCTCAAGGAAAGTGCTGAAGCTCACAGGAATATCCTGAATTTCATCCTGGTTTGGTTCTCCTCTGGTTCCTATCCATGGTCCAGAAAAAGAAAAGGTCATCTCAGATTTGTAAAAAGGCTCTTTGGGAAAAAACCCATCCACATGAAAGAATCAAAGCAGTGACTCCCCTGAAACTGCCAGTGCTGCTTTTAAAGCCTAGGAACAAAATCAGTGCAGGGAAAGCCATCCCTGTCTATCTGGCCTGTTCAGGGTTTTACAACCAGTCTAATAGAAAAAACTCTCTCACACACACACAAGTGAATATTTAAAATGAACACATCCATTTTGGCCTTACTCAGTGCTGTCCAGCTGAGGAAAGAGGATTTTCACTAGTGGTAGGCACAGTCCTCATCACAAATCCAGCTGCAGTTGTTGGCTGCCCATAATTTGGATGCAGCTGCTGTAGCACATTCCCTGAGTATTTCCTGTGGTGCCTGTCCCTTTAAGGTTGAAAATGATGCCTAAACACTGCTCTATTCCTTTTTTTTTTTTTTTTTTTTGACATTAATTCTCCTTAAGACTCTACTAAAACAAAATGGGAAGATACCAACATTTCTCCTGGGTGAGCAGGACGGGAAATATTGAGCATGACACGAAACCTCCCCTCAGCCCCTGTGCAGAGGCAGCTCTTGCTCCATGCCAAGTGCCACATTTCAGCTCATCCCTTCCCCTGCTGTGCTGGGAACCCTGCTATCCTGCTCTCCCCTTTGGGTGGCATGTTCCTCCCTGAAGCTCTGGAGGAGACGAGGAGCAGGCTTTCATTTTGATGCACACAGGGTGAAAATGCATTTATACACAAAAGGGATCAAGCCAGATCCTGATTTTGTAACAACAGAGCCTCAAAGTCACTCTCCTTCATTTTTTAATCTGATTTAATTTGTTTTTGTCAGAGTAAAAGGGGTCAGAATCAGACCCCAGGTCTGATTTTCATCGTCTCCTGATGGATTTTGATGCTTGATCTTTCTTTATTCTTCCCCATCGGGGGTGGGGGGGAATGATTCGTGTCTTTTTTTCCTTTATTTTCCCTCTTTAACTGTCTCTTTGAACATGGAAAAATATGGAACATTGCCAGTATATAAATAGTAAAGGGCTGCACAGACCATTTTCCTCACTGGATTTTGGGACACTTCCTTCAACAGCTTTTCCAGTGTACCACCAGTCCAGTATGGCAGATGAGAATTATTCCACCTTTTGTGAACATGGTACAAAAGTCTGGCCCAGGAATGGCCTCCTCACATTTGTGTGACACCTCTGAGCTCTCCTAAGAGCTGGAATTACCAGGGATGAAAATCCATGTCTTGACACTGGGGAAACTGGGAAGAGATATCACATCAGTGTCCTGCCCTTTGCCCTTTTCTCACAGAAAATATTTGGGTTTCATCAGGCAAGGGGTGAGTTTCACATCCTCAGCACCTGCTCCCTTGCTGTGGAGATCCTCTGGGACCTTCCCCCAAGGGGTGTCACATCTCCATTCTCCTGATCCAGCTCACCTGGACACAGCATCACCATTCTACAAGAAACAGAAAACTGCTGATGACTGGGAAAGGCAGGAAACAAATCTGTCTCCTTTCAGGGACAGGCAAGAAATCCTTCTACCACCAAACCCCACTGGAGTCCCACACCAGGCTTGTGCTGAGTTCTGTGCAGGATATTCCATGTCCAAGCTGGCACAAGGAGAGCTTTTCCACATTAGAGCAGAGCACAGCTGTGCTCCCCAACCTTCTGCTCTGAGAAAATCCATGCCAAGGCAACTCCACAAAGCCTCACTCACATGGAGAGCTCCTCTCCCACCCCTCAAGAGCTAAAGGAGCTCATGTCCTGAAATGCTGCTTCCTAACCCCTTTTCCTTTGCTAAATCAGATGTCCTTGGAGCTGAATCCCTCCAGTGCCTTGAGGAAGCACCCAAGGGGTCACCAGGGGTTGTGGTTCCTTTCCTCCCCTTCCATCCCTGTGCCTTCCAGCTGTGCCCAGTGCTTCTCCCTGCTGCAGCAAGGGGTGAGCAGCCACACTCCTCTGATCTGTGCTCTCATTATCTCAGCTGCTTCTGCTGTGTCTCCTCCTATTCGTGTCCTCTGTGAGCTCCAGCCCTGCAGCCATGGAGTCCTGCATCTCCTCCTGGAGGCCAGCCAGGGATTATCCACCCTCTGCTTGGGATTGTCCTCAAATAACCTCAGTGAAGTGTCAGTCTCCTGCTCCAAATTTTGGCCACCACATCAGGATTGGCAAAGCTTCCTCTGTGTTCTAAAATCCTCTATATGAAGATGCTCTGTCCATCACATGCCTCAGAGTTTATTTCACACCAGGAATGCTGTCTGAGACATGGGATGAGTTGTCTGGAAATGCCTCTGTCTCTCCTCCTGGTGAATCATTTGAAAGGGAAAAGTCCTTCAAGCTCATCTCATTCCAACCCCCTGCCATGGGTAGAGACCTCTTCCACTCTCCCAGGCTGCTCAGATCCCATCCAGCCTGGCCCTGAACACTTCCAGGGATTCAAACTGAATTCCAGAGCTCAAACTTCAGGGGTTCAAACAGAAATAACCAAAGAAGAGCATGGTAACATGAACAGTGGGTAACAGGGGTTTGGCATCCACCAGCTCAGAGGGGAGCACTGAGCCCAGCAAGGTGAAGAGAGGAGAAAGGAGGATTGCTGAAACCTGGTACTGGCTCCAGGATGAGCAGAATAGCCCACAGTGGCTCCTGCAGAGCAGGAGCTGAAAGAACATGATGTGGGCATGTTCAAGTGACACAACAAAATGAATTTATACCACTGAAGGCACAACAAGCCCCCAACACCCTCCTGAAGTGAGAAGGGTGCCCTGGTCATTCAGAGGACATCCTAGAACAGACAGACAGAGTCATCAGCATCCTCAAGTGGTGGGAGAAAGACAACATCCCTCTGTTGCATCACTGACAATAAGACTGGTCTCAACAGCCCTCATCAGCATAAAAATCCACTTTTTGCTTTCCACAACAGCCTTGCCCCTTTCCCTGGCTGCAGGTATCTCAGGTTTTACCTATTTATGCAGGGGAAGAAGCTGCTGACACCTGCTCCAGAGCTGGAACATTTCTGGCAGCACTTAGGGGAAATCTTTATGAACAAACAAGCCTCAGCTCACTTGGCTAAGTGGGGTCTTTGATCCTGTGTGGTGAATTGTCACCACAGACTGGCTCACAAAAAGCAGCAGAGAGGACAAGGACACGTGGGAAGAGAACCTGGTGGTGGTATCTGAACCCCAAATGAGAAACAGGATTATTTGTTGACCCTGAGCCCAGCTGGCAGAACCTGCCATGCCCATCCTGTTAAAATCCCTCAGGAGCTGTATCCAATCTGCCCGATGGGAATGGTTCCTGGAATATGTGAATTTGTTTCTCATGCCTGGGAAAGCTTTGGGGAAAGGGCTGGCAGGAAAAACTCTGCCAGAGACCAATTTAGCACAATCACCTGAGTGCCAGTGCTGGGCTCCAACACTGTTTGTGTCACAGGTACAGACAAAATCTGATAACAGTCCTCTCTTTATCACAACCATGGTCATATCATCCTTTTCATCATGTTAAAAATAATGAGGAAGACCTTTGGCTCAACTCCTCAATGCCTGGAGATGAAGTTTCCCATATTATCAGATTTTCCAGGCTGGGCAGAGTAAATGAGTCCAGGTGGTTGCTGGGTGTGGGGAGCCCAGGCATGGCAGGTGGAGCTTAGGTAAAGTGTGATACAGATGTGGGGACAGCTTTCTGCCAGGAAAATGTCATTTCAGCAGGATAGGATAATCCTTTCAGGAATCTGGTCTCAGCTATGCTCCCAAAATTATGCCAGAGGAAAATAGCAGTGTGAACCATTGCTAGAACTAGAGACAAATCCTGTCCTCTGCAGAGCAGCCTCTTCTGAAAAACTCCACCCAGCCACCAGAGCTCAAGGAAATGACAACACACAAACTCACTTTTCAGGGGGAAAAATGCATGGCAGGTGTCTGAGAATTCCATTCAGGAATTTGGAGTGAGTTTGGTGATTTGACTCAGTCTAAAGGAGCTGGAGGCAAACAGAGAGACACACACAGTCTTACTTTTGGAGCTTTTGTTGGTGTGGTATAACTGATATAAAAGTTTTTATAACACAACACTGTTTAGTTTGAAATGGCTCTTCCATTTTGAAGCTTCCCTGAAATGTTAAGAAAATGGAATGGAAAGAATTCACTGTTTTTGTTTCAGCAAAAGCAGATTTTTTTTTTTTTTTCTCTTACTGAAAGAGCCCCCACTTCAGCAGATGCTACTTTGAGGGTGTTCATGCAGAACAGTTCTTTCCTTTGTGATTTTTGGAATCAGAATTCCTATTAATCTTACTGATGGTGTTTCCAGAGTCAGTGTGGGGCTGCATGAATGGTGTTTGCAATCAGAAGAGCTGCTGTTATCACTTAAATTTGGGTTCATGTGCACCAGTAACCCACATTACAGCAGCAAGGACTCAAGTGCCAGCATCTCTCTAGGATCTTCCCATCACACCCAAATTCACCTTTTCCCAGTGCATCCTCTGGAGATTATGAACCCCACAAACCCCTGACTCCCAGGTGGGCAGGGATGGCCCTGAAGCTGACAGAAACACTCAGAACCAACAGCCCTGTGCATCTCTGCCTCCTAAAGACCCACAGACGTGAAGGAGAGATGATCTGCTCTGAGCTTGCTCTAAATCCCTCCAGGCACCAATCACCTGGGTTAATTCTGCATTAGAAATGTGCTGGGAAAGCAGCAGCCAGGATTTCCTGGGCACAGATTAGCTTGTTTGGAAATAGAGCATGAGAACTGCTCTTGGTGTCTATTTTTGTCAAAAGCTGCATGAATTGCCACTCTTCTCAGGCCGAGGTGCCCTCTGCACAGTCATCACTGTAATTATAAAGACTTTGGAGTTAAATCCCCTTTAATCTGAAGCCTTTAAGTGCTGTCTCAGAATGGAACTGAAAAAGAGCCCCACCTGAGCCCCTGGAAGTGAACAGCCACAGATGAGGGGATGTGAAGCTCCTCGAGAGATTTCACTGGAGATGCTCCACTAGGATGATGTGACAACACTTCCAGCAAGGACAGGATTTAACTCTGTGCAAGCAGAGCAAAATCCCCCTCTGTAGCAGTGTTAGAAGGCAGGGCAGTCACACCGACCTGGCTCAACCTGACAGGAGCACAACCATCTCTAGAAACGTTGCCATTTCCTGCTGAGAAATTAGATTTTGTCCCTTTGCTAATTAAAATTGTCTTTCTAGAGCAACAGGAACAAAAACCCCACCCTAAATGTGGTTACTTCAACTGGTAAGAGCGTGATGGCAAAATCCAAGAGGGGTTATTCTTGGAGGAAAAATCACATTTCACATTCAACAGCTGGTTCTTTGTGAAGGGCACTTTAGTGAAAATTTCTAGTGGCCAATTCTTTGCTCAGACTTTTGAGTGTATCAAATCCAGCAGAGCTGCTTCCAGTTTGAATCCTGAAATTACCAGAAGGAGCCTTGTACACTGAGATTTTTCAGACCTAATGATATTTGAACTCTACTATTAGGAACCCTTAGAAGAGAAACACATTTTAAGGCACTACTGGAATGCACTGAAATGATGAAAAAAAACCCTGTTTTAGCTAAGAAAAACAACACATGGCTCCTTTTAGCATAAAAATCTTTCCCCACCCATTTCTGTGTTCTGAGTAGGGATGGTTGGGATGAAACAACAGGACTCCACAAACATGCACAATTTATGTGCATTTTAACACTGCAATCTGACATCTCTTACAGCACCTCTATCCTGTCACTCCTTTTTTTTTCTGTTTTAACTAACATGAGGACCAAAGCCATTGGGAAAGATGTAAACCTGCCTAGCACAAATTGAAAGGATGTTATAATCCTGCAAATGAGGGTTCAAATACTCTGAAAAAGAGGGGAGCAGCAAAGGAAAGCCCAAGGAGTTCTGCTCTCTGCTTTGCAGAGCAACCACGAGAATCCCTTTTCCCTTAGCACAGATCTGGGGCAGATTTGGACCCTGTGCCCAGAAATCAGCAGCTAAGCCAAGCCTAATTCTGTTGACTGCTAAGTTCTGAAACAGGGTGGCCCAGAGTGCTTGGTGGGAATTGTTCTTGGGAATTCATCCCCCTTGCCAAGCATGGGAATTGTTTGGGTTGGTGTTGGCTGCTGGGAGCTAAAAATGTGCCAAGGGCTGTGCTGATAATTGAAGCAGAGGCTGAACAAGATCTGGTGGCTGTGCTCATGTTCTGATGTGTTTTGGTTTATCAGAAGGGATGAAACCCCACAGGCTTGTCCCCAGAAAGCAACATCTCCTGCCAGGGCTTTGTGAGGGAGCTTCTTGCTAAACACAGCTCCTCATCCCTGGAGATGAGACAACACCAAGGTAATGCTCCAAACAGGGATCCTGCAAACCTCCTCTGGTACATGGCTGGGCCTGGACACAGAAAGCCTGCAGGTAATTAGGGAAATAACTCTTCTGGGAATGATTTTGACCTGATGGGAAAGAGGAAGGGATCACACTCAGTGGCCAAAGGAAGAGGTGTGCATCCAGAGATGTGGCAGCAGTGCACACTTTGTGACATTGGTTTTTTATATATATATAAATAGTGGTTTATAAACCTCAGATGCTGTGCAGGCCTTTGGTGGAAATGCCTCAGCATCACCCCAGCAGAGGGGACTGATGTCTGGACAAGAAGGAGCATCTCAGCATTCCTGGAGAGTACACAGGGCTGGCATCAGTGAGGCGAGTCTGGCACAGTGCTCCTGTGAGGGGGAGTGACAAAGTGGCACAAACGGATGTGGTGCAGCTGGTGCTGTCTCACAGAGGGGTGCTGAAGGCACCAGGGACACTGATTTTCAAGGATAACAGCAGCAAACTTTTTTTTTTTTTTTTCATCTGCTTCCCACATTTTGTACACTCTGCAAAGACCTATGTGATAGGTAGCAGGTCAGAATTTGGTGTCCACACATTAAGTCATGCTCATCCTGCTTTATCTCCTGGGTCCTTTTGCTTTTTGCAAACATTTTTGGGACCTTGAAGTGCATCAGACAGAGGATCCTGTGCCTGGTGGCTGTCCCCTCTCAGTGACCCTCTGTGTGACAACATGGATGTTCTGAGGGCACTGAGAACACGAGGTTGGTCAAATGCCAACAAAGGGCAAAAGTCATTCCAGGGGATTTCTACTGACTCAGTGATTTTGCTGCATGCCCAGACTCAGAACTGTCACCCCAAGCTAATCATTAAAAACAATAAATAGTTTCAGAAGGGAGAGAATTCTTTCCTTCAGAACTGAACAATTTTGAGTGGCATCAACCTGAACTGCTCCACCTCCATCAGGGGTAGAAGCACAGAGCAGTCCCTGCCCATCAGGGCATCTTTTCCATGGATTTTTGCACATCCCAGAGCCTATGTGCTCCCTGTTTATCCGTGCTGTCCTAGATGCCTGACAAGAATCCTGCATTAAAACAACCTGTAGCTAAAAAGAACAGAATTCCCACTTATTTCACTAACCAGCAGCACCTTTTCCTATGCTCTAATCCCAAACTCCCCATGAGAGGTGTATCTCCAGAGAGCCTGCAGCATGGAATCACCCTAAGAAGTCTGAATTTCCTGCTGGAGTCTGCTTGCCAAGAACCCAAACCTCTCTGCATCCTCATTTCGGTGGCTGGCCCCAGCTCCTGGGAACAGCATGAGCTAATGCTGGTGTAGTGCTCTGATGATGTAAGCCCTTCCCAGTGATTACCACAGTCTGACAAAGGCTAAAATTGGCAGCTCTGGCCCCCAGCCAGCGCTGTCCCGTGAATGGTGACTCATCTTTGCTGGCTGTGCCGTGTCCCGCGTGTGACGCGACACGTGGCGCGGAACAGACGGGCTTTCAGCAGCTCTCCAAAAATAAGAGCCAGAGACGTGGCAAGGTGGTGGACAGAGAAGCTGCAGGTGGGGATGGGCGAAGGCATGACGCCTCTCTTTGGGCTAGCTCCAAATCCCATTGGAAAATATTAAAAACAAAGCTGTCCCTGGCTCGGAACGCTCCTGCATCCCGCGGCGCTGGGACAACGAGGCTGGTGATGGGACAAGCTGTCCCATGCCAGCGTGCCCGAGGCTTGTCCTGCTCTCAGCATGCCAGAGCAGCGTCCTCAGTGCCACTGCCAACTGGGGAGATGGCTTTTTGATGCTGCTGGGAGCTGGCTGGGCACCAGCAGCTCGTTTCCAGCAGGGCACAAGGCGCTGCCTCCCATCCGCTCTGCTGGGAAGCAGGAGCTGAGCCATATGCCCCAGCCTGGCACAGCTCTGCTGTCATATGAGTGGCCTCCCAGGCAGGCTGCTGATGAGTTCAGAGCTAGCTGGGCCTCCTTGGGTGTTGGGAAGGATGAATCAGGAAAACCTTATAACTAGCACAAGATTTTGAGAATATGGAAACCATAAGCGAGATTGAAATGAATGAGATACCAAACCTCAGTTACTAAATAACTAGAAGACAATAGGATGGCCAGCCAAAAGTAATCCCCTCTTGACAGAACAATGCCTTCTGCAGCTCCAAAGGTCAGAGAAGACCCTGCTAGCTTGGCAAAGGGCTCCAAAGAGTCATTTTAGGGTTTAAAGAATAAGACATGATGGTAATGTAATGATTCTTATGGCTGTATGTAAATGCTATAGGATTTGTATCTTGTATTAGACTGGCTAGTGGAAATGAGAGTTTTCAACATAGAAGAAGTTTATTGTATTGTAAACAGAAAAATCTCTCTCTTACTTTGCTCTCTTACTTCCTTCTCTTACTTTCTTCTCTGACCACTCTCTTACCTCTTAGAATTCTAACTCCCCCCACTCTCTTTCTGCTGGCAGCTCCCAGCAGGGCCCTTTTTACCCACTCCCTATACAACAAACCACAAGTTTCAAGACCTGGCTTACAGAGATCTCTTCATCTGTCACGACCTTCCTGACCACACTTGGGCTCTGGTGAACATTTAAAGGGAAACTGTGGTGGAGTCAGGACAAATTTTCAGGGCAGATGATCCCAGATCATCCCTGCCCAGCAAGGACATGGATGGTGGGGTCCCTTTCCCATGGCAATGAGGTGCTTTCCTGCTTCTCCCTGTGAAACCAGGTGATGGATGTCTCCCACTTCTTTTAATCCCCAAGGAATGACATGAGGAAAAAAAGAAAAAAGAATTTCTGCCTTCAGGCAAAGTTTTGGCATCTCTCTTTCCTCATGATCTGTCTCAGAACCTGAGCCAAAGCCCAGAGTGTGGCTCTGGTAGATCTTTTCCCCACCCCATCTCCTGTTGCTGAGGATTTTATGAGGCAAAGATTTCTTTAGTCATGCAGTGAAGTTCTCTTGGTGGATCTCAGGAAGAATTCACCAGTCAGAAAGAGGATTTCTGCTTTCCCACACAGAATCTGCAGATGCCATATTGAGTTTTGCCCTGATCCCCATGGGATCTGCTGCCTGTGTAGAATGAAACCTGGTTTATTTATGAGGTTATGGCACTCTGCATAAATGGGGACAATTTTGTGTTGTGAGGTCACAGAGATTGGGTTTGGGGGTTTGCATTCCTGTTTGAACATTGTTGGCCAGCATGAAGGGTCTTGCACTAACTTTTAGTGCTCCTGCAAGTGGTGAAAAGGATGAAATTTCAAATCTCATGGGTCTTTTTTCCACTTTCACTGGAGACCTGGGGATTTTAGTCTCCTCAGTTATGTTCAGGCCAGTGTTGATGTCACTTGAAAATCACATTTTTGTGATTTTCAGGCTGAAGGTCCCTTTCTGACTCAGTTGTCCCACTGAGTCTGCTAAACTAAGTGACAGGGAAAATCATCTTTAGTTTGCCCCTGCAAAAAGGGATCATAAATTGGGATAAATGGTCCCCAGACATGGTACAGATGAGGAAGAACATGATAAAAAACTAGGATTTTGCTTTGGAAGGGACAAGATGATTTGTAAACTCCACCAGGATAACTCTGCAGCCAGCACACATCTGTACCTGAGATGTCTGAAATCCATTTTAATGCCTAATTTCTATCACTCTGCTTAAAATAAAGTGACCCCCCCAAACCCCATAAATTAATGTTGCTTTTCCTTAAATACATGAGCAGCTTCAGCCTCCTTTTGAGAGTGCAAACACCTCCCAAAATCCTGGAGCAGGACTTTGCAAAAGGAAAGCTTATGCTGCAAATCTCTTTCAGGTCAACTGTAGGGTTAGCAAGGAGGTGGACACAGCATCTGTGGAGAGATGTGGCTTTTTTTGGTGGGAGAGACCCTGTGCTGAAAATGCAGCCTCGTGCAGGCAGGAATCTTTGTGTAAAGAACTTGTGACACGAGTGGAAGCATGCTGGGGCTTCTGCTAAATCTCATTAAGCTGTAAAGAAGCCACATTAAAAAAAAAAAAAAAAAAAGAAATAAATTAAGTGGAAGCAAACCTCTTTAAGAGGATATTTATGCCAGAAAAACTGGAATCCCTCTCACCTCCCTGCCTGCCTAGGGGCTGGGTGTCTCCTTTAAGCTGGTTTGATCAGCACCTCTCTGGGGTGAAGGGGGTTAAGGATGGTTTGTTCTGCAAGGAGTGAGGTGGATAATCTGCTGGGAGTGATTATGGAATGAAGATCTGGGTTGCTGAGCTTTTTCTGTTGTTGAAAATACTTGATTTAAACCAGGGGGAGTCCTCTGGTCATTATTGCCCAGGAGTCTGAGAGATGGACACTGTTTTATCCTCTCCCAAACCTCAGACACAGTTAGGGTGACCCTGTCCAGGATCCCTGCCCCTCCTTCAGCCTGACCCTGATGTCTAAATGCACCAGACCCCTGCAGAAAGCTGCTGCTGGGGGCTGAGCATCTCATCCCAGCTCCTTCAGCTGCTTTGGGCACGAGCTGTTCCATGGGTTGGATCCATCCTTTTCCCGCTCACCTTCTCCTGACTCTGTTTTGGGTTCACCCAGCTGTGGCTGCAGCAGATGAATCCCTCACAGAGGGTTTGCTTACCAACACCAGCTCCTTCCACATGGATATTCAGGAGCTGTGCTGTTCCATCTGCTCCACCAGCCAAAGAATTCCAGCTCAGGCTCTCAACATTCATCTTCCACTGCCCCCCTGATGGAATAAATGGAGTTCTCACCTCTTACCTCTCAGTGCTCCTTTCTGTGGTTCCTCAGACAAGTTTAGCTAAGCTGGGATCTGCTCTGCCTTGTGCTGGGGATATGATGAAGGAATGAATCCTGACCCTCATGAAATCCCAGGGCTCTTGTCCCAAGCTTTACTGAGGATCTTGACCTCAAATTCCAGCTCCAGCACTTCTGCTGCTGGACATTCTCACTTTTGGGTGAAACTGCTCCATCCTTTGAGTGTTGAAGGAACAGCAGACACACATCCCACCCAATCCTCTCACACAGGTGCATGGCCAAACTGCAAGGCATGATGAGGTTTTTCTTTCTTCCACCCACCTAATAGACTGAAATCTAGGAAATGAAGCATTTTCCTGTATCCCTTTCTACTCATCCTTCCAAGATCAGCCCTTTCTACCTCCATGCTGTGTGGCAGAAATGCTTTGGAGGAGATGCTCTGGGTCTGAGTAAAGACCTCCAGCGTGTTCACTCTTCTTTCCTCAACAGCTCTCTCAACACAGGAATTAGGAGACAAAAGCAAAACCTCCTGATAGCCATTCCAATAACTCCCTTTCTAAAGCTCCTTAAATAGAAGCTGACCTATTTGGGGAGAAGTGGAGCCTGGGCTTGGCATTGCAATCTAAAGAGCAGGCAGGGAGGAGGGATGTCAGCCACAGGGAATGGTGAACTGACCTCGCCTGGCACTGAACGAATCCAGAACAGTTTTTGGGGAATGTGTGTCCAGCTGGAGTCTGGACACACCAGCAGGGGCTGTACCTGGGTTTTAAGCCCTTCCCTGGGCTGTTTTCCCGGTGTGCATCCCTCAGGGATGCTGTTTAAAGGCAGAACTGGCCCCTTCCTGTGACCAGCCACGCTCCCACAGACTCAATGAGCCGGGAGAGACTCGATTTGATTTTTAAACACAGTGCCTTCCTGACAGCACCCACCTCCCTCTGCTTGCAGCGAAATCTTTGATGCTCCCGTTCACAACAGCTCCTCTCAGCCTTTAATTTGCTTTTTTCTTTTTTTTTGTATAATTACAAAGAAGGAAGAGGAGGAGGAGGAAGAGAGAAGCACTGAACGGGCACGGAGGAGCTTTAGGAAACCTCGCAGCGGATCAAGGAGCATCCATCAGGAGGGGAGGGATGCAGGCAGAGGATGCACTGGGGACCATCCAGGGCTGGGCTGCTGGAGCGTGGCGAGCAAAGAGCCCCCCAGGGCTGGCAGAGGCAGGAGGGGACGTGCGCTGCCTTGGAAGAGAGTGCAGCCTGCTCTGCGCGCTGGAGGAGCAGAGGAACTGCAAAGGCAAGGAGGGGGAGGCTGGAAAAATGATGCAGCTCCTCCAGTGGATCAGGCAAAGTGGAAGAGGCACGGGTTTGAAAGCCTTGGAGGGATTATTCTCCCACGGAGGGCAGCAAACTTCACCCGACAATGCGCGGAGAGCCCTGGCGAACCTGCTGGGCTGCGACTGCTGCGCCTGCAGCCGGGTTCATAGAGCTGGAAGCAGCAGGGAAAGGGGGCTGGCAAATGTGAGCTGCTCTAGCAGGAGCTGTAGAAAGGCATATTCATCATGTCAGCACTTTGGAGGCCTGGAGAGCTCGTGATGAGAGGTTTCAAGAAAAGACTGCATAAATAGGAGGAGGAAGGCTTCTATAAACAACTGTGATGGACATGCTGGAAATACAGAGGAAAGGGAGAGTGGCTGGCCTTCCTTGATGCTGTAGATAGTGGTGACCTTGGCAAAACCAGTAAAATTTAACCCCAAAGCAAATTCCAATTTCAGTTCCCACCTCAGCTCCAAAAACTCAGAAATAACAGGCCCCATCCAGGCTGTCTGTGGGAAGCTGAATGTCACCCATGGTGCAAGAATAACCCAGCAGCTCCACTGTTGGTCCCTGGAATTGATGATTATCCCTCAGGCTGCTCACCCCCAGCATGGCCATGGGCTGGGAGAGCTGCTCATGCCAGGGCTGGGATGGGCCATGTCCCTCTCTGCAGGGACAGATGCCCCATGCTCAGCACATCACAGTGGCAGGCACCAGAATTGGCAAAATACTCTCTGTGGTGGCTTCCAAGCCTCATCTGATCTGCCTTTGCAATGAAACCGCCACTACATCCCTGGGCCTACACAGTCCCCTCCACTGCTTTCCCCTTCTCTTTTCCTGGGCTTGGTGAGAACCATGGTACCAATGACAAGACCTTAATTCCTGGGCACTCATCAGAAAAGGTCCTACAGCATTTAGCTGTTAAAAAAACCCTTTTTTTTTTTGCACTTAACACCATCAGAGCATTGCATAGGCATTGAACCATTTGTCCTCACAACACAAACTCAAATCTGGCCAGTTTTATCACCCTACTAATGTAAGGAGGGAAACTGAGGCAGGGAAGGGTCGTGTTTGCCCAGCGCCAAGTGAGAAATGCACAAAGTGCCACAGCAGCAGAGCCTCCTGACAACACCATCATTCCAAAGCCTGGACTGGGCGTGGAAGAGCTGAATCCCATCTTTTCCTTGACACTGGCATTTTTTTTTTTGTCCTCAGAGGAACGAGCAGAGATTTTACCCAGCGAACGCAGCCGAGCTTTGTCCCAAAGTGATCAACGCATCCAGCAGCTGCTGAGCACCGGGATCAGAGGGGAGAGGCTGGAAAGGTGGGGAAGGGGGGAGCCACTTACATGGTAATGTTTCTGCACGGTTCTTTTGGATCATTATGCAGAGCTGTAGCACCAGTTGAGGGGCGCTCTCCAGGAAGGTCTCCAGGAGGCGCAGCATGTTTACGTCTGCATATTCGTACATCATAGCCCAGTAGAAACGCCGCTGGTGTTCCTTCCGCCTCTGGCTCTGGATCCCCAGGTACATAGTTCGGATATACCTGCAGGGAACAGGAGGGAAAAGCTGGGAGTGAGATGCTGGAGTGCAGCAAAAGCTGTTGGTGGGGGAATGGGGTGGTTTGCGCGGTTATTCCGCTCCCTCCTGTCAGATCTGAGGAGGATTTTAGAATCTGACTAAAGGCCTCCAAGATCATCAAGTGTCACTGTCTGATTAGGAAAGGAGAATAATGCAGCAACACACACACACAACTTCTTCAAAGCAGCGAGAAGAAGTGATTTATTGAAAAGTCATCGCACTTATATAAAATAGATCGTGCAAAACAAAATAGAAAAGACTCGTTGGTCCAAGAAGGCAACACTTCTCTGAAAACATGCTTTTTGCAAAACTTTGTGGTTAACACTAGGTGTTTAATTTGTGTCATTCATTCTTTTTTCTCTTGTTTATCTCTGAGAAAAGCCTGGGAAAGATCTGAGCTGGAGCTGAGAAAGCCAACAGCCTGGGAAAAATCCGAGTTGGATTTTTCCACAAGCCTTCAGCAGTGTCCACAATCAAGCCCAACCTTAAGCTGGTTGCCACCCTGAGAACAAAACCATAGGAATTGCATTTGGTGTTGCAAGGGTGGGAAAACTTTAACTGGTACCACCCAAAGGTGACGCCTGGAAGTAGGAAATGCTTTTAGGCACAAGGAAACAACTCCCTCACCTAATTTTCATCACAAGAAAAGAACTCACATGAAAAATATTGGTCCTAACATTTGGAAGTGGCTTGATAGGCCATCTAAACCCCTTCAGCACTCTGGGAAGGAGCTGCTCTCACAGACACAGGAGCTCAAGAAATGGTTGGAGCACACTCACAGGCTCATTGTGGGATTCTTGAAGTTGTCCAGGAATTGGAATTTGGTCTCTTCCAGCTTGGAATATTCTGTGATTCTATGATTTGACCCCATTTCATCACAGATGGAGCAACGAGACACTGCCTTCACATGTGTCAGGTTGTGACCACAGATGTGAAAGGCCATGGTTTGTCACTGGTCAAAGTGACAGCTTTGAGACCTTGGGCAATGTTGGAGTAGAAGGAGGTGTCTTGTGCATGGACAGGCACAGCTCTACCATTGCCTCTGCCTCAGGACTCGTGGCATTTCAGAAAACACCCCTAACAGGGTCCTTTCTAATGCAGAATCCCATAACGGTTTGGGTTGGAAGGGACCTTAAAGATCATCTTGTTCCAACCTCTTCCATGGGCAGGGACACCTTCCACTGTCCCAGGCTGCTCCAAGCCCTGTCCAGCCTGGCCTTGGACACTTCCAGGGACTGACAATCTATTATTAGTTTTTCTTCCTTCTCATCCTGAGCAGTGGCTGTAACCTCATTTGGGATGGGAACCATTTCACCTAAAGCTGACCCTAGAGCTGAGCCAGTCAATCGTTGGAAATGTCTGTGACTGTTCATCTGTCCCAGCAGGGCAGTGGGATGGACCTTCTGGAGGCTCTGGGCACAAGCTGGGGTTTGGCCAAAACGATTAGCTCATCCCCTGCCACTCGGGCGAGACTGCACAGCCGGGAGAGCAGGAGGGGAGGACGTGAGCCAGGACAGCCCCTGGATCTTGGAATCACACCCAGGGATGGGGAGCTGGGAGAGACAGCTCTGCCAGCCCTGCCCTTCACCCAGCATCTTGTCCTTCCTGCAGCTGGCTGGCACAGGAGGCGAAAAATCCCGAAAGAGGACTGCAAGGACATCAAAAAAAAAAAAAAAAAAAAAAAGAAAAAGAAAGAGACGCAGGAAAGCCACCAGATGGGGCTCAACACTCGAGAAAATGCTACAGCAGTCACATACGACACTGGTGACACTGGTGTGACACCCACAGCAGACCCTGAGTGCGAGGGAAATGGCCAAGGAGCACCTGCTGTCCCAACGTGCCAAAATCCATCACAAATCAAACTCCATTCCATTTCCATGGAACACCCCAACCCCAGGGGCTGCAGCACAGCACAGGCATCCTGCCTTCCCTCCACCCAGGGATGGAATGAATGCAGCTTAGCTGGAAAGGCAAAGTAAATTAGAGTGTTGTGGCTCGAGGAGAAAGCCACAGTGCAATGTTTTTATAATGCCAGAGACACAGGGCCAGCAGAAACCAAGTGGTGCTGCCCATGAGGTGCTGCAAAGGCACCATCACCTCTGCCAAATTCCACCAAACCTGTCCTGTGGTCCTGGATGGTCTCCCCCTCCCCATTCCTGCTGGTACACAAAACCTAAACTCCTCTTTGCAAGGTTAAATCACTCATTTCTCACCGCCCCAGCCATGCACAAGAATTTATTGCTTTTCACCCTGCAGCAGTCTTTTACCTGTTTGCACACAGTTGCCATGTAAACCTTTCATTTCTCCAGATTAAAAAAAAAAAAAAAAAAAAAAAAAAATCACACTTCCATAGAACCATAGAATCATTAAGGTTTGAAAATACCTCTGAGATCATCCAGTTCAACCCTTCCCCCAGCACTGCCAAGGCCCCAGTCCCCAAGTGCCACATCCTCATGGCCTTTAGTCCCTCCAGAGATGAGGACTCCACCACTCCCCTGACCAGCTGCTTCCAATGCCTGACAACCCTTTCTCTGAAGGAATTCTTCCTGATGTCCAGCCTGAACCTTCCCCTGTGCAACTCAATGTTCCTTTTCTCCAGAAAAAATTTCTTCTCACAGTTCACATTTCCTACACCTCTGTTGTTCCACACTGCTGTTCCCAACAGCTGTCTCCAGTTCTGGGTTATTTTTAAGACCATCTTTACTTTTCCCAGCCCTCCAGGTTGTCTGAACCAAACAGCAACAATGACATTGGGCCACTCAAAAAAGATGAAGAAGGAATTATCAGGAGGGATATAAAGTCCTGCAGTGATTTCTCCTGGATCTCTAGGCTTAGGGTGAATCTCTAGGGATTCACCACCATCCACAGTTTAAGTATAAATTTTTCTTACTGGCCACAGAAAGAGGACATGACACCAATCCATGGAAAAATATCCCTATCCCATGGGACTGTGACCTCAGGAAGCCCTTGGGCAGCGTGAGCAAAGCAGCTCCAAGGACCCTTTGCAGCTGAAAGTAAATTAACTTCCTTTTTTTTTTCTTTTCAGTCCATGAAAAAACATGGTGCTGTGTCTTCAGCATCCTTCAGAGCCAAATCTGGCAAAGAGAGGAAAGGAATGACTAAAATCTCATTCCTACTTGATGCCAGTGGATTGAGACAATAGCTGGGAAAAGTAATATTTGCACCTTGTGGGCTTTCAGCAATTAATAATTTATAGAGAATATATTTATATATAAATAAGATAATATATAAATATATAGTTATATTATAATATAGAATAATATAATATATATTAAATATTTATATTATAATATGATATTATATATAATATTATAATATATATTATAATATAAATATATTATGTATTATAATATTTTATATATATATTATATAATAAATACCTACTTAATTAATCAATATCAAATTTCACCCAGCTCCAACATTGATAATTCTTAACCCTATTTCCAAACACCAATGTACACAACTGCTGTAAACAGTTTTATTCCAGTTCATCTGTTTCCTTGTGGTATTTTATTTACTTCTTTGAGGGTCTTTCCAACATTTCCCAACACTGTTTAAGTGTAGACAACTTAAGCAGAATGAAGAAAAAAAAAAGAAATCAATGTCATTTCACCTGAAATTCGTTGTTCTCGGTCAAGCTGGTGGCAAACTGGCTTCTATAATTAGACTTTTAAATCCATATTCAGGCCTGATCTTCAATCTTTAGCAACATGATGCTTCCTCTTATGTCAGTGAAAACCATTCATTGCTCTGTGCTGTTGAAAATCAGGCTAATTTATTTATTTAAGAGCTTAATTTTGGATACAGGAGCCTAACTTTGGGCTTTTTTTTTTTTTTGGGAATGCTGGCTATTTTTATATAGAGTGTGTGTATTTGTGTGTATTTTTAGTTCTGAGGCTCATCACGGCTTCAAGAGACAGAACTAATTTGGGGTTGGGAGGGGGATTGGGGTGATTTTTTAAATTTTTTTTTATTTTTTTTCAGTTCACAAAGGATTGGCTGTCCCCTCCCTGCTGGCAGGGCTCCCAGAATCCCTGTTGGTATAATTACCCTCATGCTTATTTACTACGTGTGTCACAGCAGCACACGAACTGCTGGGGTCAAAGTCACTGCTGTCCCTGCTCCAAAATGCCTTTTTAAGGAGCCAAACCCACCAAATGTGGCCAAATAACCTTTGGAAAGAGCTGCAGGAGCCCACCAGGAGGGAGAAGAGCTGGAAAAACACAGCCCACCCTGTGAGATGTGTGGAAAAAGCTGCTCCATGTGCATGGCAGGGGATGGATTCAGAGGCTGAGGCTCTGGTTTTGTGTCATGAAATGAAGCAGCTGGCAAGGCTCAGCTCCACGTGCTTACATCCATCCAGCTGCCCAAAATTCCCAGGGGTTGGTTGTGCTGAGAATTTTGCAGGGTGAGCTATTGCAGGGTCCTGGCAGGGTTGGATTTAGAGGAAATGCAGGAGGATGTTTCTGGCAGGGCAGGAGGATGTGGGTGTGTGGAAGGGTCGTGGGAGCCCAGAAAGGCACATCAGGACAGGTTCTGGGCTGTGCTTGGGGGAAAAAAGGGTCCTGGTGGCCTGTCCCACACAGCCACGAGCTGAGCAAGGGCAGCTGATCACTTTTCCTGAGGCCAAGACACAAGGGATGAACCCTCTCATCCTCCAAAACCAAACCTCCCTCCATATTCAGCACTGGGAATGATTCCTGGCTGTTGTATGTTACTGAAACCTGCACAGGTTGTGGTGGCTTGGGAGATTCTGAATATATCTGGACCATTTTAATGATTATATTCATATTTTTGGCGTGGAATCACAGAATATCCTGAGCTGGGAGGGACCCACAGGGTCCAACCCTTGGTCCTGTACAGGGTGTGGTGAAGCTGCAGTGCCCATGAACAGGGCTTGAAATTACCTGGTTTATTAGGACAGGTATATGGAAAATGGATTTTGCTCGTGCCCAGCCTTCTGCTGGGGTGGAATGCTGGAGAGACAGCTCTGATGCTGTGGTAGCCAAAACACTGGGGTGTTAGCAACACCTTCCCAGCTCCAAATGCAAAGCACAGCAGTGTGGGGGCTGCTGTGGGGAAAACAAACTCCATCTCAGCCAGACCACAGAATCACAGAATCCCTGAGGCTGGAAAATACCTCTAAGATCAAATCCAACCAGCAACTCAGCCACTGCAACACTGAGCCCTGTCCACAAATGCCATATGGACACTTCTTGAGCACTCCCAGGGGTGGTGATGGTGTGGCACAGCCTGTCCCTGTTCCCTGGAGCAGTCCCTGACCCCCCTGGCTGTCCCCTCCTGGCAGGGAGTTGTGCAGAGCCACAAGGTTCCCCCTGAGCCTCCTTTTCTCCAGCTGAGCCCCTTTCCAGCTCCCTCAGCCTCTCCTGGGGCTCCAGCCCCTTCCCAGCTCTGTTTCCACCCTTTGGAAATGCTCCAGCATCTCCTGCTGGCTCTCCAAGCCATCCCTGAAGAAGCTGGAGAGCAGGGGCAGACTCTCCTGGCAGTGTTTCAGAGGATATCAAAGATATCCAGGGACTGCTGGAGGTGGGGTACAGGGCACAAAGATCCTCTGCCCTTTTAGACCCACACCTGAGGGTGCACTGAGCTGCCCAGAGCATCTTGAACAGTTTGGACAAGGGAATGGAGCTCCTGGGTCCAGTCCAGAAGGGGAATCTCTACAGCAAAGGCCATGGAACCAGGCAGGACAGCTCCATTTCCTCCTCTTCCTCACTCTATTCATTGTTTCATCCTCATGTGCAGTGCCAGCACAGTTGCTGAATATTCCAGCCAGGAAGCCCTTGGATATTCCAGCCAGGAAGCCCTTGGATATTCCAGCCATTTCATGTGCAGGAATGTCCTGTGGCACTGCAGGAGGGTGGTTGTGACCTTGGTGATGTGACAGCACCCAGGACATGGGTGGGCACCATCCCATGGCACCAGCCTTCTCCCTGGAGGAGGAGGGTGGGAATGGGGGAGTCACTCAGCTCAGGGCTCACCCTCCTGCACCTCACCCTCTTGCAAGGGGCCTCGAGCACTGGAGGGTGCTCCCAGACCCAAATCCTTTTAAGCTTTTTTAATTGTAAAGAATTATTTTCATTCTAAGCGATATAAAAGGAACAGGAGGCACAGCACTGGGGCAACAGGGGAGCAGGAAAGTGAAACAAATCAAACTCAAACCTAGAGCTGCCATCACCATCAATGTGCTCAATATCAGAATTCGTTAGTTGTTTCCTTTGTCATAATGTCACATGCCAGTGATAAGGATCCACAGGTGGATTATTATTGTTCCTAGTTTGAGTATCAAAGCAGGAATTGCAGGGTCCCATCCAGGTGCTGATATTCCACAGCTTTTTCTGGCTGCTCCCAAAGCATCAAACTCCTCCAGAACAAGGGGCTGCATCCAAGCTCTCTCTGGGGAATTGTTCTGGTCTGCCCTGAGCCTTGAAGGGTGTGCAGGGTTTATTTCCACCACTGCTGGTTGTGTTGGATCAAAACCATGCTGAACTGGGAAAGATCACTTTCCACCTCAAAATCAAGGAAGGGATCCTTATTTCTGCACAAACTCTAATCCAGCCTCCTCACAGGTCATCCTGACCACACAAACCTAAATATTCATTTTGATGACCTTCACCAGGGTCTTGATGTTCAGAGCTGGGGTTCTTGGTGCTTTCTGACAACTTTGGGGGATTTCCTTGTATGTTTTATACCTAAAAAGATGAATTAAACACAATAAAATGTGTTCATCAAGGGGTTTAGTCCTTCTGCCTTGCACTTCTGATCTAAGTCTTATCTACTTGTTTCTATCAGCTCCTATTAAAGAATTAATAATTTGTATTGAAAACTCTCACTTTTTGCCAAATATGCAAAAAAATATTGAAATTTATGTTTGAAGGAATGATTGCCTCAGACTTCTGCTGCTCAGGAGAACCTGTTACAATTTCATATTCTAAACCATTCTGGAGCTGTTTTAAAGCACAGATGGCTTTACTACACACCAACCTCAAAAGATGCTACTGATTTATAAAATTTGTGTTGGGAAGGGTCATATTGAGGAATCACAGAAGAATTTAGGAGATTTTAGAGGTCTGTGGGTTGAGGCTCCCATCCCAGTGGGGATAACTTTGAAGTTAGAGAAGGTTGGTCATGGTCTGGTGCAGGTGAGTTTGGGAAATCTCCAAGGATGGAGATTCCACAGCCCCTCTGGACAACCTGCTCCAGCATTTAACCCCAGCCCCTGCAGAATCATGGAATCATTCAGCTTGGAAAGAGTTCTTGAACTCTTGAGTTCAGCCATCACCCACATCCTCAAGTGCCACATCCACACGTATTTTGAACATTCCCATGGATGGTGAAATGATTTTCAGCCCAAAATCACTTCCATTACTTGAAGAAAGTTTATAAATCCCCTCCTTGGGAAGAGTCAGTTCCATCCAGTAGTTGGTGAGGGGTAATAAAATCATGACCCTGTGGTATTTTTAGGATCTCTTTCCAGCAGCTTTGGTATTTGCAGGTTGATTTAACTCATGGCTGATGATCTGGGGGTTCAATCACAAAACAGGGCTCTGTGATTGATTATTCCTGAGCAGTGTCCCCAAGCTCCTCTGAAATTATTGCTTTGGTGGCACTGCCAGGTGAAGGGGACATAACCTACAGCCCCTCCTCTGGGGCAGCACTCCTGGTCTTGGCTCAAATCCCTTTTTACTGGTGGTTCAAGTGGATATTTGGGGCTGTAAGAGCACAGGAGGGCTGCAGGTGTGATTTCATCCTGCTGGCAGACACTGGGGTCACAACCTCCAGCAGCTGCACAGGCCAGGAAAGTGGGGCAAGGGCATCACTGCAGAGAAACTCCAGAGGCCAAAGGGGCAGGAGCTGCTGCTGCTGCTCCATCTGGGGATGTTTCTGGGATTTGTCCCTGGGACTGCTCTCCTTGCCCAGCTGCAGAGTCATTTTCTATGATTCACAGGCTGAAAGATCACAACCAGAAGAAGAGAAACAAATCATAAGGAAGTGCTAGCCCTAAACAGCCTCACTTTTTGGCACTGATTTGTCAATCCTCCCCCAGTCTGGCTGTTGCTGAACTATCCTTGCTTAGCCAGAGCCTGTCCAGTTTTCTTTATTTCCAAAAATAGCCATGAATGTGTTATTGACATATTCACCACAACCCTGATTTTGGGAGCAGCCAGGCAGCCTCTCCTTGCTGCATCCCCATGGCTGAGGGGTTCCCCTGGATATCCAGGATGCAGAATCCCCATTTCCAGGTCTCTGCTCAGTAAATCAATACAGAATCACAGAACAGCTTTGTAGCAGCAGCTACCATTGTTTCGACCCGGGCTCCTAGAAATCACATTAATGTTTTCATTTGTTAATTATTTTGCAAGATGTAGAGCTCTAAAACAAGAACACAAACCCCAAGACCTCTCCAGCAGCATGGCATGAATGCCCTTTTTTATTAATTAATTTATTTATTAATTATTTTATTAATTATTAATCGTATTAAAATTATATATATATATATTATTTTATTAATTTATTTATTTAAATGCAGAACCATCTCCATCCTGCATGGAGGAGGCAGAGCAGGGGGGCTGCTGGAGAGGGCATCCAAGTGATGGGTGCTGCAGAGACATGTCACAGCACCTACCACACGTGGGAGGGTCCAAATGCTCTCTTTAATCACAGATTCCCCCCCAAGTTAGCTGTGAATCCTCAAACCCCAGTCCCTTTTCTGCTTTGCACATGCTTGTTTGCTTTAAGGATACTCCAACACTCAGTGCTATTGCCTCTGGCAAAGCCTTCTGTTTTAAATCAAAGCTGTTAAACTGCTTTACACAGCGACCAGGAAGTTGGGCTCAGACTGAGTTTTTTGCTTCGAGTGTGTTTGTGAAAATAAGGTTTAGTGTCAGGGCTCTCCTCGTGGAAATAAAGCTGGTCCCAGTCCAGGCAGTCCTGCAGGGACAGCTGAAAGCCTTGAAAGCAAGCAGAGGTGTTCTGACCTCCTCAAGCAAGGCAAGTTTCAGAGAAATTCCCTGAAATGCCAAAGAAAATCCCAAGCAAACTGGGATTTTGAGGACTCTCAAAATGTGAATGTTCAAGCAGATGATTCTCAGAGGCACATGGGGACAGTCACCTCACCCTTTGAATGGGTCACATTAGAGTGTTTTAACCCAGATGGTCCTGAGAAGTGATTTGGCATCATGTGGGCTCACCAGAGCCACGGGATATCCCAGGGGAGGAGAAGCTGGCATTGCTCTGGGGTTCCACTCAATGCCAGGGACACATCTCCATCTCCTCACAGAGATCCCTTGGTGGAGGGGGCAGGAGAGGGGCAAGACGTGATTCTTGCTATCAGGGAGTCCCCTGGAGATGGACACACTTGTGGTTGTCTCCTCTGAGGGTTTCTTGCTTCCTGAGGGGTTTAACAGGGGTCCAGAGATCTGAACAGACACTGCAGATTGCCTGTGGTCTGAACCCTCAAAAGGCAAGGTGGACCCCAGGATCACAGTAACCAAACTGGGAGTTTGCTCCCCCACTCAGAGGGGGACATTTCCATTCCCACACTCTGGCTGTGGAAGATGAGGGGTCACCTCTGTGGCTGGGAGATCAGGGAACTGATCCAGATTCCAGGAGAGCATTCCATGAATTTACACCATTTACTCTGTCCCCAGCCATTGGGGGACCTGAAATCACCAGACAAGACTTTTTCCTGCAGCAAACCCTCTCCTGACCCCCAAGAGCTGAGGAGGTGGCTCCATGATGTTCAAACAGCATGCCACAGACAAACAGAGCCAGGAAGGGTTTAGAGAGAAAGGATTCTGCTTAGGAAAAGGGCAGCTGGTGCAGCTGCAAAGAAACTGGGAGATCAGGGAATTGATCCAGATTCTAGGAGAGCATTCCCTGCATTTACACCATTTATTTTGTCCTCAACCATTGGGGTGACCAATGCTTCAGCAGGACCTGAAATCACCAGACAAGACTTTTCCATGCAGCAAAGCCTCTCCTAACCCCCATGGAAAGTGGTTTTGTAGAACTGAGGAGGTGGCTCCATGATTTTCAAACAGCATGCCACAGAAAAACAGAGCCGGGAAGGGTTTAGAGGGAAAGGATTCTGCTTAGGAAAAGGTTCTCGAGCAGCTGCAAGGAAACTAGGAGATCAGGGAACTGATCCAGATTCTAGGAGAGCATTCCATGAATTAACACCATTTACTCTGTCCCCAGCCTTTGGGGGACCTGAAATCACCAGACAAGACTTTTTCCTGCAGCAAACCCTCTCCTGACCCCCAAGAGCTGAGGAGGTGGCTCCATGATTTTCAAACAGCATGCCACAGACAAACAGAGCCAGGAAGGGTTTAGAGGGAAAGGATTCTGCTTAGGAAAAGGGCAGCTGGTGCAGCTGCAAAGAAACTGGGAGATCAGGGAATTGATCCAGATTCTAGGAGAGCATTCCCTGCATTTACACGATTTATTTTGTCCTCAGCCATTGGGGTGACCAATGCTTCAGCAGGACCTGAAATCACCAGACAAGACTTTTCCATGCAGCAAAGCCTCTCCTAACCCCCATGGAAAGTGGTTTTGTAGAACTGAGGAGGTGGCTCCATGATTTTCAAACAGCATGCCACAGACAAACAGAGCCGGGAAGGGTTTAGAGGGAAAGGATTCTGCTTAGGAAAAGGTTCTCGAGCAGCTGCAAGGAAACTAGGAGATCAGGGAACTGATCCAGATTCTAGGAGAGCATTCCATGAATTTACACCATTTACTCTGTCCCCAGCCTTTGGGGGACCTGAAATCACCAGACAAGACTTTTCCATGCAGCAAACCCTCTCCTGACCCCCAAGACCAAGAGCTGACCAAGAGCTGAGGAGGTGGCTCCAGGATGTTCAAACAGCATGCCACAGACAAACAGAGCCAGGAAGGGTTTAGAGGGAAAGGATTCTGCTTAGGAAAAGGGCAGCTGGTGCAGCTGCAAAGAAGCTGAGAGATCAGGGAACTGATACAGATCCTAGGAGAGCATTCCCTGCATTTACACCATTTATTTTGTCCTCAGCCATCGGGGTGACCGATGCTTCAGCAGGACCTGACGCTCCATGGACGCTCCAGGATTTTCGAACAGAAAAAAACCAGAGCCGGGAAGGGTTTAGAGGGAAAGGACTCTGCTTAGGAGAAGGGGATCTGGCTCTGGAGGAGCTGGTGCAGCCGCTGCGGAGCTGCCGGGGTCAGAGCCGCGGCTCGCTGCCAGCTTGCTGCGCGCCCTGCCCGCCGCTCGCACGGCACAGCAGAGCACCTGGCGAGCAGAAAAACCCTGGGGATGCTGCTCAGCAGCTCCCAGGGGCTCCTGAGCCCGGCCCAGCCGGGCAGGGGCCGTCCCGGAGCGCATCCCCGGAGCCGAGGGTCAGAGCATCGCTGGAGCGGCGCTCCCGCTCCGCCATCCCTTTGAGAAGGAGCTAAAAATTGGGTGAGCGCCTGTGAAATCCTGGAAGAACAGCCTCAGATCGCGGCTATTTTTAGCTGCGCATACATTAGTGAGGGCCTGCCTTCCTCTCCGGGCTCGCAGAAATCACACGGTGTCCTCCCAGCCTGCCAGGAAAGAGTTTAACCCTTCTTGTCCCGCCACGGCCAGCCCCAGACAGCTGCAGCTCGGTGTGGGTCGGGATGGGGATCAGAGCTAAAGGGAGAAACGTCTTCATGGGCATTCAGGCTCTTGTAAAGTAAAGGAAGAGTGTCTGACCCATGGACCAGTATGTGTGGTGGGAAGAGTGGGGACTGGAAGAAAATTCCAGCACAGAAATGGCATCTGGCTGCCAGCAGCACCAGCCCTGTCTGAGGAACTGCTGAGAGGAGCAGCTCAGAGCTTGCAGAGCCTAGAGTTGGTTCCTCTGCTCTGGTGACCTCTCATGATAACCAGGACAGACGTGTTGCCTTCAGTTCACCCACCACAGCGCTACAGACTCACTGAATGGTTTGGTTGGGAGGGAATTTAAGCCTCATCTTGCTCCACCCTCTGCCACTGGCAGGGACACCTTCCACTACCCCAGACTGCTCCAAGCCCTGTCCAGCCTGGCCTTGGACACTCCCAGGGATGGGGAAATGAAGCACCATGAGCTGCTTAATCCCAAATCTGCAATCTTTTAGCCACAAAACCTCCTGGGAAACAAAACCTCACCAGCACATGGGCCCCTCAGATCCTTGGTGTGGCATCTCCTTCCTCCCAGTGCTCCAGACACATCACACCAGGAAAACCATGGCTGGGACACATGAAGGGAATGAGGCTGGGGTGAGCTCACCAGCCTGCTGGAACACGTGATGCCTTTCAGCTCACAATTAACAAGAAATAATTGCAACACTTATTCCCACACTTTTTTTCTCGGAGGGATGAGGAGCAAAGCCTGATCCCTGCACTTCACACCCACAGCGCCTGTCAGCCCCGCTGCCCGTGCACTTTCACATTTTCCAGCTCTTTAATATTTATTACCTCTGCTGCTTTGGATTACTCACCAGCTATTCCTGGCCAGAGGAAATGTACTGTCAGGTTTTGGAGTGTGCACGTTCCTGCTCTTTGAGGGGCTGTGGGTACAACAGCCCCCATCAAACACTCACTGCTGCTGGGTCACTGCAGCCTCCCCTGGCTTTGGAGGGAGCTGACTCACACAAGCCACACCATCTCCTCACAGTGACCTTCCAAAGGCCACCAGGATGAGGAGACACAGCCTTTTTGGAAGGTACAGGAACCCCTCCATGGGTGTATCCTGCAGAAACATCCCTCAGGAAGTTACCTGAGCATCTTTCCCTGCTTCACTCGCTGTTGTTTTCCAAGTCTCCTCCCTGCCCTGTGATTAAGCCCCTCTCCCTGCTTGCAGGATTTCTCCCAGCTGCTGGGGGCTCTAAGTAAGGATATCTATAATAAAACTCAGCAAGTGGAGCTGTGCAGGAGCCTGTGGGTGGCAGCACTTGCAGTTGTTCCATTTAACAGGTAACTCTGAGCTAAGGCTGGTTCTAAACAATATTGCAAAGAGAACCACCTTCTACTGGTCATGTCCAGGAGAAGAACCAGCCCAGTCACAGCACTACCCAGTGCAGAATTTTAATATTTTCCCTATTCATCTACTAATTTAAAAGGAGCTTTCTGCTTCAAGCTTAGTAAAAGTGAAGCCACCTGACCCCATCCTTGCTCCACCACCCTCTGGATGCAGCTGAGCCTCCTCGTGCCAGCAGCCAGTTTATCCAAGTGACACAAATGAGGTCACAGGAGTTCTCTACCAGCCAGCAGCATCTGGGAGGTGAGGTGTGGAATCCTGCAGCTCAGCCTGAGGGCTGCATGATGTTCATGCACAGTTAGGTGCAGAAATGGTGGCAGAGAGGTTAAGTGACTTCCCCCAGGCAAGTGGTGGTGGGTGGAGTTTAATTAAAGGGATGGAATGGAATGGAATGGAATGGAATGGAATGGAATGGAATGGAATGGAATAGAATAGAATAGAATAGAATAGAATAGAATAGAATAGAATAGAATAGAATAGAATAGAATAGAATAGAATAGAATAGAATAGAATAGAATAGAATAGAATAGAATAGAATAGAATAGAATAGAATAGAATAGAATAGAATAATTTCAGTAGTAAGGGACCTGCAATGACCATCAAGCCCAGCTTCCAGTTGGGAATGTCCTTTTCTCCCTCTCCCTGCTGGATGGGCTCCTTTGGGAAGTGCTTAATCCAAAGGAAAGAAAGCCTTTCATTTTCACACATGTCCTTTTGACCTTCTGCTGCTCCAAATGCTTGCCCAGCCCATTTGGGTGCCTCTCACACACCTGCTCCAGCCCAGGCAGCTGCCCTGCCCTGCCTGGAGGACGTTTGAATGAACATTGACTGTTGTAGCTGCTTGGAGGAGATCTATCCCAGCAGCACCAATAAACTGCTGGATGCATTGACCCAGATGTGACTCAGGAGCCACCACTGGATAATCTCCCTGGGCACCTTCCCCTGGCTGAGCCTGGGCAGAGTTTCTGCTCCCTCAGCAAAGCAGGGCAGGACTCTTCCATCTTGCATTTCTCCAGGGGCAGGCCTGCTTCAATGGCACGTGGGGGCTATTGATTTCTGTAATGAATGGATGGATTTCACACCTCCTCCCTCTCCCCTGGAATAATTCAGCACCTCTGCCATTTACTGCCCAAATGCCTCTCTGTAGTGCAAACATGCTGGAATTGTGTGCTGCCTCCAAAGCCCTGATCTTGGCTTCCACTGTTCTCTCCTGATCTCCTCTGATCTTGCCTCCAGGAGGGATGATTTAAACCAGTGCAGTGAGGCAAGGATCCCAGGCAAGGAGAAGAGGAAAGTTTTCCTCTCCAGAAGGAAGGAGTGTGGCCAGAGTGGCTGGGAAAGCTCAGGCTGTGTGCTGGAGGTTGCAGAACTGGCTGGGTGGAGATGCCTGCTGGGATGGACCTGTGGGAGATTCCCACACTCCAGAGACCTGCTCTGAAACAGAAGCAGAGCAGATGGTTTGGTTGTTGAGCAGATGAAGGAGCTGCAGCTGGGGAGGTTGCAGTTGTGGGTTGAAGAAAAAACTCTGGTGTCACTGGGGTCAGAAGCTGCCCAGAGAAGTTGTGGATCCCCATCCTGGAAGTGTTCAGGACCAGGATGGATGGAGCTAGGAGCAATCTGGGATAGCAGAAGGTGTCCCTGCCCATGGCAGGGGGTGGAACTGGTGATCTCTAAGGTCCCTTTGTCCCAAACCACTCTGGGGTTCAATGATCTCTAAGGTCCCTTTTCCCCAAACCACTCTGGGGTTCAATGATCTCTAAGGTTCCTTTGTCCCAAACCACTCTGGGGTTCAATGATCTCTAAAATCCCTTCACCCCAAACCACTCTGGGGTTCAATGATCTCTAAGGTCCCTTTGTCCCAAACCACTCTGGAGTTCAATGATCTCTAAAATCCCTTCACCCCAAACCACTCTGGGGTTCAATGATCTCTAAAATCCCTTCACCCCAAACCACTCTGGGGTTCAATGATCTCTAAGGTCCCTTTGTCCCAAACCACTCTGGGGTTCAATGATCTCTAAGGTCCCTTTTCCCCAAACCACTCTGGGGTTCAATGATCTCTAAGGTCCCTTTGTCCCAAACCACTCTAAAACTTCAGGTATTTGAGCCCTAAAACTGCAAGTTTTGGAGCTCCTTTAGCAGGCAGGCACAGGAAGGGCTGGCCAACACCAAGGACTGTCCTAGACCACCAAAATTTCATCATTCCATCTTCCATCCTTCCCTGCCTCCAACACACCATCCACATGTTGGCCCAGACCTCAACACCCAGCTAGGAACAGTGTCTGTGTGCTCTCTTCTTCCACTCAGAATGTCCAGATGGGTTCTGAGCCCTTATTTTTTTTTTTCAGACTCCTTCCTATGGGTTCAAACTTCTTCTTGTGGATTCAAACCCTTTCTTGTAGGTTAAAACACTTTCTTGTGGGTTTAGATCCCTCTCTGTGTGTTCAAATCCCTTTTTTATTATTTCAAATCCATTCCTGTGGGTTCAAACCCCTTCCTGTGGGTCCAAACCCCTTCCTGTGTGTTCAAATCCTTTCATGTGGGTTCAAATCTGCTCCCTCTGTGCTCAAATCCCTTCTTGTGATTTCAAATCTGCTTCCTGTAGATTCAAATCCTTTCTTGTAGATTAAAACCCTTTCTTGTAGGTTCAAATCCCTCCATGAGTGTTCAAATCTCTTCCTGAGGGCTCAAATCCCTTCTTGTGGCTTCAAACTCCTTCCTGTAGGTTCAAGTATTTTCTTGTAGGTTCAAATCCTTTCTTGTGGGTTCAACCCCTTTCTTGTGTGTTGAAATCCCTTTCTGTAGGTACAAATCCCTCCTTGTGTGTTCAAACCCCTTTTTATTGGTGCAAATCCCTTCCTGTGGGTTCAAATTCCTTCTTGGATTTTCAAACCCATTCCTCTAGGCTCAAATCCTTTTTTATTGGTTAAAAACTTTGTAGGTTCAAATCCTTCCTGTAGGTTAAAAACCTTGTGGGTTCAAATCCTTCCTGTAGGTGCAAATCCCTCCTTGTGTGTTCAAACCCCTTTTTTTTGGTACAAATCCCTTCCTGTGGATTCAAATTCCTTCTTGGAGTTTCAAATCCCTTCCTGTAGGCTCAAACCCCATATTGAGGGTTCAAATCCCTTCTTAGAATTCCAAATCCCTTCCTGTAGGTTCAAATCCTTTCTTGTAGATTAAAGCTCTTTCTTGTGGGCTCAAATCCCTTTTTGTGGGTTCAAAACCCTCTTTCAGGTTCAAATCTCTCCTTGTGTGTTCAAACCCCTTTTTATTGGTACAGAGGGCTTGGTGTGGGTTCAAATTCCTTCATGTAGTTTCAAACCCATTCCTCTAGGCTCAAATCCTTTTTTATTGGATATAAAAACCTTGTGGGTTCAAATCTTTCTTGTAGGTTTAATTCCCTTCTTGTGTGTTCAAACCCCTTTTTATTGGTACAAATGCCTTGGTGTGGGTTCAAATTCCTTCTTGTGGGTACAAATCCATTCCTATGGGTTCAAATTCCTTCTTGGAGTTTCAAACCCATTCCTCTAGGCTCAAATCCTTTTTTTTGTTGGTTAAAATCCTTGTAGGTTCAAGTCCTTGCTGTAGGTGCAAATCCCTTCTTGTGTGTCAAACCCCTTTTTATTGGTACAAACGGCTTGGTGTGGGTTCAAATTCCTTCTTGTGGGTACAAATCCCTTCCTGCAGGCTCAAACCCCATATTGAGGTTTCAAATCCCTTCTTAGAATTTCAAATCCTTTCCTGTAGGTGCAAGTCCCTCCTTGTGTGTTCAAACCCCTTTTCATTGGTACAAATGCCTTGGTGTGGGTTCAAATTCCTTCTTGTGGGCACAAACCCCTTCCTGTGGGTTCAAATTCTTTCTTGTCGTTTCAAACCCATTCCTCTGGCCTCAAATCCTTTTTTTTTTTTTTGTTGGTTAAAAACCTTGTGGGTTCAAATCCATTCCTGTAGATTCAAATCCTTCCTTGTGTGTTCAAACCCGTTATTATTGGTACAAATCCCTTCCTGTGGGTCCAAATTCCTTCTTGTGGGTACAAATCCATTCCTCTAGGCTCAAATCCTTTTTTTTTTGTTGGTTAAAAACCTTGTGGGTTCAAATCCATTCCTGTAGATTCAAATCCTTCCTTGTGTGTTCAAAACCGTTATTATTGGTACAAATCCCTTCCTGTGGGTTCAAATTCCTTCTTGGAGTTTCAAACCCATTCCTCTGGGCTCAAATCCTTTTTTATTGGTTAAAAACCTGGTGGGTTCAAATCCTTGCTGTAGGTTTAAATCCTTGTAGGTTCAAATCCTTGCTCTAGGTGCAAATCCCTCCTTGTGTGTTCAAACCCCTTTTTATTGGTGCAAATCCCTTCCTGTGGGTTCAAATTCCTTCTTGTGGGCACAAACCCCTTCCTGTGGGTTCAAACCCCTTCCTGCTGGTTCAAACCCTTTCCTGAGAGTTCCAAACCCTTCTTTACTACACACCAAGACAGGGCTTGACCTTGGCCACCGAACATCCCGGACAAAGCCACCAACCAGCCCCTGCCGCGCCGGCCGAGCAGACAAAGCTCTCAGCTTCCCGTCTTGGGGCTGCTGGGCAGGATACCCAAGCCTGGAGCACCTGCTGGGACTCAGGAAGGCTCCTGTGTGCTGGCTGCAGGGGTGGCTGGCAGGGATTTTGCAGGGCTCTGTTCCCTGCCGTCGGAAGCGCTCGGTGGCCGCCCGCCAGCGGGATGGGTTTCCACCCTGCTCTCATCAGGACACTCTGCTGGAAAGAGGATGCTGCAGGCTTGAGTCATCTCCAGGCTCTGGAGGGAATTAAAATCCACCTCCCACCCCCCCTGCCTGCGTGTCCTGGCGCTTGAGGTGATGGCAAAAGCAGGACACGGAGCCTGCGCGTTTTGAAGTGGGTTTGGGATGGAATCCTCTCCCCGTGCTCTCCTCCTGCAGCCTTGCTCCTGCTGAAGCAAAAACCCAACTCGGATTTTTCCCAGGCTGTTGGCTGTCTCAGCTCCAGCTCAGATCTTCCCCAGGCTGGAGGAAATTTTCTCAGAAATAAACAAGAGAAGGAAAATTGAATAACATAGATTAACACCTGTTGTTGATCACGGAGCCATGCGTGTGCTGCGTGATGTTTTGCAGAAAGCATGTTTCCAAAAAAGAGTTGCTTTCTTAGACCAATGAACCTTTTCTGTTTTGTTTTGCACGATCTACCTTATATAAGTGCAATGGCATCTCAATAAATGGCTTCTAGTTGCTGCTTTGAAAAACTCGTGTGTGCTGCTGCGTTATTTGCTGCTCCTGATCAGACAGCGACATTCTCCCTGGCATGTATGGAATGTTTTCTCATGTGTTTCCCCCCCTCTGCTACCCCAAGCCCCTGAGGTGGCCCTGGGTGCCCCAGCTGGTCACAGCTCTTTTGTGAAGCTCAAGCTCACGGGTTTGGGAATCTTTCTGGAGCCACCACGGTTGACCCAGGTCTCCTCAGATGGGATCTCTATTCTTCAGCTGCTTGAAAATGGGAAAGCTGATCTCAAGTCATCATCTCTGTTCCCTCTGTTATCAACAGAGAGAGAGATTTCCAGAAAGCTGCTCATCCCATCTCCAGATAAGTGTCTGCAACACCTCCCACGGGTTTCCTGTCTCCTTCCCTTGACTGCAGAAGGGTCCAGACGACTGACTGAGAGCTGATGGCTGATACCAGATGTCTCCCTCTCCTTGGCATCATTTCCCTATCAGATGCCTCTCACCTCCTTGCTGTCATTTTGAGAAGTCCTTTTGAGGAATCACTTTTGCTTGTCCCATAGAAAAGATTTGGGGGGCATGGAGGCTGTGGCAGTGCCATACCAACAGGTAGGAAAGGAATTTTCCCATGGAGAGCAAAGTTCATGCTAAAATGGGAGGCATTCCCACCTGACAGCTGGAATGGGAGCTTCCAGAACTGACTGGGATTTTTTTTTTTTTTTTCCTATCATCTCTTAATTTGGCCTTTTTTATCCCCTTGTGGAGCAAATGCATGGCTTTGGGAAGGTGGCACATGCCATGAGTAGTTTTGTCTAGAGCAGACCCTATCCCATAGTTTTTATGTCCTTCCCCACCTGGAGGATGGTACTGCCCTTTGGAGATCAATCCCATGCATTATCATAGAAACACAGAATCACTGAGCTTGGAAAAGTTCTTAAAGATCATCAGGTCCAGCTGTTGACCCAGCAGGGTCAAGCCGGCCACTGCCCCATGTCCCCAAGGGCCACATCCACAGGTCTCCCAAATCCATCCAGGGATGGTGAATCCTGCCCTGAACAGCCTTTCCAGTGAATAAATGTTTCCAATATCCAACCTAGTCCTTTTATGGCTCAAGTTGAGGTGGTTTCTCCTTGTCCTGTCCCTGTTCTCTGGAGCAGACCCTGACCCCCCTGGCTGTCCCCTCCTGTCAGGGAGTTGTGCAGAGCCACAAGGTTCCCCCTGAGCCTCCTTTTCTCCAGCTGAGCCCCTTTCCAGCTCCCTCAGCCTCTCCTGGTGCTCCAGCCCCTTCCCCAGCTCTGTTTCCACCCTTTGGAAATGCTCCAGCATCTCCTGCTGGCTCTCCAAGCCATCCCTGAAGAAGCTGGAGAGCAGGGGCAGACTCTCCTGGCAGTGTTTCAGAGGATATCAAAGATGTCCAGGGACTGCTGGAGGTGGGGTACAGGGCACAAAGATCCTCTGCCCTTTTAGACCCACACCTGAGGGTGCACTGAGCTGCCCAGAGCATCTTGAACAGTTTGGACAAGGGAATGGAGCTCCTGGGTCCAGTCCAGAAGGGGAATCTCTACAGCAAAGGCCATGGAACCAGGCAGGACAGCTCCATTTCCTCCTCTTCCTCACTCTACTCATTGTTTCATCCTCATGTTTCCCATGGGAATCTTGCCCCTGCTGCCCAAACCAGCTGGAAGGATCCCTTGCTGTGAGACTGACAGCACAGTCTGCATGTCCCTGCAAGCCACAGCCACCAGGACCTTCTGTCCTTGCAGCCTCCAGGGCTGCTGGTCCCCCTGTCACCAGCTCCAAGATGTCACTGCTCAGTGCTCAGAGAAGGGGACAGCACCCAAAGGGGGTTTGGGAGCTCCCTTGGTGGGTTTGTAGCATCCAAGAGCAGAACATGGACAGAATAAACCTCCCTGGACAACTTTGCTGGTTATGGGAGCCAATGGAGAAGGCTGGGAAGTGTGAAGGAGCAGGATAACAGCCAGAGAGTGGAGCCAAGACACTTCCCACAAATCCTTTGCTCTGCTGGTGGAGCATTTCTGTGAGTAAGTGCAACCCCTTCCATTTTTTCCTTTAGGACTTTTTATCAGGAAGCCAAATCTAATTCATATTATTCTTTCCCAACTGGCTTTTCAACTCTTGCACCCACATTAAAGCCATTCAGACACGGATCCTGTACTCCTCAACCTTCTGATCACTATTCCAGACAGTCTCTGTTTTAGAAATGGGTAAAATAAACTCATCCCTGGCTTCAGAGCAGGGTTGAGAGCACAGAACCCAGGAACCCTGGCTCCCAGGTACCACTGATATTTATGTGATAGCAATGTTAAAAAGCTTCTGCTGGGATCAGAGTTGGATTGTGCCGAGTCCTGAGCGCACACAGAGTAAGAGGCAGCTCTTGCCCTAAAGGATTTACAGTCTAAACTGACAAGGACAGAGCCACAGCAAGGGAAGGGATGTGTTATTAACAGCAGGGGACTGAGGCACTGAGACATGCAGTAAATTGCCTGCAGTCCCACGGGCAGCTTGTGGAGGAGCCAAAACCTGACCCTTGGTTTCTCACCAACTCTGCCCCGTCTCAGCCTTCAGGGAAGGAGCACAATGGGAGTCTGGGTGAGTTGGAGTTTTGCTGGGGTCAGGTGAGGTCAGGAACTTGCCAAAAACACAGCCCCTCACAAAGGCATTCTTGCCCCTGCCCCAGCTTTATTTATGGATGGCTGGAGGGGAGGAGAAAAGCCCCTTCTGCCACCACAGCCCCCAGAGTCATCACCATCCCAACATCCCTCCAAACCCTGTCAGAGGGCTCAGGGCTGAGGCTGATAAACCACTCCAGGTACTTTTACAGACTGGCAGGAATCACAGAATCATGGAGGTTGGAAAAGACCTTTAAGGGTGCCAGGTCTAACTGTTAGCCCAGCCCCACCACTAAACCATGTCCTCAAGTGCCACATCCACACAATTTTTGAACACTTCCCAGGGAAGACTATTCAAATGCTTTACAACCCTTTCCCTCAAGAAATTTTTCTTACCATCTAATCTAGGAAGGGGAAACTGAAATCACTTTTCCTTAGATGAAGCTTGCCTGAAAGAGTGGGGTTCAGGGGACACCTGTGTGAAAGAGTGACCCATAGCAAGTTTGCTCTGTTGGGCATAAAACTGAGACTTGTTGGTAATTCCTGAGTCTTGTCAGGGCATCTCAAAGCACAATGAGATTGTCCCACCTGTCTGCACTCACCTGCCCTGCAACATTCCATGTCCACACACCTGAGAGAATGCATATGAGGGAAAATAAATTACCTCTGTCCACTTACACAGAGGCTCCTGCTACATTGGTCATGGCCCCAAGCTGTGCCAGGGGAGGCCCAGGTTGAAGATCAGGAGAAACTTCCTCATGGAAAGGGTGGTCAGACATTGGAACTGCCCAGGGAGGTTTGGAGTCCCCATCCCTGGAGGTGTCCAAGGAATGACTGGATGTGGCACTCAGAGCTCTGATTTGGGTGACAAGGTGGGGGTTTTCACTGGTTAGACTCCATGGTCTTTTCCAACCTGAGTGATCCTGTGATTCCATGATTTTTGAGATTTTGTTCTGATAATTTCCTGTACCATTACCCAGCCTGCCAAAGCTCCTTAATTCTCAGGGATGGATTTAAACCACAGCAGTGACACAAGGGCACTTTTACCATTCAGTGGAACCCCCAGATCTGGAGAGTTGATGGTTAAGTATGGCAGGGCTTGATTTCAGCTGAAAACAATCACTAAATTTAGGTCTTGACTCACCACATCCAGCTCTGTCTCATTTAGGTGCTTGTCCATCCCTGGTCCATTCCAGACATTTGGGTGTCATGGAGCCACAGAATCATTTAGGTGGGAAAACACCTCTAAGATCAGCCAGTCCAACCACCCACCCAGCACCACGTGTTCACCCTGACCCAGTCCCCAAGTGCCACATCCACTCAGCTTTTAAATCCCTCCAGGGATGGAGCTCCAGAAATTCCCTGGGCAGCCTGTACCAAGGTCTGACAACCCTTTCAGTGAAGAATTTTTTCCCCTTATATCCAATCTAAACATTCCCTGGTGCAGCTTGAGGCTGTTTTGTCTCATTCTGTTCCTGTTTCCTGGGAGAAATCCTGTCCCCTCTGTCAGTAGTTGTGCAGAGCCACAAGGTCCCCCTGAGCCTCCTTTTCTCCAGGCTGAGCCCCTTTCCAGCTCCCTCAGCCTCTCCTGGTGCTCCAGCCCCTTCCCCAGCTCTGTTCCTTTCCCTGGACATGCCATGACACTGGATTCTGTTCTGAAGCCACATCCAGGACACCACTCCTCAGACAAACACAGCCATGATTTAGGAAATCAGGGTAAATTCCCACAGTCTTGCACAGCAAAACCTTTATCTCTGAGATCACCCTGCCTTGGTCACAGAATCATCTTCTTGTTTTCTCCCTTTCCCTAGAACCCAAGCTGGATTAGCAATGGTTTTGATATCAATAAATACTTGACTGCTGTGGGTGCTCTCAATATTTGCATGTGAACCCTCAGATGCAGCCAGGGCAGCAGGGAATTCAAATGATCTGTCTGCTCTCATCCTTCTCCTTGCAGGAGCAAACACTCCCATGAATTATTCCTGTCAGATCCTGGAGTCCCCATGTGCAAACTCCCTTTCCTCACAGGATATTTATGGAGCAGGAGCATCAGGTGAGGAATGAGCAGTTTTAGGGCTCGTGTCATTTACTGGGCCAGGAAAAGGAATTGTTTGTGTTGTTCCAGCCTCCAGGACCTCATATAAAGTAATGAACTGAGAATTTCAGGGTCAGTGTCTGGCCCTGAGGCCAGCAGGAATAATCTGGCCACTCCAAGCTCTGGAACACTCCAAGCCTTCAAAACCAGGTGGGCACATCCAGATCCTGCAGGATGTGACCCCACAACTCATTACTGTGGCTTTAAGAGGTCCTTGGGTCTAGTTTTAATCACAATCACAATTATTATGTTTGCATTTTGCTTCTGATCCATCCCAGCACCTAAAAACATCACCTTGGCTCAAGCAGATTTTTTTTTTTTTGGGCTTTGCAATCTGCCCCCTCCCTCTCTCCAGGCCTCCCTTGGTGAAAAGTTAATTTAGGACAGCAGCTTCCAAGTGAAAAATGGTGTTTTTTGGGAAGCACCAGCTGAGGGCAGCTGTCCAAGCAGGAAGGGGCAATCCTTGCTTTTAGGGATATCAAGGACAAGTCCCCAGGAGGCAAAGTCATACCTGAAATTCCTGTTATTACCCTCATCCAAGCCAGGGAGCTTCTTGATTTTTGCCCCAGCACCATCCCCACCAGAATAATTTGAAAAAAAATCAATAAATAACCAACGGTAAAACAGCTTTTCTTCAGGGATCAGGTTGTTCTCAACCAAGAAAACATTCCCTAATAACAGGATTCCACAATGTTGGTGTCACCAAAGCCTGGCAATGCCACTTGAGAGCCACTGATCTTAAATAAAATATTTTCCTTCCCAGCAGTGAAAACTGCAGTGCCTTCTTCACCCACTCCTCTGAATAATGGGAGTGTTTCTGCAAGCTTGCCATGGTAATTTAAAATCAATTTTACTTTGGTTTCCCATTATAACTTTTGCTATAGGAAATTAACACTTTAGCAAATCACCTATCTCCTGCAAAAACAACAGAGTGCAATAAATGTTTGTGCCTGTGAGGTTTGGTTGGTTTGCAATGAAAAAAAAAAAAATCCCAATGGATATAATGATGTGATAATTGAAATATGTGTTTTGGTAGAATCAGAGAATAGTTTGGGTTGGAAGGGGACTTTGAATCCATCCAGTGCTGCATCCCTGCTGTGGGCAGTGACATCTTCAACCTTTTGGAGGAGCCAGCAGGGTGAAAGCATCACCCTGAGTGTGCAGGATGGTCACCAGCCCCACAGCCAGTGCTGGGCTGGGATATGCAGGTGATAAATAAAGCTCACTCCAGCCTGTGGCCCTGAAACACTGATCTTAGAAAGTAAGGTTTTTAGTTACCTTGCTGAAAATAATTAAAAGTTAGAAGTTAGAAGGGAGTAGTTATCTGAAATTTAAATGATTGATTGTCTGTAATTTTATGTTTGCTCAGCTGGGCTTACTGGGAAAAGATAAAACTAGAGAGCAGATCCAAAGAAACATAGACAATGCAACCAGAAACCCATTCTTTTGAAAACTGGACTATCCCCAGAAATCATTTGTATTGTCAGTGATAGAAAAGGTCAAGAGTTTAGGGTGAGGAAGACTTGCCTTACTTCCTCCTTTTAAGACCCCTCCCCACAAAAACAACCCCAGACTTAATTTAAGAAGTCAATCACACATGCTTAATTCAAGCTAATTATTACCATAGGAAGCAGGGGATGGGAGGGGCTGTTATTATGAATATGTATTTGTTTTAATCCTTTGTCAATAAATAGACTTTGTGATCACCTGTGATGTTGCAGTATGTATTAGAGGATTACCTGCCCAGTGCTGAATAAACATACACTTACTAACTTTAAATTGTTAGAGAGTCTTTTGCCCATCACAGTTGAGTGTTGCTATTAGACCAATACTCTTATTTTGGTAAATCAGCCCTGCAAAGCATTTTGGAGAAGATCTGAACCCAGGTCTTCTTGCTGTCTCAGTTGGCTTCACCAACTCATTACAAGGTACAGCAGAGGATCCTGCTCACCCTCCTGTTTTTGGGAAATGATGCTCAAACCCCCTGGTGATGCTGTTGTGAAAGCCAGAGCTGTATCTCCCATGGCAAATAAACTGCTCCATTGCTCCTGGAGTTATGGAGCTTATTTTCTGATGGTTTCCTGCCTGTTTTCTCAGCAGTGAGCAGGAATTACAGAATATACCAGTTAACTCCAGCTCTTCCCATGACTACCACTTCAATAAAAACCATGCAAAAGAGATTATGAAGAAAAAAAAACCCCACGACTGTCTCTGAGTTCCCCCTTTTAAATTATTACAGCCATTCAAAAGACAGGAATTTCCTGCCATGCAAAACCTCCAGATTATCCAGCCCAGCTCTTTAAATGCACAGGACAAGGGAAAAAAATGTGTTAGGCTGGGTCTTCATCTCCTCTCCTGATGATTCCTGCTTTCAGCCCTTGCTTTCAGCACCCAGCACCAGCAGAATCAAAGGTGGGACAGGAGCAATAACAAAAGCTGGTGAGTCATTAGGAAGTTCCTGCCTCTCTCCCCTGTTAATGAGCACAGGGAGAGCTGGGGAGGGTTTGGCTCCGTGTTTGAGATCCAGCTCAGGAGACTTTCACAGGGAAAACGCTCCAAAAACTCCTCACCAGATGCTGGTGGATCCAGAGGATGGAGATGGAGGATGGGTGGGGATGGAGGATGGATGATGGATGGTTCCTGCAGAGCCCAGCTGCAGAAAACCCCTCTGATCTCTCTGTGTATGTCCCCCCATTTCCTCTGAGGCATTTTGGGGTGCATGTGTGAATTTTAAGTGTAAAACATTTTTGGGATTAGCACCAAGGGTGCAGGGCACAAAAAAAAATGGATAAGCCAAGGTGGATGTTGAGAGTGGGCTTAACAAGAATCTCCTCAAAGGTCTGGAGGTCCTGGATGTGGTAAAGGGTCTGGTCTGCCTTTCTCAGCTTGGACTGAAGGTAAAACTGGGACAGGAGGGCTATGCCTGCAGATCTGCCTTCCAGCTCTGGGGCTCCCTCTTGTCTGGACATGCCATGGTGTGGGAGACACACCTCATCCCTTATGGACACCCCCAGACTGTGGCTCCAGAGGATGGAGTGTGGAGACAGGAGACCACCTTGGTCCCAAAATACAACACTTCCCATGAATCCCAAAATCTCAGGATGGGTGAGGTTGGAAAGCAGCACTGGATGTCACTGGTGCCACCTCCCAGCTCCAGCAGGGCCATCCCAGAGCTCAGGGCACAGGGCTGTGTCTGGATCACTGGAATATCCCAGTGAGGAGACTCCAGCCCCTCTCTGGTCTCTGCTCAGGGCTCAGTCACTGCACAGTAAAGAAGTTCTGCCTCCTGTGCAGCTGGAACTTGCTGGGATCAGTCCCTGCCCGTTCCTCTGGTACCATTGCTGGGCCCTGGAGCAGAGCCTGGGACTGCTCTGACCTCCCTGCACACAGGGACACTCAGGGACACTCAGGGACACACAGGGACATCAGGGACACACAGGGACACACAGGGACAGACAGGGACAGACAGGGACACTCAGGACACACAGGGACACTCAGGGACAGACAGGAACACTCAGGGACACCCAGGGACACACGGACACACAGGGACAGACAGGGACACTCAGGGACACTCAGGGACACCCAGGGACACACAGGAATACTCAGGGACACTCAGGGACAGACAGGGACACACAGGGACACACAGGGAGAGACAGGGACAGACAGGGACACACAGGGACAGACGGGGACACTCAGGGACACTCAGGGACAGACAGGGACTATCACGGACACTCAGGGACATCCAGGGACACTCAGGGACACACAGGGACACACAGAGACAGACAGGGACACTCAGGGACACCCAGGGACATCCAGGGACACTCATGAGCATCCAAGTATACTCAGGGACACAGAGGGACACAGAGGGGCAGACAGGGACAGACAGGGACACTCAGGGACACTCAGGGACACACAGGGACACTCAGGGACACTCAGGGACACTCAGGGATGAGGTTCCCTCTCAGGATCTCCTCTCCAGGCTGAACAGTCCCAGCTCCCTCAGCCTTTCCTGGGCAGGGATGTGCTCCAGTCCCTTCATCACCTTTGTCACCCTCTCTGGTTCCCCTGCAGGAGCTCCGTGTCCCTCCTGTCCCAATGTCCCCAGAGCAGGACACAGCTCTGCAGATGTGCCTCCCAGGGCTCAGCAGAGAGCTGTGACCTGCTGGAAAAGCTCTTCCTGGAGCATCCCTGGATCCCTTTGGCTTTCTTGGCCCCAGGCACTGCTGGCCAAGGACAGCCAGCTGTCCACCAGGACACCCAGGTCCTTCCCAGAGCTGCTCCAGCAGGTCACCCCAGCCTGTGCTGGTGCCTGGGGTTGTTCCTCCCCAGGTGCAGGACCTGCATTTCCCCTTTGCTGAATTTCAGACACTTCTCTGCCCATTTCTCCAACACATCAAGGTCCCTCTGAAGGGCTGCACAGCCCTTGGGGTGATCAGTCACTGCTCCCAGCTTTGTATCATCACTCAAATTCCTTTATCCAAGTCATTAATGAGCAAGTCAAACAATTCTGAGCCCAGTATTGAACCCTAGGGGACACCACAAGTGACAGAGCCCCAACCAGACTCTGTGCCACTGATCACAACCCTCTGGGCTCTGGTGTTCAGCTCATGGAATCAAAGAATCACTCAGGTCAGAAAAGACCTTTGGGATCTAAGTCCAGCTAGGAAGTTAAGACAGCCAGGTCCAGCACTGAGCCATGTCCCTGAGCACCACATCTGTGGAACAGTTCTCAGTCCAGCTCACCCACTCTTACAGTCCACATCTCCTGAGTTTTTCCAGCAGGTCTGATGGACACAGTGTCACAAGGCTTGCTGAAGTCCAGCTACACAAAACTCACCACTCTGCCCTCATCCATGCAGGTGTTGGTCTGTGTTGGGTTGCAATACAGGATGTACCAGAAATGTGAATTCTGTCCCCATCTGTTAAACCAGCTGGGGCAGTGCCCCTGATCTCCTGGCACACATTATCTGCTCATGGGCCATCTTTAAACCAGCTGGGCAATCATCTTTATCTTTCCACAGCCCATCCTCCCTCCAGGAGATATCTCCTGTTCATGGCCAGTGAGTCCCAGGGCATGACTGATAAAATTCCATCATCCCACTGGGAGATGCTCCAGCCAGGGGAGGAGCCAAGCCTTTCCTACCCAGAGAAAAACTGAGATTTGGAACAGCAGAGCAGCCTTTGCCACTGGATTCCAGAGGAAAACTGGACCTTTGCACATCATCCCTGGAGCTTCAGAGGAAACTGCACCTTCTCCAGGAGCACTGCTCCAGCTGAACCACATCTGCCACTGCAGGAGGATGCAGCCACCATTGAATGGGACTGTGCCAACACCCTGACTGACTGACGGGTGTCAGCTTGGATTCTGACTCTGGCAGGGTTTGGGATTGTTCTTTGTAATACTGTATTTCTATTTTAATTTTCTTAGCAAAGAACTGTTCTTCCTAATTCCCATATCTTTGCCTGAGAGCCCCTTAATTTCAAAATTATAATAATAATTTGGAGGAAGGGGATTTACATTCTCCATTTCAAAGAGAAGCTTCTGCCTTTATTGGCAGATACCTGTCCTTCAAACCAGGATATTGTCTCATCCTAGAAGGCAATTGTGTTGGTCAAACACGATTTCCCTTCAGTGAATCCATGCTGACAACTCCTGATTGCCTTTCCTCACACTGGTGTTTTCCCACTTAAAGCATTTCCTTTTGACAAATGGGCATCACCCCTTGGGGGACAGCAAACAGAGTCACTGGAAATGCCTCCCTGGTGTTAATGAGCGTTTTGCAGATGTGCAGGGACCCCCCACACCATGGGTGAGAGCACAGAGATGCACTGAGAGCTCTGCAGAGTCTCCTGGAGCTGCCAGGGTGTCTCCCAGACCTCCTGGTGCACAGCAGTTCCTGTGGGATTGCTCGTGCCCTTCCACAGCACTGTGGAGCTGGATGGACAGGCAGGTGGAGCAGGAGAAGCAGGGATAAATTAAACCTTCCTTGCCCCATCCTCTCTCTTCCCAGATCAGCAGGAGGCTGTCTGTGCCTGGGGTGCCACGTCCAAGACAATCAGAGCTGACAGTGCCTTCCAGGAATGCTGTCAAAGAATTTTAGGCTCATCATTCAGCGAGGAGAAGATTTCCTGCCCAAATTCGTGGGAAGGAGCCCCTTTGCAGACACTCTGGGAGTGCCACCTGCAGCCAGTGTGGCTCCAGGGTGGTGCCACCACCCCTGGGGTGAGGGCTGGCTCCCAGAACAGGGGGACAGGCTGGGTGAGGAGCCCGGGTGAGGATGTGTGATGGGTGGATGGGGGCAATGCTGTGCTGCAGCCACAGCTGGTGGGATGGGGAGATGCTCTTGGCTTCTCCTCCTGGTCCCTGTTTTTGTCATGTTTGAGGACTGCAGGTGTCCCTGAGATGTTGGGGCTCCTGGGGAGGTGATGCTCACGGCTCCAGGTTATTCCTGGTGTCAGATGGGAATCCTCTGCAGCCCAGGGACAGCAAGGGCAGGGGCAGAGGGTGACCCATGTCCCACAGCCAGCCTCCCACAGTGTCACCCTGGGGAGGAATCACGCTGGGATGGGCAGGAGGAGGATGAGGTCGGACACCTTCCTCTATCCCAGGGTGCTCCAAACCCATCCAGCCTGGCCTTGGGCACTGCCAGGGATCCAGGGGCAGCCACAGCTTCTCTGGGCACCCTGTGCCAGGGCCTGCCCACCCTCCCAGGGAACAATTCCTTCTCAATATCCCATCTATTCTCTGTGTCCTGTCCCTCCAAATCCTTGTAAATGGTCTCTCCTCATCCTTCTTGTAGCTTTCAGGAACTGGAAGGTCACAATTAGCTCATCCCAAAGCCTTCTCCAGCCTGAGCACTCCCAATTCCCTCATCCTTTCCTCCAGCAGAGCTGCTCCATCCCTCTGCCCATCCTGGTGCCTCTCTGGACTCTCCCCAGCAGCTCCAGCTCCTCCCTGTGCTGGTCCCAGCTCTGCAGGTGGGGTCTGACCTGAGAGGGGCACAGGGACAGGATCCCCCCTCCCCTGCTGCCCACACTGGGGGATCACCCCAGGACCTGGGGAGTTTGGGGTGGATCATGCCCAGCTGTCAGACCCCCACCTCAAGCTGAGATAAATTATGAATTAATTTCTATTAAGTACCTTGTTGGGAAATCTTTCCATTGCCAAAGTCCCAAGAGCCCCACACTTCCTGTCCAGGAATTCTGTTTAGAAATTGCCTCCATATTCACCCCAATCCTCTTCACCACACCACACTTGCACCACTTTCATCTTTCCCAGGATTTTGCCAACAAATCTTTTTTTTTTTTTTTGGTAATGATTCTGGAATTAATTTTTAAACACTTTTGATATATTTTTTTTTTACATTTATGAGTGCCACACAGGACAATGCAATCCAAGGAAAAACATATAGTGAGCAGATACACCATGTACATAAATTCATACCTTAAACTAGATATAGGTTCATATACATGTGCAAACCTACATGAACCTATGGCTAATTTATTCATTTGAGGTGCATATACCTGTATATAGAGAGATGTATGGCATATATAAATAAAAGAATAAAATCTGATTTATGAGCTATATATTTTTATAAGTAAACCATATATGTTTAGATATATCATATATACCATATAGGTGTTATATTTATTCATTTCTGCATCTATACAAACTATTTCCTGCTGGCAGAGAGGTGAAACCAGGAACTGCTGGTTTAAAGATGATGTATTCCCATCTGATGTAAAGATGGAAATTCAGTTTTGAGGTCAAAATGGAGTAAATAAATGAGTATTTTCATAAATAAATGAGTATATAAATGAATAAATGAATGGCTTTTCATGTAAAAGACCTTTGGAATGATTTGGAAAAGCCCTTTTTAGAAATGTAGGGAATGTCACTTCTTGGCAAAACTCCTCTTCCTTGTTGTGTTTCCTTTTTTAAACTTCACACTCAGTGCCTGCCATTCAGTAGTGACCCATTGCTGTGTGAGATACTACCACAATAAATAACACAAAATAAAGTAAAAATAAAATAAAATAAAATTAAATTAAATTAAATTAAAAAATAAAATAAAATAAAATAAAATAAAATAAAATAAAATAAAATAAAATAAAATAAAATAAAATAAAATAAAATAAAATAAAATAAAATAAATATTAAAGGCTGCTGTAGCTTCATACAGACAGAAGTATTGTCACTGGAAAGGCAAAGGGTTTGCTCACAGTTGATGCAAGGAAGCAGCTGAAGACAAGGAGAAAAGTTGCTTTGTCAGGTTTCTGCTCCACATGGAGGCATCAGGAGACCATGGCCAAGCTCTCCCTGTGCTTTCCCCATCCGACATTCCCGGAGATGTTCCAGGAGCTGAACTGCACTCAGATTGTGGCACCTCCCTCCGTGCTCCCTCTGCCCTGCCTTTCTCTGGTTTCCCTGCCCTGCCGCAGACGGCGGGTCTGGGCAGAGTCTGCCGGAGCCAGGGCAGCAGAGATCGTGTCTCTGCTCGGGGATGCTGCAGGGAGGGAGGGAGGAGCCTCTCCTGCCCTGGGTGTGTGATGGGGTCGGTGCTCAGCTGCACCATCCTGCATCCCATCCCCAAATCCCATCCCTGCATCCCATCCCTGCATCCCATCCCCTCATCCCATCCCTGCATCCCATCCCATCATCCCATCCCTGCATCCCATCCCATCCCTGCATCCCATCCCTGCATCCCATCCCCTCATCCCATCCCTGCATCCCATCCCTGCATCCCATCCCCAAATCCCATCCCCAAATCCCATCCCTTCATCCCATCCCCTCATTCCATCCCTGCATCCCATCCCTGCATCTCATCCCCAAATCCCATCCCCAAATCCCATCCCCTCATCCCATCCCTGCATCCCATCCCTGCATCTCATCCCTGCATCTCATCCCTGCATCTCATCCCTGCATCCCATCCCATCCCTGCATCCCATTTTCTCATCCCATCCCCTCCCATCCCATCCCATCCCATCCCATCCCATCCCATCCCATCCCATCCCATCCCATCCCATCCCATCCCATCCCATCCCATCCCATCCCTGCCAAATCCCATCCCCAAATCCCATCCCCAAATCCCATCCCCTCATCCCTTTTTCCCCCTCTCCCACCCCCAGCCTTGGCTCGGGGAGGAGCTGTAGCTTTAAATTTGACCTAAAAAGAGCATTGCAGTGACTCATTGGATTGTAGGCAGAGCCACTCGTGGATCCTGGGCTGAGAGGAAGGAATCTCCTCCTCATCAATTCATGAATCCCAGCTCAAACACGGATCTCACAAACTGTGGTTGAGGAGAGTTCCCCCCCTGCCACCCCAGCCCTGGATTCAGCTCAGGTTTTGATAATCCCAAGACTAACAGGCAGGGTGGGGGGATTTTATTGATCTTTAGTGTTTGGAGAAGGGGGAAAGCAGCCAGAAATCACCTCCCTGAACCAAATACAAATCAGGGCAAAGAGGAAACCTTCTCCACCACGGAGATGTGGCTGGGGGAGGATGCCAGGGGAAGCAGAGAATATCTTGCTGTGGAGGAAAGGGAAAGAGCCAGAATCCAGCCCTTTGCCTCTCCCAGAAAATCACTAAAGCAAGCAATAGTAATTGGAGAGCTACTTGTAAGCCGGGCATCTTCTCCCCTGCTAAAAGCTTTGCCTGTAGCGCTGAAGGAGCTTGTGATAAATATATATATATTAAAAATATCTGCTCTGACAAGCGTGAAGCTGGAGAGGCAGAGAGGCAGGGGAGGAGGTAAGGAGGGTAGGAAGCATAAATCAAAATGTTTTGCTGCTCCTAATTAAATCCACCAACCTGTTTGTAACAAAACCCTCTCTGGGTCAGTGGGAGGACGAGGAGCTGATGCTGCTCGGTGGCCACGGTGGCCAACAGCTCCCTGAGCCTCACCCAGGAGCAGGAGGGAGTCCTTACACTGGGATGTGAGCTTCAGGAACACCTCCAGCCATCTGTGCCAGAGGAGGCAGAGCAATCCCGGGCAGGCAGGGAGGAGAGGGGGGAAGCAGTGCAGGGAGGGCTGGGACCCTTCTCCCTGCTCCACATCCTCTGCAGGCTGCAGTGTGCTGCTGCCAGCCTGGGAACGGGCCAGGGAGAGCAAAATCGGGTAAAAGGGAGCGCTGGGGAGGGAGGGAGGCGAGCAGGGAATCGTGCTGCTGCTGCTGCTGCTGCTGCTGCTGCTGCTGCTGCTGCTGCTGCTGCACTGGCCAAGGTGCTGCTGCACTGAGCTTGTGGCTCTCACTCATCTCCCAGAGAGATGCAGAGCCAGAAAATATTGAAAGGATGGTGAAGGAGATCAGGGGGATGGAAGTTTCTGTACATTCAGAGAATGGTTTGGGTTGGAAGTGATCTTAAAGATCATCACATTCCATCCCCTGCCATGGCAGGGACACCTTCCACTGTCCCAGGCTGATCCAAACCCATCCAGCCTGGCCTTGGACACTTCCAGGGATCCAGGGGCAGCCACAGCTTCTCTGGGCACCCTGTGCCAGGGTCTCACCTTCCTCACAGCCAAGAATTCCTGCCCAATATCCCATCCATCCCATCCTCTGGCAGTGGGAGCCATTCCCTGTGTCTCTCCCTCCATCCCTTGTCCCCAGTCCCTCTCCAGCTCTCCTGGAGCCCCTTCAGGCTCTGCAAGGGGCTCTGAGCTCTCCCTGGATCCTTCTCTTCTCCAGGTGAGCACCCCCAGCTCTCCCAGCCTGGCTCCAGCCCTCAGGGCATCCCCATGGCTCCTCTGGATTTGTTCCAGCAGCTCCACGTTCTTGTTAAGCTGAGGACTCCAGGCAAATATGTCACAGAGACCAAGATTCTTCAGTCCAGAAAAGGGAGAGCTGATGTCATGCAAGAAAAAGAGCTGTAACACCCAGAGTGCCCTGCAATGAAGGATTTCCTAACAAGAGCCAGGAGCTCCCTATGGGATGGTTGGGTGACAGTTCAAGCCCAGCAAAAGGAAGTCTCCTTTTTTTTCCTATAAAACACAGCTAAACTGGGCAACTCCTTCTTGTAATGCCAAGGTTTTAGAAAAAAAAAAAAAAAAAAAAAAAGAAAGAAAGAAAAAAAAAAGAATAACAGAGAAACCCATCCACCAGGGAGCATTCTGTTATTAAATCAACAGCAGCACATCCATCTCAGGGGCACCAGGGGCTGCATCCCTCAGTGCTTGCCTTGTCCTTGCACCCACCTGCTCCTACTCAGCCTGCTCCTGGTGCACTTTAAACCTGGCCCAGCAGAACTGCTGTATTTTTCAGCCCCAAACATGGCCCATTTCAGGTTTCTCAGCAAATTCCACCCAAAAGTTGAGTTAACATCTGCAGGACAGCCTGTGCTGAGCCTGATGCTTGTGGCTGCAGGAAATTACCCTGAAATCCTGAGCAGGCATGACTTTGCCTCAGCTTTCCCAGGACAACATCAAAATCTGCCCCACATGAAGCAGTTTTAGCCACAGAATTGGTCAGAATGAAACTCTGTGAGATGATTTGTCCCCATCCCACATCCTTGCAAGGGATGTGTTTGGGGATGGGATGATGATGGGGGATGTCAAAGCCAGTCTGCTTCATCAAGGATCCAAAATCTTATAAACAACCTACAGCTCTTCCCATTGCCCTGACCTGCTCCCTGCCTTGTAGTGCTGGCTTCCAAAAGGATTTGGGGAATCTTTATGGGAAGTGAATTCCCTTCTAGGGCTCATATTGTGAATGGAAATCTGCTGAGCTGCTGGGAGGAGAGGGGGTAAAGGAGCAAGCTCTGGAGAGACACACAGGCTGCTCCTCAGCCAAAACAAACACTGTGAAACTCCCACAGCTTGGTGGAAGTGCTAAGTGTGGCTGTGAAGTGGGCAAAGTGAGAGTGACAATGAGATACTTAATAAATGACTCTTTAAGGGTTTATTTGCTTCTTCGAGGATGCACAGAGTGGGAGGTGGTGTAACAGGTCAGGAATGAGCTGTGCAGTGATTTCCCTTAGCACCTGGGGTGGGGGATTTCACTTGAGAGTGCCATCAGATCCCTGGATTTGGCTCCCAGAGCTATCCAGGCTTGATTTATCCTCACAAATAAGGAAGGAGAAAATACCCACGGTCCCTGCTGGTGCTTTGTTCCCATCTCTGCCTTCCCACGCTGCTGGAAGATGTGGAGCTGGCTCCGAGCTGGAATTTGACTGACATCCCTCTGCCAACCCTGGAGCTCTGGGGTGATTTTATCTCCTCCATGGAGCAGAGATTGCCTTGCTGAGGGTGAGGAGCCAGTGGTGCCCCTTGCAGGAGTGGCTGTGCTTTCAGAAATCAAAAGTTCACCCACTGGGCTGTTCTGACTCGGGAGACAGGAGCCATGGGAACCTTTGTTAGCATTTCACAGCAGAGTGGGTTGATATTTTTTAATCAACATTTGCATGCTTAAACGTCGCTTCTATTTTATTTTTATCCACCTCCTTTCTCCCTGTACGTTTTCCAGCTCACAAAAAAAAAAAAAAAAAAAAAAAAAAAAGAAAGGAAGGAAAAGAACTTTTTAATTAAATTTTTGAAGAAAACTACAGTACAAAGCTGCTCTTTATATTGCAGGAGATAAATCACTGCAAACATTTGGAAGAGCCCAGGCTTGGGTGAGCTGTGCCAGTGAAATCACACTTCAGGAAAGATCTGGGGTCCAAGTTTGGCTCCTGCTTGAAGGAACCTCCAAATGAACTTGGTTGTCACTGGTTATCAAACTAAGGGACCAAGCCAATATATGCTGGACACATCCTGGATGGGGCTTGGAATAACTTGGACTACTGGAGGTGGAACAGGATGAGGTTTAAGGTCCCTTTATTGCAAGACACCTTTAAATAACCAAAATGCTAAAGCTGAAAAAGCAGCAGGAAAGGAATAAAGCAATGAGCTGAGCTGAATCTTGATGTGTGCCTGGCTCTGAGGTGCTTTCCCCAGGTCCCTCCTGTGACCAGCTGGGAAAATTCCATTTGTGCTCCTTTAGGTGCAGGTGTCCTTCCATTAACTGTGGAGGAGATCAAGGGAATGCTCAGAAATGTGTCTCCCTTTTGGAGATTTTCTTCTGCTTAGGTGACTCTTGTTTTCCTTTGAGTCCAGCCATTAACCCAGCACTGCTGTGCTCTCTGTGACACCTTCTGCACACTCCAGGGATGGGGATTCCATCACTTCCCTGGGCAGCCTGTTCCAATGCCTGACCCATCCCACTGCAGGTCTCCTGGAGCTTCTGTCTCTGCTCTGCTGCCAGTGATGGACCTGCTCTATGCAGGCTCAATCCACACAAATAAAAATAAAACAACCTTAAAAAAGGATGCATCCCTCCATTTTTAACATGTGTGTTCATAGAGGCTTGTTCAGCCTTCTCAGTGGTTTAATAGGTTGTTGCTTCTCAAAACTAACCACTGATTGGTTTTTTCAGATCTGGAGGAAGCTCTTAGCAGCTCCTCTCAGAAAACTCATTTCTGTGGGTGGTTTTTCCCCTCCTCACCAAATGCCAAATGTGCAAAACCAGCACAAAGGATTTTTTCAGGAGAAAATGAACTGGGGGAAAAAAGCCCCCACTCTAGACAAGGTTTCCTCAACCCTTCCTCAGCTGGCTCAACACAATGAACTGTCAATATATTCCTTCACTGGTTCCAGTGAAGCTCTAGCCCTGCTTCCATGGACTTTGGAGCAGCATTTTGGTGTCCAGACCCAATTCCCTGCAGAGTTTGGCAGCAGTCAGTCCAGCTCAGGGGCAAGGCAGGGAGGGATGCTCCCCTTCCACACTCTGGCCAGGAAGATCCCTGGGTCTAATGGCTCCAGTCCTGGCCTTGTCCCCCTTGTTCAGGGACATTTGGCTGTCAGATGGATCACAGAGCCACTGCAGCTTGTCACTGTGTGTAAGGTGAGCTGTGACAAGCCTGGCAGGATGTCTTGGGTTGCAATACAGGATGTACCAGCAATGTGAATTCTGTCCCCATCTGTTAAACCAGCTGGGGCAGTGACCCTGATCTCCTGGCACACATTATCTGCTCATGGGCCATCTTTAAACCAGCTGGGCAATCATCTTTATCTTTCCCACAGCCCATCCTCCCTCCAGGAGATATCTCCTGTTCATGGCCAGTGAGTCCCAGGGCATGACTGATAAAATTCCATCATCCCACTGGGAGATGCTCCAGCCAGGGGAGGAGCCAAGCCTTTCCTACCCAGAGAAAAACTGAGATTTGGAACAGCAGAGCAGTCTTTGCCACTGGATTCCAGAGGAAAACTGGACCTTTGCACATCATCCCTGGAGCTTCAGAGGAAACTGCACCTTCTCCAGGAGCACTGCTCCAGCTGAACCACATCTGCCCCTGCAGGAGGATGCAGCCACCATTGAATGGGACTGTGCCAACACCCTGACTGACTGACGGGTGTCAGCTTGGATTCTGACTCTGGCAGGGTTGGGATTGTTCTGTGTAATACTGCATTTCTATTTTAATTTTCCTAGTAAAGAACTGTTATTCCTAATTCCCATATCTTTGCCTGAGAGCCCCTTAATTTCAAAATTATAATAATAATTTGGAGGGAGGGGTTTACATTCTCCATTTGAAAGAGAAGCTCCTGCCTTTATTGGCAGATACCTGTCCTTCACACCAGGACACCTCCTATAAAAGTTGTCCTCAGCACTGACTGCCAGGGTGATTTCCAGCAAAGGAAAAGGAAGGAATGTGATGGGACTTTCCCAAAGAATTCCTTGGGCTGATCCTGCAGGCAGAGGGGGAAGCAGGCAGGGGAAGGGCAGGATCAGTAATGGGGTGCAGGGTGTGAGGGCAGCCTGAAACCCCCACAGCTGAATCCTCACATCCTCCTCTGCTCAGACACCAGCTTTGGTTCATAAGAGAACTGCAAGGAATTTCTGCCACACACTTGGCTTTGTGTAGTGCAATATTCAGGTGGAAAAGCAGCCCAGATCTCCTGTCTGACTGGGGCTGCACAGAATCAGAAATCTGGAGGTGTCTGTGTGTGTGCAATGCCTGATCAGGTCACCAGGGCTTGGCAACATCCACGATTCCAGAGCCTCCAAGCCACAGCCTCCTCAAGGATGGAGATTCCCCCCTTCCCTGAGTGCCCAGTGCTGCACAATTCCTGTGAAAAAGCCTTTCCTGTTCTTCCATCTGAACATCCCTGCACCTTGGACAAGCAGACATGGAATCCTATAACGGTTTGGGATTTAGGTTTGGGTTGGAAGGGACCTTAAATCCCATTCAGTTCCACCCCTGCCATGGGCAGGGACACTTCCACTATCCCAAATTTCTCCAAGCCCCATCCAGCCTGGCCTTGGACACTGCCAGGGACCCAGGGGCAGCCACAGCTTCTCTACAACCTCTGCCTCCCCACCCTCCCAGGGAACAATTCCTTCCCAATACCTCATCTAAATCTCTCCTCTTTTAGTATCCCACAATTCTTGACTGAAAAAAATGGCTTAACCGAAAAAGGGAAGCAAAATGTGAATTTTGGTATCAGTTTTGCATTAGAAATAAAATGGCATCAAAGAAAGAGCAGGAAAGTGCAAGGATTTTAGACTGACATTTCACAAATCAAGTGTTTCAATCTCCCATGTCAGCAGTTAGCTCAAAAGAAAATGGAAAAATCACCCTGAAACAAAGGAACTTTTTTTTTTTTTAATATCCAAAAGCAGAGGGTGAGCTGCACTGGGAAGGGGAGGGTCTGTCTGCTGAACATGGAGAGAGCAGGAGCACTTAAAATCATGTAATAAAATCAGGATTCATCCCTGTTCCTGCAGGTTTACCCCTGGATTTCCATCCCTGCTTGAATTCAGCCTTTATCCAGACGTGGGCTTGCCTCTCTCCACGCTGCAGCCCAGCAGCAAACCAGGAGTTCAGAGACCACAGCAGGCATTATGTCATCCTGTGAGGAGGAGCTGGGCAATCCTGCAACCACTTCTTTCCAAACCCTTTTATCCAATCCCTCCTCTAGCAGCACTGCTGAAAAAAATGGGGGAAAAAAGGAGCCTGGCCCCAGGGGATGGGTTTGACAAGAGGAGATCCCACACCAGGATGGCCCCATCAGCATCCCAGAAGGGGAAGGGCTGCAGTGCCGGGATGAGAGGGGTGGAAGTGCCTCCCTGGCTCTTGTTCACCTGCCAGATCCCTCCTGCTTGCAAGAAAACCTGTGTGCAGCAAAAGGTGATGTCATCCCTTCCCCGCTCCTGAAATCCTGCTCCTTGCTGAATGTGGCTCAGGGCTGCTGTTATTAACAGCCCCTTTTGACACATCTGGTGCTCTGATGGTTTTTTTCTTCCTTTTTCTTTATTTCATTTTGTTGTATTTTTCATTTTTGTTTTATTTTTTCATTTCCCACCCCTCTCTTCCCCCTCCTTTTGCTGCACGGTGACCAAGCTCCTGAGACTCAGGTTGATTAAATTTCTATGCCTTGCAGCTTCCCTGGAGTCCACATAATTTATGTAAATACGAGAGATAAGAAACGAGGGGGAATCACAAGAAAAAAAACCGGAGCATTAAGCCGCCAAGATCCATTAAATTCTCCATCACCCCTTTCAGAATCTCAATGCTCAGCCGCACCGCCCCCGTGTTTTCCCCCTGCCACAACAGCGTGGATCAAATTACCGCTGAGGAAATCCACGGGATGAGTCCCAGCTCCTGCCTGGCACGGGGATTTAGCCCTGCCTGCCTGGATCAGAGCAGGGAAGGAGCCCTGCTGGAGAGCTGCAGCCTCCTCCTCTGCCTGCATCCCTGCAGCTGGGCAGGGATGATGCCAGGCACCATCAGGGACTGAGATTTTCCTGGGTGAAGCAAGGTGAGCAGGGCTTCTCCAGCTTGGGATGCTCAGGACAGCCCCTGCACTCCCTCAGGGTGTTTCCAGGCGTGACCTGAGCGTCACCCCAAAGCAGCATTTCAACCCAAATGCCCCAAAAGTTGTGTTGGGAAGGAGCAGGAGCTGTGTCTGCAGCCTGTTGTGATCTCTGCCTTGCCTAAACCCTCCCCACTCATCCTGGTGGATGTAACCCCCTTCTCCAGCCTGTCCATCCCTCAGATGGGTAGGTCAGGCTGCAGAACCAGTGAGGATCTCCCTGGAATAGTGCCAAGAAAATGGGCACTGAAGTTTAGTGATCTGGTTTGTTAAAATGTCTGTGGAATGGTGGAATGGTTTGGATTGGGAGGGATATTAAAGATCACCTCATTTCACCCCCTACCATGGGCAGGGACACCTTCCACTGTCCCAGGTTGATCCAAACCCATCCAGCCTGGCCTTAGACACTGCCAGGGATCCAGGGGCAGCCACAGCTTCTCTGGGAAACCTGTTCCTAGCAGTGTTTTGGCCCCCAACAAGGAGCAAAATCAAAAAATGATTCCTGAGGTTGGTTTGGGAGGTGGCCTGGAAGGGGGACAGTTCCCAGTTGGATGGGAATGATGTTTTGGGAAGGATGCAAGGACACAAGGGAAGGAAATGTGGCAGTGAGGGCATGGCCAGACTGGCCTCAGAGCAGGGAAACACATCTGGGAATCTGTTCCTAAGGTGCACAGCACTTGGCAAACCCCACCCCAGGCTTGGGGCAGGCACCTAGACATGGACACACACATACATATGGAATCCTCTGCCCTGACCTGAGCCAGGCCCAGCTCAACACCCCCACAGCACTCCCAGTCAGCAGCAGGGCTGGAAGGGCACTGCTCCCAAAAATGACAGCTGAGACCTTTTGTGGCAGCACCAGCAGCCTCGGGGCTGTGCTGTCTGCGAGTCACTGAGACAGAAAGTTCCTCTGAGACTCAGCCCCCTGCTTCCTTGGACTTCCAGTCCTGCACAGCAAGTGCAGTTAACCCCAGCCCCCAGGACACCTTCCCCTCTGCAGATGGATGGCATTAGGAATGATGCCATGGATTCTTTTATTTAAGTTTTGAGCTCACAGGCACTACCTGAATTGCTTAACAAGTGTGACAGACAGAAAACACCTCTTTAATGGGGACTCTCTAATAACAATATGATTTCAGGACGCTGGAGCTTGAGGAAAAACCACAAATCCTGAGTGGTGATGACATGCCAGGAGCAGAATTCACTGGCTGTCACTCAGCCCTGTCCCTGACCTGGATGCTGTAGCAGTACCAGGGGTGTTTCTGCCTTCAGAGCTTTGCAGAGTCAATCCTTGGTGCCTGTGCCCAGGGCACAATTAACTACTCCAATAATCTAATATCAACTTATAGATCTTTCAATAGTCATCCAGGATCAAGGTCTAATTAAGGCTACAAATGAGTTAATCATGTGTGATGAAGTCTTCTAAGAAAATTACACCCAAGACTTCCATTCTGTTGGAGCAGCAGATACTTCTGACAGAGCCCCAAAGCAAAGACTAAAAGAGTGGTGATTAAATGGAGTGATGGGCACAAAAAAAACCAAAGCTTTGTATGTTTTGAAGAAGGAGGCTACCTATAATCTACAGCTTGGAGTGCTGAATTATTTGAGACAAGTTTGATTTGACAGATTCTCTTGAAATATCTGATAATTTTACAAACCACTCGGTGACCAGCAGTTGAAAGAAACCTATTGAGCCTCTCCCACTGGAGCAAAATATTCTAAGCAGTGAAACACACCAAGACCAGCCATGACCACAGCCAAAAAGGAGAAGTGACAAACTTTTTGAACCTCCAAACCAGCAATGGGAGCAGCCAGCCCTGTAAATACTGCTGACATTCCACGGGGTTTGAAAGGTCTGTTCCTCAGCTCCAGTGCCATGGATGCATCATTTGCTGTGCTCTCACTCTAAAAATTACTGCAGTCATTAGGAACAATTTATGCTCAGGGAAATAATTACAGTCATTAATGGGGCTGCAAAGCAGAGGCTCTCAGGGAGCAGGAGTGCAGTGTGGCAGCTGCCCGTGCGTGCCTGTGACTGATGGGCACTGCAGTCATGGTGCTCCCAGGGCATCCCAAAAAACTCAAATCCAGGCTCAGGAGGCAGCCAGTAACTGACCAGTCCAAGGGGTTGTGTTGGGTTGATGTGGCCAGAAATGTGAATTCTGTCCCCATCTGTTAAACCAGCTGGGGCAGTGACCCTGATCTCCTGGCACACATTATCTGCTCATGGGCCATCTTTAAACCAGCTGGGCAATCATCTTTATCTTTCCACAGCCCATCCTCCCTCCAGGAGATATCTCCTGTTCATGGCCACTGAGTCCCAGGGCATGACTGATAAAATTCCATCATCCCACTGGGAGATGCTCCAGCCAGGGGAGGAGCCAAGCCTTTCCTACCCAGAGAAAAACTGAGATTTGGAACAGCAGAGCAGCCTTTGCCACTGGATTCCAGAGCAAAACTGGACCTTTGCACATCATCCCTGCACCTTCAGAGGAAACTGCACCTTCTCCAGGAGCACTGCTCCAGCTGAACCACATCTGCCCCTGCAGGAGGATGCAGCCACCATTGAATGGGACTGTGCCAACACCCTGACTGACTGACGGGTGTCAGCTTGGATTCTGACTCTGGCAGGGTTTGGGATTGTTCTGTGTAATACTGCATTTCTATTTTAATTTTCCTAGTAAAGAACTGTTATTCCTAATTCCCATATCTTTGCCTGAGAGCCCCTTAATTTCAAAATTATAATAATAATTTGGATGGAAGGAGGGGGTTTACATTCTCCATTTCAAAGAGAAGCTCCTGCCTTTATTGGCAGACACCTGTCCTTCAAACCAGTACAGGGGTATTTGGGAAAAGCCAGTGGGATCACAAGAAAAGCCACAGCAGTGCCTGGGAGGGCTGGGACAGAGAGCAGGGTGAGTCCCCAGAAGTCAGCACTGACCACAGCTGGCACTTTTAAACCTGCCCATAGCAATGGTGACAGTGACTATCAACAAGGTCATGTCTGGCTGTTGTACCATCACTTCACAGAAATACAGTCCAATGTGGAACTGGGAAACTTTTGCAAATATCTGCAAAGAGATCCTAAGCTGGATTCCCAAGCCTGTGAGGCAGCTGATGGCAAAGGCAGGACTCAGCTCTGTGGAGAACATGGCTCATCCTCTGGGGTAGCTCTCCCAGTGGAAAATAAAGCTTGAGGGAAATCTGGAATCCAATGGGAGTGACATTTTCAGGGCAGGTCACACATTGTGACCCAACACTGGTCTGAGGAAATCAATGAGAACAGGAAGAGCTGGGCTCTGTGATCCTTGTGGGTCTCTTCCAACTCAGCATGTCCTGTGATTTTGTGTGTGATTTCCAGGAAAGTCCTGCCTGGATTTCCTGTTTCTGTGAAAAGCACAGGATTATTAGCAGTTAGCTAATAAAGCTCATTTGGGTTGTCTGGACAGTCTCCCAAAGATTTAATACATTACTTAAAAGAGTGGATTTGGAAGGGACACTGGTCAGTGAAATTGGCCAATGGTTGATTGATAACACAAATATGTTGATTGATAACACAAATATGTTGATTGATAACACAAATATGTGCTGTTTTCACTGACACCAGCTAGGAAAGGAAGTTTAACCCAGCCCATGGCAGCTCCTCTTTAGGGCAAATCTCTTCCATCCCCTAAAACAGAGTCTGAAATCAGCACTCTGGCCACAGGTATGAGTTTCAGACCATCCCCACCCCTTGGTGACCAAGTTACACCCCTGGGGACCAAATTCCCAGCTGCTTTTAGAGGCAGACTGTAAAATATCTTGTTTCTTCAGCAGAGGAATGACTGATCCTGTTTGTGTTGCTTGCAAGTCCCCGGTCCTGCATTGACTTCCAGGCTGAATTTTGCCAGTTCAGCAGCTGGGATCTTGTTGTGATTGAACTTGATAAATTAAGCAGCCTTTTAGGGCAGGGGATGTCCCTGGTGTTTATTTAGTGAGCCAGACTAAATCAATCCACAGTGCTGTACACAAATGGGGAATTTCACTGTCCCTGCTGGCCTTGGGATTCCCCCTGGTGACAGGCAAGGTGTGACCAGAGGGGGAAGCACACATCTAAACCATCACAAAACATGATGTCCTGCCAAACTTCCCATGTGGCTGAATTAAGCAAAATTAATTAATTGGTTTGAGAATGATGGTGCTGTGGTCATTTGTCCTCCAAGGGCTCCTTGGGTGGGAATGAAGAACCAGCAACATTGTCCCACCTTCAATAAGACCATGAGTGCCAGGAGGGAGAATATATAAATATATATAGTAATCTATATAAATAATATCTGTATATTATTATATTAAGTGTGCAAAGTGCTCAGATGTTACCAAAATACAAGGGGTGGTGCTTTCAGCTGCAGGATGACCAGAGAGGAGGGAATTACCACACTGAGGTAAAACAGGACACAGAGTTTATGTGGCTTCTCAAGCCTTGGTGCTGCCTCCCAGGCTCCAGCATTTCTCTAAATAGTTCATTTATTAAATAGATCCTTTGGTTCTGCATTCCAGCAGGTGTTACATGGAACATGGTGGCAGGAGGCAGCACGGCCAGACTGGCAGCATGGAAAGACTTAATTAACAGGGAAAAGCCAGCAGCCAGGAAGGGAGTCTGAAGAGGCAGCATGGAGAGATGAAGGCAGGCAGGAGACTGCCAGGGAATCAATCCACACAGGCATGGGAGGAAGAACTGAGGCCAACTGCAGAGATGAACATGGATGGTAACCATCACAGAGTGGGAAGGGATCTTAAGGATCATCTCATTCCAACCCCCCTGCCATTCCTCTAGGCCACGTGCAAGGAAAACACACATATTTTTATCCCTGCATTGTTGGGGACAAAGTCACACAGGACCTGAGTAGGATTGGTGCCAATGGCAATTCCCAAACCACACCTATTTGGGGATTTTGAGACTGGAATTAAAAATGGGGAGTTGAGTGGACAATCTCCTGAGGGCCTTTCCAAACTGAAATCCTCCACAAGTCTGGGAAATGCCTGGAGTGGGGAAAGTTGTGTCCAGTCAAATCCATACAGCCCAAATCCAGGTGGGAATGTGGGCTTCAGGAATCCCTTGCAAAGCAAAGAGCAGGCAGCCCTGCCTGGAAAGATGGTCAAAAGTTTGACAGCAAGGACAAAATCCAGAGAAATTCCACAAACTTGCTTTCCACAGGGAATTGGGCAACAGCTCAGGAGGAGGGCTGAGAAACAAGACTCTTTCCCCTGGAGGTTGGTCCCTTGCAATGTGGCCACAGAGCATGGACAGTCCCCAGGAGCAGGGAAGAGAAATCCAAACCAGCCAGGCTGGCATTAACAACTTCAGCCTCTCCAAGCCAGGAAAAATGTCCAAATGGGAAGATAAAAATAAAAAAAATAATAAAAAATATTTTAAAAAACCATGTAAGAAGGAGAGGTGTAATAGCCCACATGGACAAAACATCCCAAGGCTGTTTTCCTGCCTGAGGCAGCAGAGCTGGGCTCACCCTGGCTGCCCTGCAGAGGATGGAACTGCTCCATTTCAGCAGCATTAAAGGTTTTGCTGTGCTGGGCTCGGGGCAGGAGCTGGCCCTGGGTCTGTCCACACTCACAGCACAGGTGGAAGCAGCATCTCCACAATCCCTGGGGGCAGGAGGGGAGGATGGGGCTCCTTCCCTCCCCACCCTGCAGGGAGTGGGGGCAGGATGACCCCCTTGTGCCATGCCCTGAATGCCTCTTCTTGCTCCAGCCAAGGCATCTCCACGCTCTGAGGCTCCTGCTCTGCCTGTTGGAACTGTCTGGAAGGATTTTCTCACTCCTCTCTTCTTGTCCCACACCCCATCCCCTCTGCTCAGCTGCAAATTTTTTTGAGAGATCCAGCAGGAACTGAAAGGATTGGTTTTATCCCATGGTTTTTCTGTGGTGGAGAAGCATCCCTTGACATTAAATTCCTGAAAAACAGGGATCCAGGTGCTCTCCTTGATGAGAGATGTAAATCCATTGGTACCATTAGTGTCCCTCCAAGGTGAGGCAGGATTATGGAAATCATTCTCTCCTCTCTCCCCACAAGGAAGGATGGGAGAACTGGGATTTTGGGGATATGGCTCTTTTTTTTTTTTTTTTTTTTATGATATTTATATATTTACCTGCTTAGCCAAAAATATGTGAGTGATGAGCATTTCCAAAGCTCTCAGAATCAGCATCTCAACTGATTTTGGAGGTATAACCCTTGCTGACTTCAGTGAATCCAGCCATGAAAGTAAAAGTTCTATTAATCCTTATTTTTAAAATATTTTTATAAAAACTATGACCACACACTTTAGCACAGGTTTTTGGCACAGCCCCTAGAGAACCAAAGACATTTCCTCTGCACCTTGTGAGGCACTCATCAAGAACCCACTGCCTGGGTTACTGAGCTCTCCTAAATATTTCTTGGTCCTTTACCTGCAGCTGTGGCCTCAGAGCTGTGACAGATTTCATTTAAAGCCCTTTATTTCCAGCCACAATGTGCTCTCATTTAATCAGGAGGATCTGATGGGACTCTGCTGCTGGAGCTGGGAGACACAAGGAGCAAAACCCACAATCAGACACACAGCTAATGATATTTTCCCTTTCTTATGGGTGAAGAGTGGTTGTCATATTGACTTCCCTGTGGAATAGGCTTGATGGGGGTGTCCAGAAGAGAATAAAAGGCTCCAGGGAGAGCTTAGGGCCACTTCCAGTGCCTAAAGGGACTTAAGAAAAAGAGGAAAAGGGACTTTTTACAGGGGAAAAGAGTGATAGGATAAGGGGCAGTGGCTTTCAACTAAAAGATGAGGGGTTTAGGTTAGATGTGAGGAAGGAATTGTTCCCAGTGAGGGTGGGGAGGCCCTGGCACAGGGTGCAGGGAAGCTGTGGCTGCCCCTGGCAGTGTCCAAGGCCAGGCTGGATGGGTTTGGATCAACCTGGGATAGAGGAAGATGTTGTGTTGGGGTTGGAATGCCATGTCCCTTAAGTTCCCTTCCAGCCCAAACCATCCTGTGATTCTGTGGCTCCCTGCTGTTGGGTTTTCCCTGGACAGCAGCAGTTGAACACAATTGCCTTAGGATGGGTCAGAATGGAGATGCTGTTCCAGTTTTGTCACTTCTTGTCCTGTAAGAAAAAGCCTTGTGACATCACATGTGTCACACAGAACACTGGGAGAGGGACCACACTGCTCAGGGCTGTGTCTGGATGGATTTTAACAATCTCCAGGGAAAGAGGAGATCCTGTGAGCAGGATCACAGCTGACCATCCCTCCTTGTGCAGTGAGGCCCTTGAGGAGGAGCATCCCCGAGGGGTTCCCAGCACTGCAAGGTCAATTTGCAGCTCCTGGGGGAAGAGCTGTGGCCTTGCCCCCACCTGGGGAAGCCCCATCCATCCTCCCCCAAAGAGCAGGGCCCCTCTCCTGGCTGAGAAAGCCTGGCCAGTGTCCACATTAACATCATCAGCACTCCCCCTGGGAGCTCATCCAGAGGAATGTGAAGGGAAGGGCTCCTCCATCATCTGTTCCAGAAGTGACAAAGATCCCTGGCCATGCCTGGGGGCACACAGAGCCCAAGGGCAGCTGTGCAGAGGGTCTCACCCAGCCCCTGTCAGTGCCAGCCTCCCTGGGGACCTCAGCTGTCCCCCTGGGTCACCTCACAGGGCCAGCAGACAGATGATTTACAGAGGGCTCCCCTCCCTAAACTCATCTGTGCTTCACTAATCCTGGTGCCTTCACAGCTCCTGCCATTTCTTAGAGAAAAACCTGGACTGGGCTTCAAACCATGAAGAAACCTTTTCCTCTTCAATCTCCCATCTTTAAGGCACCAGCCCATCATTGTCCCAGCCCTGTGCTAATTCCAAAAGTGCTCCTGGGAACCAGCTGAGCCAATGCCAAAATCACAGCCTGGCACTGCCTAACCCATCCATACACCTGGACTCTGCAGGAGCTCATGGAAATGATGGCACAGTTGATGTTTCAAGCCACTTTCAGGCACTTTTAAGACTTTCCTCTCTCTTTTTTATTTTTTTAACCTTTTATTTTTTATTTTTTTTTAAGCAGAGTGGTTTTCTTTATGCTGCTCTGGGGTGGAGCAGGGGGCTCTATGCTCCAGCACTCCAGATTGGTCACTGATGGGACCTCTCCTTTCTCCATGGGTAAATCAGGACTCTGCCTTCCATCTCCTCTGGGAATGTTCAAAAACCCCCTTCCTGCACTCAGGCAGGAATACTGTTTAATTCATGCCAGTGGGGACTTTTCCAACCAACAATATCACAATCCCACCAAGCTGAAGAAAGCACCAAGAAAAGGAAGGTGTTGGGGAGGGAATAGAAAAATCTTATGAGTGCCTAGCAAGTAGATCTGAAATAGAGATGTTGGCATACTTTAACACAGATGCTAAAAACAGCCATGTGAAGGTTTGAGGCCTCTTCCTTTGTTTAGATGATGCCAAATGCCACAAATACCAAGGAACCAACAGAGATCCTGTCCCAAGGCTGGCAGGAAAGGTCTGAAGATAAGGGTTACAGATAAGAAAGCCATAAAACATGGTAATTTAGTAGTTCCTATAGGTTGCATGCAAATATTAGGAAATTAGTATATTGTATTAGATTGGTTATTGGACATTAAAATATTCATCATAGAAGAATACTTATTGTATTGTAAATGGGAAATTGCTCTCTTACCTCTAACTCCTCTCTATCTCTTACTCCCTTACTCTCCATGCTCTACTCTCTCTCTTACACCCACACCCTTCTAATAAACTACAAACCTGAAAAACAGAAAATAGAGAGTTCCTGAGTCTGTCCAGTGACTGTCCAACAATACAACCCCCAGAGGAAGGATCCCTCCCCACAGGGGTGTTGGAGTCTCCAGATGATGGAGAACACGAGGTCTCTGCCCAGGGCCAAGCTGTCACCCTCCCCATCACCACACCTGAGGCACCATCAGAGAAAAGAGGGGCTCAGCACTGACATTTTGGGTTCTGCAAGTTAAATATTCCACAGAAAATACCCAGTTATCCCTGGGATACCCAACCTGTGTGCTCCACACTGGTCTCTGGAACTCTCAGCACTGAGCCCAGAACAAACTCTCCCAACTCCTTGTCCCAGTCAGGTTACTCATCTGTGAAATCTCCCGTGCACATTTATTTTCAGGGGGGAAAAAATCCCTCTGGTTACAGCAGGAAGAGAGTTTAGAGTAGAATTGCTATTTCCCAGTGGTGCTGGGGGCTCTTACACTAAATCACATTACTGCAATTTAAAATACAACTGCACATCTGCTGAGGCTTGGGTATTGCTCACATGTGTGTTTTTTCAGTCTGAGGCAGGTGAATTTTTCCTTCTCTCTGAGATGCAAACTGAAGCTGAATTCCTCTGCATTTTCCATGGATTCTCCTGCCTATCCACTTGGTTACCAGAGCTCAGCTGCTTTGTGCTAATTTCTTAACCTGGTTTTGTGGCAGGGTCCCGTGTTGATTGAACTAATTTGGAATAAGGCGTGTCTGATTCTGGAATAGGAGCACCAACACAGGGAATTAATTACCAACCACTCATGTCAAGTGCACAGTCCAGAATAAGTCCTTGGATAGATCAAGCTTAAGGCCATCATGTCTCATTTTTCTCAAAAGCAAATTATTTTTTTCCTTGTCTGTCTCTTGATCTGCCTATCAGGAAATAGGTTCCCTGCCCATGCCAGGAGGGTTGGACCTGGAGAATCTTTAAGGTCCCTTCCAACCCAAACCATCCTGTGACTTTATGGCTATGAGATAGTCACAGAGATATTTTGTCCTCACCTCATTCCAGCCCCTGATCACTCAAGATCAGCTCTGTGAATGGAGTGCTCAGTGTGTAAAGTCCTTCCTACACTCAGGGCTTGATCTTGGCCTGGAAGTCATCAGGATTATTTGTCTAAAAACTTACCCAGATCCCAGTCCCCAGCGTACCAGAGTTCAGCCAAATGCAGATCATAGAATTCTAGAATGGTTTGAGTTAGAAGGGACCTCAAACATCACCTTGATCCAGCCCAAACACCTTCCACCATCCCAGGGTGCTCCAATTCCCATCCAGCCTGGCCTTGGACACTTCCAGGGATCCAGGGGCAGCCACAGCTTCTCTGTGCCAGGGCCTCACACCCTCACAGGGAAGAATTCCCTCCAAATATTCCATCTATCCCTGCCCTCTGGCAGTGGGAAGTCATTCCCCTTATCCCATTTAAAGCCTTGTTTGGCTCTGGGTGCAGATTACAGCACCTCCAATGCAGCAGCTTAAGGAGGTGTCTTGGGTTGCAATACAGGATGTACCAGCAATGTGAATTCTGTCCCCATCTGTTAACCCAGCTGGGGCAGTGACCCTGATCTCCTGGCACACATTATCTGCTCATGGGCCATCTTTAAACCAGCTGGGCAATCATCTTTATCTTCCCACAGCCCATCCTCCCTCCAGGAGATATCTCCTGTTCATGGCCAGTGAGTCCCAGGGCATGACTGATAAAATTCCATCATCCCACTGGGAGATGCTCCAGCCAGGGGAGGAGCCAAGCCTTTCCTACCCAGAGAAAAACTGAGATTTGGAACAGCAGAGCAGCCTTTGCCACTGGATTCCAGAGGAAAACTGGACCTTTGCACATCATCCCTGGAGCTTCAGAGGAAACTGCACCTTCTCCAGGAGCACTGCTCCAGCTGAACCACATCTGCCCCTGCAGGAGGATGCAGCCACCATTGAATGGGACTGTGCCAACACCCTGACTGACTGACGGGTGTCAGCTTGGATTCTGACTCTGGCAGGGTTTGGGATTGTTCTGTGTAATACTGCATTGCTATTTTAATTTTCCTAGTAAAGAGCTGTTATTCCTAATTCCCATATCTTTGCCTGAGAGCCCCTTAATTTCAAAATTATAATAATAATTTGGAGGGAGGGGGTTTACATTCTCCATTTCAAAGAGAAGCTCCTGCCTTTATTGGCAGACACATGTTCTCCTAACCAGGACAGAAGGTCAAATTTAAATCCAAAAAAGCTTTATTGTAATGAAAACCTTGGATTGTGGATGTGTTAACTGACAGAAACTACCCTTTGTCCCTTGGACCCCCATGGGCTGGATTTCCAGCAGATTTCCAGATCTCTTTCTCAACCCCTTCAATCAGAGTAACCATTTTCCTGCAGCCTGGAAGGAATTTTCCACTCAGGTACTCCAAAATCCTCCTTGTTCTCCTTGAGAAACCTCACACCTGCAGGTTCCTGCCATGGATGCACAAACTTGATTTTCTCAACCTCCTCTCACCATCCCACCTCAGCCCAGAAGGACAATGACCCAGGTCATGGATGTGACCAAAATCAACCCCACCAGGCACTTGTACAAACTGAGAGCAGCAAAAACTCATCAGTCTTGGCTGAAAATTCCTGGAAACAGGGAAATCCTGAATTTGGCTGTGAATTCTCCCATTCTAAGAACTCTGCAAACTTTGGATTTTCCTCCTTCCTGTTAACCCCCTGTTTTTTTTGGGAACAAAGAAGTGATGGAGCTTAAAAAGACAAATTACCTGATCTGCATATTCAGTGGAGCTCAAACTCTCCATAAACACGACACGAGTTTTGACAGTATTTAATGGTTTGCATTAATTAATAAGTCTTTAAAGATGTCAGACATTTGTAGATTTAAAAACTTTATAACTTTCAATAAATTTCAGTGGGGCTTAATGGATTCCTGCAGATTTACACAGCTTTGGAAACACACTCCCTCTCAAAGAACTTCACTAATGTTTGTGATTTTGAGAGAAAGGAAGAAAGAAAAGAAGGAAAAAAGAAAAAGAGTGGGGAGGAAAAGGAGGCAATTTCTTAAGTTGTGATTCACTATGGAACAGATTTATGTTTCATTTCAATGTTTTGTTACTTGGTTGATTTTTTTCAATCAATTCTCTGAAGAATGGTTGATGCAATGAGGGGTGGGGAGCTCTGCAAACCTCCATGTCTCTGTACAAGACTTAAAGGATCATTCAGGTTGGAAAAGAGCTCTGGGATCATCCAGTCCAACCTGTGACCCATCCCCAACCTTGTGGGGGCAGTTTTCCAGTCAAACTTATCCATATCAGTATCTGGATTTGTATCCATATCCACAGATCTCTGCAGACACACACACAAAAACATAATTAATACCTAAATTTTACTGGCATTATTTCTGAAGGAAACTACTCCAGAAATCCAATTCCACACACGTATCCTAAAGGTCAACTTCTTGCATCCATTTGGGATGAACACAAAGACTGGATATTCCAATTCCTCCCCACACCTTTGGTAATTACAGATTTTGGAGAAGCTCTTTGCCCAGAGGGAAGCAAAATGAGAGGCAGGGGCAGGGCTGAAAGCAGAGCAGGGGGAGGAAAGAGAACATAACTCATCTTCATGGGTGGCATGTGTGTGTGAATGGGCTGGGAATTATCCTGAAACAACTTCCTGTGCTCGTGACTGAAGAAAGACAAGAGGAGTCATAAAATCAGTGAGTGCAGAGAGGGGAATGAGCCTTGGCCCTGGCTTGTGCAGGGAATTATTCTCCCAGGCATCTCACCAGCCTTCTGGTGGGGATCACTCATCCCCCTCCCACTCACTGGATGCACAAACAGCAGGACATGGTCACTGGAATGCTGTCCCTGCCTTTGCCAGGAGGGATGAGCAGGGGATGCCACAGGACCTGCTGGCTGCTCTCAGGTCATGGGGCTGGAGAACAAATCCCAGGGGGAAATCACTGCAGGTTCCAGAGGGTTGGCACTGCCTTTTCTTCGTCACCATCCCCGCACAAACATCAGAGCAGAGGCCCCACAAAGAAATGGGATGGTGCCAGTGCACGTCAGGATCTTCCCACAGATTCACCAGGAGGAATGTGGAACAGGGCGCCCAGAGAAGCTGTGGCTGCCCCTGGATCCCTGGAAGTGTCCAAGGCCAGGTTGGATGGGTTTGGAGTAAGTTGGGATGGTGGAAGGTGTCCCTGGCCATGGCAGAGGGTGGAACTGGCTGAGCTTTAAGGTCCCTTCCCACCCAAACCATTCCATAATTCTCTGGTTCTTCACCAAGGATTTATCATTTTTTTTGTGATTTATCCACCCAGCTGTGCCCAGCATCACACAACCTCAGCCACAACAGACCACTCTGCTCCTGATATCCAGCACCAATTGCCCTCCTGTATTCTGAATCCTCCTCTCCTTTTCTCCCCACTCCTGCTCATCGCCGCCAACAAGGAGCGAAGGAACTCCAGAGCCATTCCCCAAACTCCTGCTGCTCCGTGCTGTCAGATGCCATCAAGGGGATGCTCTCCCCCTCCCTGGCTTTGGCAGGACCCTCTGTCCAGCAGGAAGCTCGCTGCCTGTGACGGGATGCAGGGATGCTGCCCATCCATCTGGAGATTTGGGTACAAGTTGCTGACGTGCCGCTCGTCCCACGGATCCTGGCTGTGCCTCTGGCCCCATCCTGCTGCTCATTTGCTGACCAGGATAGGCTGCTTGGACTCACAGCATCCCAGGGACTTCCTGGCTGTGGGCTGTGCTGGGCACGCTGAGCTGGGAGACTGACAGAGGGAGAGAGTGTAATTGCGACAGAGGGGAAAGCTGCGGGGGAGTTTTGTCTCGGGATGACGAACAGGAGCTGGAAAGGATGAGGGGAAAGGGATGAGCAGTCACCAGAGTGGCCTGACCTGCTTTGAGGCTTGGCTACAGCCAGGAGAAGGGGGATAGAGATCTCAATCCTTGTCCCTGAGCTGATACAGCAGCACCAAACGCGCTGCTGTGACCACCAGCTCACCACACCCAGCCAAGCACTTCAGAGCTGGACCTGAACTGATGTTAAAAAAGGTCTTGCCAGGGCCAGAATAGCCTAATGGACGCTGGTGGCTTGATAAAAAACCACTAATTAATGTCTGATCTGTGTATCTGTCAGAGCTGTGCACTCATGGGCTGATGTGACCTGCTGGGTCTGTGAGCACTGGGAAACTGAGGCACAGAGCAGTGAGCAATTTGCTGCCCTGGATCACAGGGTGATTGTGGCCACTGTAGGACCACTGGGACCACTTCAGGTCCTCTAGAGCAGCACTCCTGCTCAAGTAGGGTTCCCTAGAGCAGGTAATCAGGGTTGTGTCCAGATTCTGGAATACCCCAGTGAGGTATCCCCACACCCTCTCTGGACAATCTGCTCAGTGCTGGGACACTTGTCTTGGGTTGCAGTACAGGATGTACCAGCAATGTGAATTCTGTCCCCATCTGTTAACCCAGCTGGGGCAGTGACCCTGATCTCCTGGCACACATTATCTGCTCATGGGCCATCTTTAAACCAGCTGGGCAATCATCTTTATCTTTCCCACAGCCCATCCTCCCTCCAGGAGATATCTCCTGTTCATGGCCAGTGAGTCCCAGGGCATGACTGATAAAATTCCATCATCCCACTGGGAGATGCTCCAGCCAGGGGAGGAGCCAAGCCTTTCCTACCCAGAGAAAAACTGAGATTTGGAACAGCAGAGCAGCCTTTGCCACTGGATTCCAGAGGAAAACTGGACCTTTCCACATCATCCCTGGAGCTTCAGAGGAAACTGCACCTTCTCAGGAGCACTGCTCCAGCTGAACCACATCTGCCCCTGCAGGAGGATGCAGCCACCATTGAATGGGACTGTGCCAACACCCTGACTGACTGACGGGTGTCAGCTTGGATTCTGACTCTGGCAGGGTTTGGGATTGTTCTGTGTAATACTGCATTTCTATTTTAATTTTCCTAGCAAAGAACTGTTATTCCTAACTCCCATATCTTTGCCTGAGAGCCCCTTAATTTCCAAATTATAATAATTTGAAGGGAGGGGATTTCCATTCTCCATTTCAAAGAGAAGCTTTTGCCTTTATTGGCAGACACCTGTCCTTCAAACCAGGACAGAAGGTCAAATTAAAATCCAAAAAAGCTTTCTTGTCATGGAAACCTTGGATTGTGGATGTGTTGGCTGACAGAAACTACCCTTTAATCCTGGGACCCCCATGGGCTGGATTTCCAACAGATTTCCTGAAGGAAATCAGCCTTCCAGGGATATGTGGGGAATGCACAGTGTCCTCCCAACGGAAACACAGAAGTCATGCTCCCTAGAAACACCACAAACTTCATCTGCCAACCACAGCTGGGCACAGCTGGACACCAGACTGGCAGGTTTGGCCTCCCTCATCTTGCCTAAATCCAAATGGAACATCCCAAGGCAACACAAGTAGTTGGCACGGCCAGAAAGTGGAAAATTTGAAGAGCTTTTAGGAAAGAGATTAAAATTTTCTTTCCGTGCCTCCTTCTGCCCTGTGTCCCCAGTCCTCCTTGAAGGTTTGGGAACTCGCTGTTCTGAAGCCGGGGTGATGTTTAAAAACAAGTCTGTGCCCTTTTTGGATAATATAATAAAGACTTAGATGCTTTTCGGACGTCAGCTGCTGCCAGTAATCAGCGCTTCGCAGCTGCTGAGTCACAAATAGCTTGAAAAATATTTCCAGTCCTTGCTCTCCTGAGAGCTAATCCCAGAATGGGCAGTCATAAAAAAACATAAATCCCCAAATTACCAGAATGGCCCCAGAAATCTCTTTTAAGGAGATTAGTTTGGTGTCGGTTCTGGATTGTCTTTACCTCGTTGTTTCTCCTCCATGTTCCTCGCTCCTCTCTTTTCCCTGGGCATCCCCACATGGCTGGAAAAGGTCATTCCTCTGTCCCTCATTCTCCAAACCCTCCCTGCCCTCCTCCTGGCATGGCTCTGTGCCTCCTCCTCACACCTGTCCTGTCCCCCTCTGTGTGTGTCCCTGCTAGAAGATGAGATAAAACACTAAGCACAGAGAGATTATTTTTCTGGGGGTTTGGAGGGGGAATTTTTTATCATTTATGTTGAGAACAGAGATGTTCCCATGTGGGTTTGTCCACAGATTTTTCACCCTTCAAACCAAGAATCAACTTTTGCCATGGCTGTCTGCACAAGACCTTACTTTGGTGTCCAAAGGGCTCCTTCAAGCTTGTCTTGAGCTGGTTCAAAGTTTGCTTTATCCATTATTATTATTATTAAGAAGAAAAAGAAGAAATATCCATCTCCTCCATGATGCTTTTTCATAAGGGAATGCCAAGCACGCTGCAAGAGTCATCACCATTAATTAAGCAGAAGGAAGGTCAGCTGAAACCCACGTGAGTGTGTCCATGCAGCTGTTGGCATCATTTAAAAAAAAAAGCAACCATATAAATATAAAACCTACACTGATTCTATAGAAATGGATATATATTAATTTAATTTTTTAGCATAAATATTTGATTGGGTTGCAGAGGAAGCCATGGAGATGCTCCAAGGGCTGGAGCCAGGCTGGGAGAGCTGGGGGTGCTCACCTGGAGAAGAGAAGGATCCAGGGAGAGCTCAGAGCCCCTTGCAGAGCCTGAAGGGGCTGATGAAAAAGAGGGAAATGGACTTTTTACACAGGCAGTTAGTGATGGGACATGGGGGGATGGTTTTAAAATAAAAGAGAGGTTATTTACATTAGATATTGGGAAGGAATTGTTCCCTGGGAGGGTGGGCAGGTCCTGGCACAGGGTGCCCAGAGAAGCTGTGGCTGCCCCTGGATCCCTGGCAGTGTCCAAGGTCAGGCTGGATGGGGCTTGGAGCAACCTGGGATGGTGGAAGGTGTCCCTGCCCATGGCAGGGGATGGAATGACATGGTCTTCAAAGTCTCTTTCAACCCAAATCACTCTCAGGTATGGCAGTGGATCAGGAAGCATCTGGTAATTCTTGTCAGATAAGTTCTTTTGTAGGGAGATGGAGTGGTCAGATGTTGATATTGACAGTTTGAAGCCATTTCCCTTTGTCCCTCCATCCCTTGTCCCCAGTCCCTCTCCAGCTCTCCTGGAGCCCCTTCAGGCTCTGCAAGGGGCTCTGAGCTCTCCCTGGATCCTTCTCTTCTCCAGGTGAGCACCCCCAGCTCTCCCAGCCTGGCTCCAGCCCTGGGAGCATCTCCAGGGTTTCCTCTGGACTGTCTCTGAAGGGGGGTGGCTGTACCAGACACCTCAGTTCCATAAATCTCATCACCCCCTTCCCAGGGACCCACAGCTTTACGTAAGGATGGGAAGGCAGGAGGCATGCACACACAGACAGCCATTCCCCATCACTCAGCACAGAATATTTTTAACACTAACAGTAATATCCGGGTGGCCTGGCCTACAAACTGCAGCTCCAGGGCATCCATCCCAACGTGGCAGCGCTCCCGAGCCGCTGCTGGGACTCTCTGGGCTAAGTTTAGCCTGAAATGAGCTCAGACCCCTCGCTGAGCTCTGTGCCTCCTGCTGCCTGGCTGAGCCTGCTGCTCCCTTTTCCATCCCTTGGTGTAGGGGAAGGTAAAACAGGAAAGCCTTAGTTACTAAATAACCATGAAACAACAGGGTGGTCGCTGAAGTTAATCCTCTCTTGACAAAACAATGCCCTTGGCCAGAGAGCAAGACCAAAGGTCACAAAAGACTTGCCAGGGTCCAAAGATTAGATCTTAGAGTTTAAAATATAACACTTTACATTAATATAAGGATTCTTATAGGCTGCATGTAAATGCTATAGAATTTGTATATTGTATTACATTGGTTAGTAGAAATCAGAATATCCATCATGGAAGGAGATTTACTGTATTGCAAACTGGAAGTCGGTCTCTTTTCTCTCTCTTTACCCTCCCTCTTCTCTCTCTCTGCCCCCTTTGTCTCTTTAATCCTGCTCCCAACATGAAATGAAACCCCAGTGGCTGGAGCCAGGCTGCAGGGACAGTGTGGTGTGGGCGCCTGGGAGATGGGGCAGGACAAACTCAGGTGGGTTGCTATATTCTGGCCTTGAAGTTTGCAGGTTATTGCAAGGACTGTGGGTAAAACGGGCCCTGCTGGGAGCTGCCAGCCACACCTCAGAGCAGGGCAGAGAGAGAGTGGGGATAGTTAGAGTTCTAAGAGGTAAGAGAGAGATTTTTCTGTTTACAACACAATAAATCATCTTCTGTGTTGAATATTCTAATTTCCACTAACCAATCTAATACAAGATACAAATTTTCTAGCATTTACATACAACCTATAGAAATTGCTACATTACCATGTTTTACAACTCTCTTATCTCTAAACCTTATCTGGGACCCTTCCTGCCATGCCTGGAGAGGGTCTCTGCTGCTCTCTGGGATTTGCAGCAACTGGCACTATCTTAACAAAGGGAGAAGATCTTCAAGCATCCACATTGCTGTTCTCCAGCCACTTGGTCAAAAACTGCTTTCATTTCTATCTCCCTTATGCTTTCCATATTCTCAAAATCTTTTGCTAGGCAATCACATTGATAAGGTTTTCCTGACTCATCCTTCCCAACAGTGTGGGGGTGTTCCTGTCACAGCATGGCCCTGCCCAGGGTCTCAGCAGAAGGAGATGGCCAGGGAAGGGCTCTGATATTCCCAGAGGTGCTCCTGGGTGACATCCCAGCATCACCCCGGGTGTGGGGTCACCCACTCTGTGTTTGTGCTGCCCTGATTGATTTCCCCCCTCCAAAATCCTTCCCTTGCTGCAAATGCAATGATCAGAGCTGAGCCTGGCCCTCCCCTGTGAGCTTTGCACAGACCAAGAGGCCTTCAAGGACATTTTTACAAAGCATGGTGTGACATGGATAATAAGGAAATAAATAAGGAATAAACTGGGAGGGGAAGCACCCGAGGAATCTCACAGCCACCACTAGGACTGTGCACGGGCACAGGGAAGGAGGGGCAGCGAGGAGCCAGCTTGCTATTTTAAGGACAAGCTCCAGTAGTAAAGCAATCATCTCCAGAGCGATGCTATTTTCTGGATCCGTGCCCTCAAGCCAGCACGAAGCCACCGTGCTTTCTATTCCGGTCACAGCCAACGCTTCCCACCGATCTATCCATCTTAATCCGGGCTCCGGCAGCCGCACAGCCCCACCGGGAGCGGGGCTGCCCGCACAGGGGGTTTGGGGTGGGCACATCCCCGGGTTTGGGGTGGGCACATCCCCGGATTTGGGGCGGGCACATCCCCGGGTTTGGGGTGGGCACATCCCCGGGTTTGGGGCGGGCACATCCCCGGGTTTGGGGCGGGCACATCCCCGGGTTTGGGGTGGGCACATCCCCGCCAGCGCAGCCCTGGGGCAGCGGAGCATCCTCGGCATCGCCCCTTCCCCGCGGCGGGATGATGCTTTCATCTGCATCCCCGCCGCTGCTGCTGCTGCTGCTGCTGCTGCTGCTGCTGGACAAAATGCCTCCCACGTAATCAGCTCCCAGCCTCCCTCTCCTCCTCCTCCTCCTCCTCCTCCGTGGCTCTCCCCGCTCCATCCCTCCTCTGGCGCACCGCGGTTACGGATAAAGGGATGGATCCTGCGGCGCTGGGGTCATTTCGGGAGCTGTCGCCGCCGGGGCGGGGGGCTCAGCTCGCACACAATTCCCGTTTTGCACACACACAATTCCCATTTTGCTCGCACACAATTCCCATTTTGCTCGCACACAATTCCCGTCTTTGCTCGCACACAATTCCCGTCTTTGCACGCACACAATTCCCATTTTGCTCGCACACAATTCCCGTTTTGCTCGCACACAATTCCCGTCTTTGCTCGCACACAATTCCCGTCTTTGCACGCACACTATTCCCGTCTTTGCTCGCACACAATTCCCGTCTTTGCTCGCACACAATTCCCGTTTTGCTCGCACACAATTCCCGTCTTTGCACGCACACAATTCCCGTCTTTGCACGCACACAATTCCCGTTTTGCACGCACACTATTCCCGTCTTTGCTCGCACACAATTCCCGTCTTTGCACGCACACAATTCCCATTTTGCTCGCACACAATTCCCGTTTTGCTCGCACACAATTCCCGTCTTTGCTCGCACACAATTCCCGTCTTTGCTCGCACACAATTCCCATCTTTGCACGCACACAATTCCCGTTTTGCACGCACACTATTCCCGTCTTTGCACGCACACAATTCCCATTTTGCACGCACACAATTCCCGTTTTGCTCACACACAATTCCCGTCTTTGCTCGCACACAATTCCCGTCTTGCTCGCACACAATTCCCGTTTTGCTCGCACACAATTCCCGTTTTGCACGCACACAATTCCCGTTTTGCTCGCACACAATTCCCGTTTTGCTCACACACAATTCCCGTCTTTGCACGCACACAATTCCCGTCTTTGCTCACACACAATTCCCGTCTTTGCTCGCACACAATTCCCGTCTTTGCTCGCACACAATTCCCATTTTGCACGCACACAATTCCCATTTTGCTCGCACACAATTCCCGTCTTTGCACGCACACAATTCCCGTCTTTGCTCGCACCCAGTTCCCGTCTTTGCACGCACACAATTTCCATCCCCTCATCCCATCCCCTCATCCCATCCCTGCATCCCATCCCTGCATCCCATCCCCTCATCCCATCCCATCCCTGCATCCCATTCCTGCATCCCATTCCTGCATCCCATCCTGTCTTCCCATCCCTGCATCCCATCCCTGCATCTCATCCCCAAACCCCATCCCTTCATCCCATCCCCAAATCCCATCCTGCATCCCATCCCTGCATCCCATCCTGTCTTCCCATCCCCTCATCCCATCCCTGCATCCCATCCCTACATCCCATTCCTGCCCCTCATCCCCAAATCACCCCTCATCCCATCCCCTCATCCCATCCCCTCATCCCATCCCCTCATCCCATCCCTGCATCCCATCCCTGCCCATCCCATCCCTGCATCTCATCCCCAAATCCCATCCCTGCATCCAGTGCATCCACACCACAGGATCACTGAAATCTCTTCCCCTCTCTCTCTTTTTCCTGTTTTTTGTCTGTGTGCTGAGGCAGGAGCTGCTGCAAGGATTTCCCTGCCATTTCACCTTCAAAAGCACCAAGTCCCCAGAGCCCTGAGGCACAAGGTTTCCTTCTGCTGAGCTAACAAGTGGTCAGGAGCTTGGGGTTTAAATAGAACATCTCCTCTGAAGCCCAAAAGATTAAAAGCTCAGCTGACTTCCCAAAAAAATAAATGTTTATACAGAGCAGAACAAGATCTGGAGTTTAATACATATATTTACACAAACACTTACATAAGGACCCTCCTAGACACAAATTAACCTCCAGTTATGCTTTGGGAGGAAAATTTCACTGAGATTTTGCCTTTTCTCCCCATCCAGAAAATTCCCAAATACTGATCATGGCAATAAAAATACACTGCTTTGAAAAGCCTGAAAATTGCCTGTTTTTTCTACTTTTTGCTTTCAGACTTGGATTTGAATCCCTTTTTTTTTTTTTTTTTTTTTTTTTTTTTTTCCATGGGAGTGCTCAAAAGCTCTGATCTCCAAGAGATGCTTCCCTCTGTGCCTCAGTTTCCCCAATTTAGAAACAGTCCCCACACTGGCCAGGTGACACTGAAGTTTATGACATGTCCAAGACTTGTTTCTGATTAAAAAATCTACAGCAAATCAAAAGCCAAAGGTGAGAAAATATTTGGGACAGGATGGTTGGAGTTTTGAAGGAGGGAAAACATTTTTTGTGGTTTGGGGTTGCTTTGATTTTTTTTTTTTTTTTTTTTTTTTTTTTTTTTGAGAGTTTTCTAAAAAAAAAAAAATAAATAAAAAAAAAAAGCAACCAGAAACAGTCACAAGAGACCTGAAGTTTAAAAGTGTGACCTCATAATTCTTCCCTAAACCACAGACCAGCTCAAATAGGGGCATTAATCAAATTCTATCAACAAGAGATTTGCAGTCCACAGATGACTCAGAGTTGGTCTTTAGGTTGATTTCCTCATTCCCATCTCCCCAGTTTGCATTTTTTCCACTTCCCACCCCTTCTGTCTCCAGCTCAGCACAGCATTTAGCAGGGCAATGCTCTTTAAATACTGATAAATAAATAATTCTTTCTTTATGTGTTCAGTGGGTGAGTTTGGGTGAGTGAAGCTGAGGAGGAGAAGATGGGATGGGATGGGATGGGATGGGATGGGATGGGATGGGATGGGATGGGATGGGATGGGATGGGATGGGATGGGATGGGATGGCTCTTTGCAAGGGGCTGCACCAGTGTGGACAGATATATAAATTATAGATATAAAAACACATATGTCCATAAATACCCAAACCCAGAATTTGTAAGGTTTTTTCTGCTGCCTATAAAAAGGTTAAAAAAAGAAAAAAAAAAAAAAAAGGCAGAACAAGCCCAGTCCTCCAACAAAAATAACAATAGGATCCTGCTAAGGAGCAATTCCAGGTTTCCTGGACTAAATTGGAGCAGGTTCCCAGGAGTCAGCAGAGAAGAGGCAGAGTGCTGCAAGAGCCAGCCACACTCCCTGCAGCTGGCAAAATAATAATAATAGTAATAATAATAATCAGCCATGTCCAATCAGCCCTAATATCCATCACCACCATCAGGTTCAGTGCAGGATTAAGAGCTGGAAGTGAATAAACATGCCTGTGATTTCCATGTGTTCAGAGACTGATTGGAAGTCCCAGTGGAGGGATGTTTTCAGCCACAGATGCATTTTCCAAGCTGGGCTTTCTGTGGCTCTCCCTTGCTGCACTCCTGACACCCTGAAATCCCAGGATGGTTTGGGTGGGGCAGGGACACCTTCCACTATCCCAGATTGTTCCAGCCTGGCCTTGGGCACTGCCAGGGATCCAGGGGCAGCCACAGCTTCTCTGGGCACCCTGTGCCAGGCTCTCCCCACCCTTGGTGTGGGACCACCCATCCCAAACCCAGACAGGGATTCCTTCCTTGAGCTGGCCAAAATTTTGGGTTGAACCCACAATTAACACCTTGTGCTGCTCTTCATGGGGCCACAGTGAATGTCCCACTGCTCAGGGCACCTCCTTGTCCCCCAGCCCCTGCTGTGAGGATTTACAGCCTCACAGTTCAGGAATAAGATCACAGAACCCATGGTGCTCTCATCCACTCTCCTAGGAAATGAAATTCCCTCACCTTACCTAATGCTGTTCACAGACCCACTTGCAGATTTCAGTGCCCTGCCCCAAAATATCAAGGATGCCCCAGAGTCCTGTTCCCAGGAGGAAATCCATGACTCCAAGGATGCAATGGCAGATTCCCTCTGCTCTGTGCCACTGCCACCCCTGAGCCACCCTACTCCTTTCAATTCTTCCTTTTTTTCTTTCCTCACTTTCCTACTCCTTTCAATTCTTTTTCTTTCTTTCCTCCCTTTCCTGCTACGTTCAATTCTTCTTTTTCTTTCTTTCCTCAATTTTCTGCTCCTTTTAATTCTTCTTTCTTTCCTCACTTTCCTAATCCTTTCAATTATTTTTCTTTCTTTCCTTCCTTTCCTGCTCCTTTTATTTTTTTTCTTTCTTTCTTTCCTACTCCTTTTAATTCTTATTTTTATTTCTTTCCTCACTTTCCTGCTCCTTTTAATTCTTTTTCTTTCTTTCTTTCTTTCTTTCTTTCTTTCTTTCTTTCTTTCTTTCTTTCTTTCTTTCTTTCTTTCTTTCTTTCTTTCTTTCTTTCTTTCTTTCTTTCTTTCTTTCCTCATTTTCCTACTCCTTTAAACTCTTCTTTTTCTTTCTTTTCTCACTTTCCTACTCCTTTCAATTCTTTTTCTTTCCTTCCTTCCTTTCCTGCTCCTTTTAATTCTTTTTCTTTCTTTCTTTCTTTCTTTCTTTCTTTCTTTCTTTCTTTCTTTCTTTCTTTCTTTCTTTCTTTCTTTCTTTCTTTCTTTCTTTCTTTCTTTCTTTCTTTCTTTCTTTCTTTCTTTTTCTTTCCTTGCTTTCCTGCTCCTTTCAATTCTTCTTTTTCTTTCTTTCCTCCTTTTCCTACTCCTTTCAATTCTTCCTTTCTTTCTTTCCTCACTTTCCTGCTCCCTTTTACTCTTCCTCCTTTTTTTGGTGGCACAGGGGGGAAGGGTTTGACTGGGAGAAGGAACAGTGCAGACAAATCCATCACCTCCAGCGTGGAGGAGCTGAGCCAGCAAAAGGAGAAGTCTCTTCCTGGGGGGAATCTCTGCATGGAGGGATGATGGGGGAGCCCCTGAGCCCCAAATCCTCCCTCTCACTCTCAGCATCCCCTCTCCACCCCCTCACCACTCTCTGGTTTCCATGACAACGCTGGAGCATCGAGCATCTCCAGGGCAGCTCTCACCCAGCCCTGGTGCCTGTGCTTCCCTCCTGGGCTCCTGTGGGTCACCCAGAGCCTGCAGCCTCGGGATCCAAACCTGGGAGCCTTGGGAAGCTCCAAACTTGGGTCTTGGAGTGGGGAGGAGGATGCCAGGATGGGGATTGTCTCTTTGATTTGCCTCCCAGGGATTGTTATGGCAAGAGGTGGGTGCTGGGAGAGGCTGGTGTGCAGGAAAGGCAAAGAGGAAAACCCTCACAGTGCTCAGGGTCAGAGCTGGTCAGAGAATCAAAGAATCCCAGAATGGTTTGTGTTGGGAGGGACCTGAGAGATGATCCAGTGCCACCTCCTGCCATGGGCAGGGACACCTTCCACTGTCCCAGGCTGATCCAAACCCATCCAGCCTGGCCTTGGACACTGCCAGGGATCCAGGGGCAGCCACAGCTTCTCTGGGCACCCTGTGCCAGGGCCTCACCACCCTCACAGCCTGGAATTCCTTCCCAATTTCCCACTCAAATCTCCCTTTTTCCAGTTTGAAGCCATTCCCTGTGTCTGTCCCTCCATCCCTTGTCCCCAGTCCCTCTCCAGCTCTCCTGGAGCCCCTTCAGGCTCTGCAAGGGGCTCTGAGCTCTCCCTGGATCCTTCTCTTCTCCAGGTGAGCAGCCTACCCAGCCTGATGCTGAGGCTACACCTCTACAATAAATCCATGCTGGAGCCTGATCTCCATCCCTGAGTCCTGGCCACGTTCACACCATTAACCTTTCCCACCCTCCAGACACTGGCTGCATCCCAGCCTCCAGCTGGGGATGATCCCTGGCCCATGCCAGCTCCTGAGCTGAGACAGGGATGGTTTGGCTAAATCTGAGCTGCCCAGGGCTGGAAAGGCTCTGGGGATGGTGGCAGGAACAGAAATGGGAAGGTTCAACCCCAGCCCTTGTGTTCCGACTCTGTTGCATTTACCACTCACAATAATCCATCACTCAGCCCTGGCAGGGCTTGGGCAAACCTGAATCCACCTGCTGGCAGTGCTGTCAACTCATCTGTGCCCCACTGATGTCACAGCACGTCCCCACACTGATGTCACAGCACGTCCCCAGAGCAGCAGTGACTGCCAGCACTGACAGAACCCGGGGGACTCACAGAACCCTCTCAGCTGCTTGTCCCAAACTCTGGTTATTTTGGCTGAACAGCCACCAAGGACATGAAGCCACCTTGCAGAGAGCCAGACACTGCTGGGAGTGAGAGAGCAAGGGCTGTGCCCAGGAAAGTGGGAATAAAGGGCAGGAAACATAAATCATAAAATCACAGAATGTCCTGAGCTGGAAGGGACCCATCCAGTCCAACAGACACCCCAAAATCCCACCCTGTGCAGCCCTGAGAGCATTGTCCAAACTCTCCTGGAGCTCTGGCAGCTTTGGGAATGTCACCATTCCCTGGGGAGCTGTTCAGTGCCCCACAGAACCTTTCCCTGATATCCAACCCAGCCCCAAAACGAGCACAACTGGTTTAGTTGTGTTGATAATGGTGGGTAAATTTGTTATCTCTGCAACCTGGAGCACAGGAAAACAAACAAAACATCCAAACTCTTGCAGGTTTTCTCCACATCCCAGTGCTTGGCAGGGTCTGGGAGGACTTTGTTTCCAGCACAGCCTTGGCACAGACTAAGAAATGCTGTTCCAAATTGTCCCAAAAAAGGACCCAGGAGCACAGAACCCCAGAACAGTCTGGGCTGGAAGGGACCTTTAAAGGTCATCTAGTCCTGGAAACACCCCTGGGATGAGCAGGGACATCTCAACCAGATCAGGCTGTCCAGCTGTCCCCTTTGCTCTGACCTCACACCCTCACAAATACCACCATGGGTAGAAAACAGAAGGGTATGATGACTTCCTCAAATCTGGGCAAAACCTGATCTGAAGACAAGATCCTTCTGCTTTCCAGGGCTTAGGGCTGGGAATAAACCAGTGGAGGGGAAAATACAGCCCAGTGTGAACCTCAGGCTGTGGGAGAGGGAGTTGATTACTCCTCCTGAAATAAAGGAAAAGGCATTGCACAGTCACTGCTGGAATTTTTTTGCCAGACACTTTTATCAGCTTTCTGTGGGGTGAGCTCCTCCTGCTTCCAGCTGAGATCCTTCATTAACAGGACCCAAAGGTGATGGAAATGTTATTTACAGGCAGCCAAACTCCCAGGAATGGATGGCAGGGGCAATTCCTGGGTATCACCCACTCCAAGCCTGGACTCCTGGTTTTGGTGGGAATTCTGGCCCAGCTGAATGTGGGGTTGTCCTCTCTGACATTGGGAAGGCAGCTGAGATCCCAGCTGCCAGAACAAAGGCAGAGGAGCTGTGTTTAACAGCACTAACATTACACACACACACACACACACTGAGCTGTCCCCAGCATTAAAATTTCATTACAAGGAGTGCACCAGGAATAACCATTATCAATTATATATTACACACTGCTTTAGTCTAAAAGAAATCTGATGGCTGGAGGGTTCTGCTGTGAGAAGGAGCCTCTCTGGCAGGGATTTTGGAGCTGGTTGTGTGGTGGGGCTTTGTGATTCACTCTCCCAGCCCTGTGTCCTGGCTGGCTCTTTGTCCCAGTTCCATGCTGGGCTGTCACAGAATCACAGGATGGTTTGGGTTGGAAGGGTTCCAGTCACATTTTCCACTGTCCCAGGTTGCTCCAAGCCCTGTCCAACCCAGATTTTAACATTTCCAGGGATGAGGCACCCACAGCTTCTCTGGGCAAGCCTCTGTGGGATGCCCAGGACAGGGATTGAGGATTGGATCTGGTGGCTTTGGTAAAGAACTGGCTTTGCTATCTGGATAATGTCACAGAGATGTCACCTACAGCCATGGCACCCCCATGGGCTGCTCCTGTGTGTCTTGGTCACCTCTCGTGGGTGGCAGGACTGGAGGTGTCCCCACTGTCACAAAAGGTTCTTTGGTGGCTTCAATCCCCTCTTTCAGATATTTTGGTCTAAGCAAACCTCACCCACATCCCAGAGCTGTCCATGGACTTGTCCTGTACCATTTCCCTGGGACAGCATCTCCTCTTCCCCCCATTGCACCAGGTCTGAGGGCTGAGCAAACCCCCAAATCCACAAACTCTTCCAAAACTCTCCCCACAAACTTTTTTTTTTTTTTTTTTTTTTTTTTTTTGTTTAAAAACCAAACCCACAAACTCTTCCATTCTCAAGTTGCTCCTCATTCCCACCATGCAGCCTTGGCCCCATAAAAAAATCCACTTCCATTTCTTAATGTTGAAGAATAAATGTTGGTATTGTCTGCAGGATTTTCTGTAAAATGATCCCTCTCTGTGGATGGGAGACAATGAACAACCCCAGATCCTGACAGGTGATAATGACAGGGACACTAAGAAGTGCTGGGGTGGAGGGAGGGGATGTTGAAAAGTGTTAAAGTTTTAACACTGATATTTCAATCCACTTAATGCCTCTGGGTGTGATGCCTTAAGATTTCAGCTTTTCTATTTTTCATATATTTGCAATCCTGTGAATTCTTCAGTGTGTAACTCTAAAGCTCCACAGCCTGTCAGCTACTGCTCTCCCATTTTATTCAGACAAAACAATTCCTCTCCAGGCCTGGGACTCATGCTCACTTTACACCCAAAGAATAGAAACAAAAGTGAGTTGGGGGAAGAAGCAAACTGGGGGTAAATGACTTTATTATCTGTAATTGGGGGATTAATCCCTGATATGCAAATGGATCAAATTTATAACTGAATTAAAAACTCATGAGCATCACCCATCTTGGGTGCAGCCCCTGGGAGGATTTTGGCTGCCCAAGGAGCACCTATTGAAGGCCTTCCATAAATAACCACTTTTATTCTCTCTGCTTTGTCTAGGTCATGGGGGAATGGTTTTTAAGTTAAAATAAAATAGATTTAGATTAAATCTTAGGAAGGAATTCTTCCCTGTGAGGATGGGGAGTCCCTGGCACAGAGAAGCTGTGGCTGCCCCTGGATCCCTGGAAGTGTCCAAGGCCAGGCTGGATGGGCTTGGAACAACCTGGGATGGTGGAATTTATGGGTTGATCTTTAAGGTCCCTTTCAACCCAAACCATTCTGTGATAAAACTGCAGTGGATCCCACATTCCTCTGCTGCCAACAAGCCCATGGCTGCACTTTGAAACCCTTATTTCCCTTTCCCATCCAGTGGATGGTGCCTGAGAAAGTGATTTCTCAGGATGCAGATTAAAGCAGAACAGCAGAGAGCCTCCAGTGCAATTATGAAAAGGAAGTCATAAAAACCAGTAATTAAAAGTCATATATCTGCTGGGTAAATGCCTGGGCAGGGCTGGGAGCTGTTGGAGGGAAAGATGCCTGGGATGGAGAGGATGCAGCAGAGGTGGGGATGGGGCAGAAAGGCTCTGTGTGTGCCAGTGAAGGACACAGGGACAGGGAGTGCAAAATTCCTGCTCTCACCTGCTGGGACAGTGGAAGGAAGGAAGGAAGGAAGAAAAGGGAGGGAGAGAGAAAGAGAGAAAAAGAAAGAAAAAGAAAGAAAGAAAGAAAGAAAGAAAGAAAGAAAGAAAGAAAGAAAGAAAGAAAGAAAGAAAGAAAGAAAGAAAGAAAGAAAGAAAGAAAGAAAGAAAGAAAGAAAGAAAGAAAGAAAGAAAGAAAGAAAGTGTCCCACACTTCAGCTAAGAAAACAAATTGCTCTGTGAGTAGGAGAGAAAAGCAAGGTTGGTGTCCAAGGGATGGTGGATTCTCCAGCATCCAGTAAAGCACAAAATCCAATGAAAGATTTTCCCAAGTCTGTGACACTCATCAAGTTTCTGGGATGGGTGGTTTGGCTGGAATTCAGGAGGGAATATGGTCCGGGGTGCTTTTTCCTTCACTGAGGATACTGAGGTTCCTGTTCTCTTTCCATGTGCCTGGTTGTGTGAAAGGAGAAGGATTTATCCTCTGGAAAATCAGAATTAAAATTTTGGAGGGGTCCACCCTCTGTCCTTATGCAGGTCTGGTTTCCTCAGGAAATAAATGTAAAGCTGTGGTGAAACACTGCCCAAAAACAAACAGGAAAACCCTGGAAACAGAATTTTTGCACCTATCAGTCAAAGAGAAGCTTCTAAAATGTCTCTGAGGTGAGGTTTGACTTCAAAATTTTCCTCCAGGCTCTAACACCTGAGGGGAAAAAAAAATAACGATGAAGAAATGGAATGCTGATGACTTCTCTGCTTGCCTGGATTTAAAACCAAGGAATGACAGAATGATGTTGGTTGGAAAAGACCTTTCAGATCATCATTTTTGTTACTTTCTGAGGGCTTGGTGTGCATCTTGGAGAGCCTGAGATTGGCAATGCCTCAGCTGGAGCCAGTGAATTTCAGGACATGGGGAGAAGAGCTGTTTGACCACACCAGTGATCTGAGCTGCAGGAGGGACAGGAACCCTGAAGGTGGCTCAGCACCCACGTCCTGGGGCTGGTGACCTTGTCCCCTCCCTGCTGTGATCCCAACCAGTCTCTGAGACAACCCTGGAGAAGCTGTGGCATCACCCAGAGCTCAGATAAATCCTGTTCTTGACCTTTCCCTGTGTGAGTCACCCCCTCATGTCCTCCTCCAAGAAGGGATCCCAATCCTGCATGGCTGTCCCTGGATGAGGTGCAGGATGCCACCTTGTCCCAGCACGTGTCACCATGGAATCACAGAGTGGTTTGGGTGGGAAGGGAAAGTAAAACTCATCTCATTTCACCCCCTGCCATGGGCAGGGACACCTTCCACTATCCCAGGCTGATCCAAACCCCATCCAGCCCAGCCTTGGACACTTCCAGGGATCCAGGGGCAGCCACAGCTTCTCTGCACCCTGTGCCAGGGCCTGCCCACCCTCACAGGGAACAATTCCTTCCCAGTATCACCTAACCCTATTCTCTGTCAGTGTAAAGCCATTCCTCCTTGTCTGAGTGCATCCATAGAAGTGTTCCAGAGGCTCTGAGCAAACCCTTTCCATGCAGACCCCAGACTTGCTGACCTGCACCCCACCAGGCATTGCCCAGCACTCAGGGGATCCCACTGTGACTCATCCTCACAGATCTGGTAAAAGCCCAGAGGGTTCTGGCTCCTGGCCAAATCCCTCCACTTCATTCATGGGAAAGAGGGACAGGGATGGAAATGGGCTGGGCTCGGGTCCAGGGAGGATCTGGCCATGGCACAGAGTGTTCCTATAGCCATGGATGGAGGCCAGGGCATGGGAAGGAGCCACAGCCATCCCTGCATGAGGAACTCTGGCCAGGAAACAGCCAGGCAGAGGAGAGCTGGGCCAGAAACCCACCTTGGGGGTGGGAAGAGAGCAGACCCTCCAGAAAAGTGTGTTCCTAGGTGTGCTGGGTTGGTGTGACCAGCAATGTGAATTCTGTCCCCATCTGTTAAACCAGCTGGGGCAGTGACCCTGATCTCCTGCACACATTATCTGCTCATGGGCCATCTTTAAACCAGCTGGGCAATCATCTTTATCTTTCCACAGCCCATCCTCCCTCCAGGAGATATCTCCTGTTCATGGCCACTGAGTCCCAGGGCATGACTGATAAAATTCCATCATCCCACTGGGAGATGCTCCAGCCAGGGGAGGAGCCAAGCCTTTCCTACCCAGAGAAAAACTGAGATTTGGAACAGCAGAGCAGCCTTTGCCACTGGATTCCAGAGGAAAACTGGACCTTTGCACATCATCCCTGGAGCTTCAGAGGAAACTGCACCTTCTCCAGGAGCACTGCTCCAGCTGAACCACATCTGCCCCTGCAGGAGGATGCAGCCACCATTGAATGGGACTGTGCCAACACCCTGACTGACTGACGGGTGTCAGCTTGGATTCTGACTCTGGCAGGGTTGGGATTGTTCTTTGTAATACTGCATTTCTATTTTAATTTTCCTAGTAAAGAACTGTTTTTCCTAATTCCCATATTTTTGCCTGAGATCCCCTTAATTTCAAAATTATAATAATTTGGAGGGAGGGGGTTTACATTCTCCATTTGAAAGAGAAGCTCCTGCCTTTATTGACAGACACCTGTGCTCCAAACCAAGACACCTTGTAAAGGTCATGTCCTTCTGGAAAAATCCCTCCATGGACTGAGCAGTGTGGTTTTCCCAATTGGATCTAGAGCCAAGCTCCAGTCTTTAACTCAAACAAGATCTCATCAGCAGGACAGGTAAGGACAAGGAAGGGGCAGCCCCTGGGTGTTGTGGGATGCAAATATTCCTTGTGCAATCCCTCCTGCATTCACATCTTTTTGTGTGCCCATAAATGCTTCCAGTGTTGGAAATTATGTTTCTCACATTTTCTTTTAATTGCTGCTGGAGATGAAAAGGCATCCATGGAGTTGAAACTGGGTGGTCTTTAATGTCCCAACCCAAACCATCCATGATCTGATGGGATACCAGAGCATATCACACCCACAGGGACAACAATAACTGGGGGAAAACCTGTAAATAGTAACCCAAAAATAATTCCCTGATCACCAGAGTATTAGTTCAGTGGGGATCACTCCTGCTGGAGACATTACTGGAATAAGCACCTTCCTAGAAAAGGAATTTTTTTTTTTTTTTTTTTTTTTTTTTTTTGCCTGGTATTTTCCAGCAGGGCAACAGGAGTTTGCCTTGAGAAATTCCTAGACAGCCTTCTCAGGAGATTCACAGACTCATCAAGTCATTAAGGTTGGAAAAGCCCTTCAGGGCTGTGCATCTTGTGCTTTTTCAAGTCCAACCATTCCCCCAGCACTGCCAAGCCCACCCTGAGCCCTGTCCCCCAGTGCCACATCCACAGTGCTTTTTAACCCCTGCAGGGATGGGAATCCAGCACTGCCTTGGGCAGGGAATGGCTTGTGCAACCTGCTTGGAAAAGGCTGCTGAAGAGGCAGGAAACCCTCAGTGGGTTCCAAGTGTCAGGCCAGGCAATTCCAGAATGTTTCCAGCCATGGGGATAAGAACTGAGGCACAATCTCAGGATTGGAGCCAGGCTGGGACAGGCAGGACACTTCCCTCCTGTTCCCACTGATGGCATCTCCAGGTTTTAGGGGTGAACAGCAGGCTGTGACAACATGACAAAGACAAAAAGGCTCCTCAAGGTGGCCCCACCTGGACTTTGATCCCCAGCCAAGCTCTTGTAAGAGAGAGGGATGGCTGGTTTGCTTTCAAAGCTGCAGCAGTGGCTTAGGGCAGTGCAGCCCCAGCCTAGGGCTGGATTAGTCTCAGCCCAGTGCTTTAATGTGGCTGGAGAGGTTAAGAGCTGATTCCTGGAGGTGCCAGCCACGCTCTGGGGCCGTGCTGGGAGGGGGAGCAGAGATGGCAGCTGGAAAGCAAGCAAAGGGAAAATGTAGGGAGATGGAGAAGAGCCTTCTGAAGAGAGAGATGGTGGTCTGGGGACAGTGCCTGGGGGAAGGGGCTCAATCCAGCCCCCACCTGGGGCTGGTCATCCACCCCACAGAGGGCAGCGAGGTGAATTTGGAAAACATGAGTCTGACAGGAGGCAGAAGTGCAGAGAAGCAGAATTCAGGGAATTCAGGGAAGCAGAACTCAGGGAATTCAGGGAATTCAGAGAAAAAGAACTCAGGGAATTCAGAGAAGCAGAATTCAGGGAAGCAGAATTCTGGGAATTCAGGGAATTCAAAGAAGCAGAATTCAGGGAATTCAGGGAAGCAGAACTCAGGGAATTCAGAGAAGCGGAATTCAGAGAAGTAGAATTCAGGAAATTCAGGGAAGCAGAACTCAGGGAAGCAGAACTCAGGGAATTCAAAGCAGCAGAATTCAGGGAAGGAGAACTCAGGGAATTCAGAGATGCAGAATTCAGGGAATTCAGGGAAGCAAAACTCAGGGAAGCAGAACTCAGGGAATTCAGGGAATTCAGGGAAGCAGAAGTCAGGGAAGAGAATTCAGGGAATTCAGAGAAGCAGGATTTAGGGAATTCAGGGAAGCAGAACTCAGGGAATTCAGAGAAGCAGGATTTAGGGAATTCAGAGAAGCAGAATCCAGGGGATTCAGGGAATCCAGGGAAGCAGAATTCAGGGAATCCAGGGAATCCAGGGAAGCAGAAGTGAGGGAAGCGCCTCCCTGAGCCCAGGCTGCATCCATCAGGAGCAAAGGCAGCCCTTTGGGGGTGCATTAGTCACGGCTCCTGAGCGGGAGGGAAGTGGATCCCAGCACTCTGCTCCTCCCACACGAGCAGTCCCATCGAGATCCAGAGCCACTCAAGCAGGGAGAAGTCAAGAGAAGTGAGGATGTGTGGGAAGCTCTCACAGAGCTTTTAAGGTAACGTTTGAGGTTGCTGTCCGTGTTTTTCCCTCTTGAAATTCACTGAGCAATTTTCTCCTTCTTGTAATCTTTCTTTTTTTTTTTTTTAATTTTTTTTTTTTTTTTTTTTTTTTAACCGAATCCACATTACAGAGAAAAATGGCAAGAAAATGTAATTGTAGAGGAGGGGAAGGAAGGCAGAGTAGGGAGAGGAGGCAGCTGTATTGCCCATCTGCTACACCACTAAAACACCCACTTAAGTGTCTGTTTACAAATCAAGTTGCCCGTGTGAGGAGAAACAGAGGCACTTCTTCAGCAGCATCAGACAATTGGCTCCAGCACCCCGGGTTTATTGGGGAGCAGCCTGGGTCTGGTGAGTTTGTGTGGTAGGAGAGGAATGAACCCAAAATCTGTGCCCAGCAAGGAAATTCTGAGAGGCACAAGGCAGGAAAACACAGTGCTGCAAGGATCTGTAAAGTGAGGTCCTTGAACCCCTGAGCCAGCTGCTGCTCCTAGAGGGATCCCAAGCTTGGATTGGGGTTTATCTCAAAAAAAAACAAAAAAAAAAAACATAAACAGCTTTAGCTGGGGCTTCATTGTTTGCCAAGGATGATATCAGAGTCATAGAATCACAGAATCACAGAATAATAGAATTATAGAATCATAGAAGTATAGAATAATAGAAACATAGAGTCATAGAATCATAGAATCATAGAAGAATAGAATCATAGAATCATAGAGTCATAGAATCACAGAATCATAGAATTATAAAGTCATAGAATCATAGAATCATAGAATCATAGAATCATAGAATCACAGAATCATAGAATCATAGAATTATAGAATCATGGAAGTATAGAATAATAGAAACATAGAGTCATAGAATCATAGAATCAGAATCATAGAATCATAGAATCACAGAATCACAGAATCATAGAGTCATAGAATCATAGAATCAAAGACTCTTGGAATCACAGAATATTTTGGGTTGGATGGGACCTTAAAAACCATCTCCTTTCACCCCCTGTCAACACCTTCCACCATTCCAGGTTGTCCCAAGCCCATCCAGCCTGGCCTTGGATACTTGCAGGGATCCAGGGGCAGCCACAGCTTCTCTGGGAATTCTGTGCCAGGGTTCCCCACCCTCACAGGGAAGATTTTCTTCCTAAAATGTAATCTGAATCTATCCTCTTTCAGTTTAAACCAGATCCCTGTTGTCCTGTCACAACCTGCCTGTGTAAAAAGTCCCCCCTCATCCTTTTTTATAAGCCCCCCTTTAAGATGAAGTGAATTCCAGGTGAGACCAGCTCCTTTTCCCTTCTTTCCACTATATCCATCCTCCAGAAGGGCCTGAACACCCCTCAGACAGCATTGCTTGGCATTTCACATCCATCTTACACAGAACTGTTAAACAAAAAGCCACCAGACACTTTTCCAGAGGTGTGCCAAACCCCAGCAGGGATAATGAAGCATCCTGACCCCTCAGATGTCAGGTCATTGCTCACAAGTGCCTAATGATGCAAACAAAGCTTTAGAGATGTGTTTCTAACTGATTCCTGCTTCCATTTCCACCATCCTTGGGAAGGCAGGTGCAGGAGGATGCAGCTGCATTTTGGGAATTTTGCATTTTTGGGCAGCTGAGGCTGTCCCTGCTCCAGAGTCCAGGGGCCCTGAGCTTCTCACACAGCCAAGCTCAGGTGATGCCCTTCAGAGAACCTCACTTGGGTCCCCTCACCATCCCATTCCACCCTAAAAAGGATTTTTGGGCAACAGGAATTTTAGGATAACCCAGCAATGATGTCCTGAAGTCAGCTGGGAGAAACAGCTTTGTCTGATTATGGAATTCATGAGATAGGGAATCAGGCAGGTGGAGTTGCATTAACTGCACTCAACTCTTGCACATCCATTTTCTGGGATTCTGTAAAACCAGAAGCCAGGTGTTTGCTGTGCTGGAAACTCATCCAGCATAGTCAAAGAGAAGGAAGTTTTAGATGCTCTGAAAGGAACTTTTAAAGGGATTCCCCTGACTGCTGGGCAGAGAGATCATGGAATCACAGGATTGATTTAAAGTTGGAAAAGCCCTCTGAGAACACTGAGTGCAATCATTAACCAGCACTGCCAAGGCCATCACTGCCCTTGTCCCCAAGGGCCACATCCAGAGTTTTTAAATCCCTGCAGGGATGGGGACTCCAGCACTGCCTGAGCAGCTGTGCCAGTGCCTGACCACTCTTCAAGTGAAGAATTTTTTCCCAATATTCCATCTAAACCTCCTCTGGCACAACTTGAGGTCGTTTCCTCTCCGATCTGAGCATTTCCACAGTTGTGGATCAAGGAGTGCCCCTGGCACTGGTGCCCACCACAACTGCTGCAAACCAAAGCTGCCCCACCAAGGTCACTCAGTTTGCATTTCCCCACACCCATGCAAAGCCTGGCTCGTGCTCCAGCTCAGGCACCAGCAGGGGTCCAGCTGGGGCTATAAAACAGTGATGGGGACGTTAGAAATGTTAAGGCAGGTGGCACAGCTCCATCCCAACCCCTGCCTGCAGAGAGCCCTGGCAAACTCCTCAGGGTCCTGGCTGGCCTGTCTGCAGCCACTGACCATCCCAGGCCAGTGCCAGGGGTTCCTCCTGACAAACCCTCCACCAGAAGCCCTGCCAGCCTTCCCTCCCTTCTGCTGCCCACTGAGGAGCCCAAGGAAGAAATCCCCCTTGCAGCACAGCGATTTTTAAGGTCCAGCAACAGCAGAGAGGCAGCCAGGGCTCTCCTGAGCCTGTGGTCAGCTGGCAAGGCTGCATGAGAGGCAGACCCAGGCAGCTGCCAGCCTGCATCTCCTGCAGGAGCTGCTATTCCCTGTGCTTTGAACAAGAGTGAGCCAGCAGAGCAGGCACTGCTGATCAGCTGTGTGCTCACTCCAAAGATGAAAACATCTAACATGAAATCAGATCTTAGAGAACAGGATTTAAAATATATATATTATTATTTTTATTCTCTGTCTTATTTTATTTTTATTTTCTTTTTATTCCTTTCCCTTTTAATTCTCTCCTTTATCTCCCAGGCCTTGATAGTGTCAGGAGCTGACTGATGACTACAGTGTTGAGTTGCCTCTGGTTAAATCAAACACTGCTTCAAGCAGAGAGTTCCTGGCTGGGAGCAGTTCAGCAGTGACATGGAGCAAGGGAATAAAAATGTCTCTTTGATGGGTGGAGGGAGCCAGGCTCCTGGATTGATGGAGAGAGGGAGAAAATATCCCTGTGCCAGTTTGTGGCACACACAGGGAGGGCTCAGATAACTTGGGCTGGTGCAGGGCAGGGGACATGACTGCAGGAAGAAAAGCTCACAGAAGTGACAGCAGCTTCCACTCAGAGGGGAGAGGGGACCCTGTGCTTTGTCTTCTCACAGAGATATGCACAAAAAAAAAAATCCCAATCCTCCTGCTGGAGTGAAGCTCCACAGCCTCTCTCCCTGCAGAAGAAATCAGTGGAAATGTCAGTGCAGGGGCTCATTTTGCTCAGCAGCAGCTGCCTCTCAGAGGGCTGCTCAGCCACTGAGCCTGCCCCATCCAGCTGTGCTTCCAGGTGCACACCCTGCTGCAAACCATTCCCACTCTGCCCTTCCAGTGGCTCACAGATGGCCCAGATCTGAGCTGAGCTTCCTTCAAGGTCGGCTCCTGCCTCTGCTCCCACCAGGTGAAGCTTTTGTGGGAAGCTGCTGGACTCCTCCTGCTCCACTTTGTGCCATTCTGCATTAAAATCAGCGTCACTTGGAGCAGCACAGCTCTGCTCTTTATTCATCCAGCAGGGCTGCTCACCCCCCTCATGCAGATCAGCACCAAACACATCCTGGGAGCATCCAGGGAATCCACCCCCCACTTCAAAGAGCCATTCTGGTTAACACAGAAAGCTGGAAAGTCTGGAGAAAGGGCTTATTTTATTTCTATTTCTTTTTTTATGTGGCACATTAGGCTGCCTATGGTGAAGGTTACATCCCTATGGGTGTGTCTGGGGTTGGAATTGGTGGCCAGCTGGAGTTTCCAGCACAGCTCTGAAGCCTCACACAGCTGAGATGGTGTCTCTGGGATATTTAAGCCCCTTGCAGCACAAACATTTATCCTCCAAGGCCCTGCCCAGCTTGTTTTGTGCACTAGAAGTTGCTGAGCTATCACATAACTCAAACATCCCTGAGACATCCCAAGTGGGGTCACAAACCCAAACTGCCTTGAATCAAAGCTGGACCAAACCCTGTAAGGTCTCACAAACTGCTCTGCTGGGTCAGACCCATCCATTTTCTGGCTCAATGGTCAACAGCAGATTCCCAAGGAAAGGATGAGAACTGGGTAAGATGGGAATTTCCCATAACTCTCCCCATCTCCAGCAGTCTCCACATTTGGTTCTACCAGGGAAGGGAGCAGAGCTGGGAAGGGGCTGGAGCTCCAGGAGAGGCTGAGGGAGCTGGAAAGGGGCTCAGCTGGAGAAAAGGAGGCTCAGGGGGACCTTGTGGCTCTGCACAACTCCCTGACAGGAGGGGACAGCCAGGGGGGTCAGGGACTGCTCCAGAACAGGGACAGGATAATAGGGAATGGCCTCAAATTGCACCAGGGGAGGTTTAGGTTGGATATTAGAAAAAATTTCCTAGTGGAAAGGGTTGTCAGACTCGAGAACAGCTGCCCAGGGAATTTTTGGAGTCTCCATTCCTGGAGGGATTTAAAAGATGGATGTGGCACTTGGGGACATGGGTCAGTGGTGGCCTTGGCAGTGCAGGGGGATGGTTGGACTCAATGATTTAAAGGTTGTTTCTAACCTAAATAATTCTACTATTCCACCTACAGAGATGGGCAGTTGGGCATTTTTTCTTTTCTTTCTTTTTTTTTTTTTTTTCTTTCTTTTTTTTTTTTTTTTTCAGATTTCCCTTATTCCAATGAGTTTTCCAGTTACATAACCCTCCAGAGCCTACTTCCCTCTTCCAGCAATGGATTCCATGAAGAACTGGCAGGATCACAGAACCATAGAATCCCCTGAGTTGGAAGGGACCCACAAGGATCTGCCCAGCTCCTGGCCCTGCACAGACACCCCAACAATGCCATTGTGTGCCTGAGCTGATCCCAGGTCAGATGAGCCCTTCTGAGCCCCAGAACATTTCTGAGCCCCAGAACATTTGCACTGCCCAAACCAGTCACCCACATCCAACCAGCACCTCTCTGGTGATGATTTCCAGAGTATGGATCCAGCACCTGGATCCTGTGGGGTCCTAGCAGGCCAAACCAGTTCTCAGTTTTTCCCATGTTTTGACTGCAAATTCTCTGGATCTGGGGCTGTTTCTGCTTGGATGCACAGGAAACACTGGATATTGGATTACACTGCGTGTTTCCCAGGAAGGGAGGGCAGCCAGTGGGGTTTAATTCTCCCATTAACAGCCCCTAAAACTTCCAGACACCTGGCAAAGGGCAGCTCTGCTTGCAGAGCCTGACAAATCCAGCACCTCCAGGCTGTGCATCCCACATTCCTGCTAGGAAATAAAATGGGTCAGGGCCAGTTCTCCCAGGGCAAAGCAGCATGGCACAGCTCACATCCATATGGACAACCCCTCCCATCCCCCAAAGCAGGCTGGCACAGAGCCTGCTGGAAAACATCCCTGCTAAACCCTCAGATGCTGTCTGGAGCAGCCCCTCTTTGGGATCCTGCTGTGGGTTTGGGGCAGGGATGATCCCAGAGCTGGGTTCAGCTCCCTGCCCTTGCCCTGGCTGGGTTGTTTGCTGTGGCCCTGGGGAGCTCTGGGCTTTCACACACAGATTGTACCTGCCAGGACCCATCACCTGGGCAGCACGGCCAGGCCAAACAGTGCAGGACCCTAAAATTGTGGATAACTCTGCTCCAGGGTCCAAGTCTGGGGTTAAATTTGCTGGTACATCCTCCCTCTGCTTAGATTCCCAGGAAAAATCAGCTGAACAGGAACTCCTGCATCCTGCAAGATGCTGAAGGTGAAAGCAGCCAGGTGTGGGCAGGGTTTGTTCCCACTTTGAGCCATCCCAATCCCTAAAGAAATGACAGACACAAGTACTGCAAAACAGGGGGAATCAGAAAATCCTGCAATGGCTTGGGCTGGAAGGGACCTTAAAGATAATTTCATTCCAGTCCTCTGACATGTGCATGTTCCACCATCCCTGGATGCTCCAAGCCCCACCCAACATGGATTTGAATGTTTCCAGGGATGGAACATCCCATTCTCTGGGAAACCTGTGCCAGTGTTTTATCAGCCCCATGAGAAAAACTTTCTTCTTTATATTTAATATGAATTGACCCTCTGTTAGTTTAAAATTGTGTTACCACTACAGACCCCAATAAAAAGTTTGTCCCCAGCTTGCAGGGAAGAGCTGAGGGTGTCTCAAGCCCTGGCTTTGTTAGGCTGCTCCTGGAGCAGGAGGAGACCAAGTCTCTGCCTCTCCATTGCAAACCCTGACTATCCCAGAGGCACAAACCAGGAGGAGGGCAGAGATCTGAAATGTGGCTTTCCATTTTGAGCCAGCCATGGAATATTAAGGTTGCAATGATCTGAGATCACTGAGCCCAGCCATCAACCAGCACCACTAAACCACATCCCCAGGTGCCACATCCACATTTTAAACATTTCCAGAGGTGCTGACTCCAGCACTGCCCTGGGCAGTCTGTTCCAATGCTTGAATACCTTTTGGTGAAGAAATCATTCCTAATATCCAGTTTAAATCTCTCATAGCACAACTTGAGGGCATTTCCTCCTGCTCTATCACTTGTTACCTGGAATATTCCTCTTTCTCCTGCTGCCAGACCCAGTTAAAACCAGGCTTGAGTCTCTGACCACCCAGCTATTTATCATCCACAATGCTGTAAAATAAATTTTTATTCAGCAGTTTTAACAGTAGGAACCTTTACACCAAACCAGGCTTCACCCAATTTCAGCTAGCACCACACACACATTCCTGCAGGAATTAAATTATTAAATCCCATAGAAATGTGATGGGGGAAAAAAGTTCATTTCTCTGCAGAATGACCCACTTTGCTTGGGGTCTTTCCAAAACTATATTAATGTCCTTAGAGTTTTAGTGAGGATTTGGCTTTATAGAATAAAATCATACAATGGAAGGGATGCCCAAGGATCCATCAAGTCCCTCTCCTGGCCCTGCACAGGACAACCCCAAGGATCACATCAAGTTTTCCTGGAAGTCTGAATCCATGCCTGGAAGAGGAGGGTGAGCAGTGGGAACAACAACCACTGCCCAGAAATCAAAAACTTCCTCAATCCATACAAATTTGAAGGATTCATGTTTCCCACACAGAGAAGAATTAGCCACTGGCACAGTTTACCCAGGAAACTTTTGGGAAATGGGAAAAATCTTGTTTCCTGCTGTATTTAAATGAAGGTGAGTGCCTTTCTGAAACCCCCTCCTTGGGCTTGGATATTTTTTTCTCAAAACCTCAGCTGATCCCAGATATCCCAGAATCCCAGAACAAGGTGGGAAAAGACCTCCAAGACCATGTTCTGAACACTTCCAAGAGATGGTGACTCCATCAGTTCCCCTGTTCCAATGCCTGAGCACCCTTTCAATGAAGAAACAGCCAATTTCTGGATTTTAGGTTCCTCCTAATCCCCTGAGGGTGCCTGGGAACTCTCCAAGCTGTCCTGGTTCAACTTTCTGTGCTTTTTAGTTTGTTGCTCTCCTTCCTAGTAAATAACCCTGTGCACAGATGATCCTCTGCTTGTTCTGCAAGGCTCCAAGCAGATTCCATGGCAGGGGTGGAACTGGATGAGCTTTAATGTCCCTTCCAACCCAAACCATTCTATAATTCGTGGTTTCTCTGTGTCCTTCATCACACAACTTATTGTTCACATTTTCTGTGGCTCTGCAACGAGAGTTCCCCTGTGTGTGCTCCAGCTTTGGCTCAAACACACCTGAAAGGCTCCAAGTCAACCCATCCATCATCACAGCTCTCACATTTGTATTTTTAACCTCCCTGAAGGCTTCCCAAGGATAGCCAGAGGAGGGATCCTATTTTAGGTGAAAAAAACCCACCAAATTAGCACTTAGTGCATTCAGAGGACTGGCAGGTGTTTGATCTGATCCTCAGCTTGGAAAGGGTTGGATTTCCTTGTGCAGAAGCCAGACAGCATCTCCTCCTCCCAAATCACATTTCAGCCTCCAGCAGCACCCCCCCACAGGCTGAGGTTCCAGGGGATGTTTCCAGGAGCTGGGAGCACCTGAACACACACAGGGCAACATGGAAATTGCACAAATTCCCTAAAATCTGAGAGCAGGGGCTAGAAAAGCTCCAGTGCATCCTGGCAAGATGTTAGGGATCCAAACTTGCAACAGCAGCAGCTGCAAGGAGCTGAGGGACAGACAAACACTTCCTGCACGTGATCTTTTCCTGGCAGGGAAGTGCTGCCAACCCTAAAGTGTTGGGAATGCAAAAGGAGGTGGGAAGTGTCCCCAAAGGCAGCCAGAAGTTGGCACTGAGGTGTTTCTAAAGCAGAGGGCATTGCCCTGGGAGCATTGCAAACCCATGGGCTCCAAGTGATGGATGGATCCCCCTCACCCAACCAACCTCAAAACCTGCTGAAAATTCCTGTGTTTTCCTCCAATCCAGCTGTGACAGAGTTATAAGCCAAGGGACTGGAAGAGATAATTTTTTGGATGTTTTATTTTGGGGGTCAGTCCTTTCTCCCAGGTAAGATTGACAGAACAAGAGGAAACAGCCTCAGGTTGAGCCAGGGGAGGTGTATGTTGGATATTTGGAATAATTCTTCACAGAAAACACTGGCACAGCTGCTCAGGAGGAGAACCCAGAGAGGAAATTATTGTATGAGTTGGTACAGAATTATTGTATGGGTTGGTGTAGAATTATTGTATGGGTTGGTAGGAAATTATTGTATGGGTTGGTATAGAACTATTGTATGGGTTGGTGTAGAATTATTGTATGGGTTGGTAGGAAATGATTGTATGGGTTTCCATAGAATTATTGTATGGGTTGGTGTAGAATTATTGTATGGGTTGGTAGAGAATTATTGTATGGGTTTCTATAGAATTATTGTATGGGTTGGTAGGGAATTATTGTATGGGTTGGTACAGAATTATTGAATCATTTAATGGAAAAATCCTCCAAGATTGAGTCCAGCTGTTAAGCCAGCACTGCAAGGAGGTGGCAGCTGTCCTGGTGGTGCTGTTACATCCCAGGTGTTGGTAAAAAAGCCATTTGACCTCTGGATTGACCAAGTTCACCCTTGGATTTATGCCATGGTCCAACACAAGGCACAGAAGTTTCAAGACACAGGATGCTTCCTTCTATTATCACCCCAGATTTGGAAATAGATCACAGAGTCATGGAGAAGTTTGGGTGGGAAGGAAATTTTAACTTTGCCCAGGCTGGGCTCACCCTGGCTGTGCCAGGATCACCAGAAATGGCTCCAAAATCAGATGGGATCCAGCTGGTCCAGACACACTGCTGGTCCCCCCTCCTTTCTCCACCTCCAGGCTGCATTTCCCACCTTGTGATCATCCACCCTGGGTTTTCCTTTGTGTTTGCTGCACCCTGGCACAGTGAGTCCACCAAGCCCATCTCCCCTCACCCCTCAGAGCCAGCCAGGCTGATCTGACATCCCTCTGCTCCCCTCTCTGCATGCCAGCCCCAAAGCCAGCTCTGGAGGCCAACCTCAGCCTTGTGGGGCAGCAGAAATAATCCCATTAATGTGAATTCCCAGTAAATCAGGTATTTGTGCAAGGCTTCCCAACTCTAACCAGTAATTCCAATTTAATTTGTAATAAAAATGCTTTTTGCAGCATAGCAAGAAGAGCAAAAAGAGCAGCAGCTGGGAAAGCACCTGGTTTCTCTGGGATGGGGCAAGTGCTGGTGATTCCACTTTGGAGCAGAGCTGGAGCCTCCTGCTCTTTGTTCTGAGTGAGTCAGAGCTTGTGCAAATCTGCATTTCCACCTCTTCCTCCTGCTGAAGCTCTGCTCATCCTCAGCTCCTGGAGCACATGGACTTCCTCAGAAAAAAAAAAAAAAAAATACATTTCCCAAGCAAAGCTCCTCAGGAAAATGAGCTACTTGATAAAAAGCTATCCCTTTGCCTTCCCTCCTAATTATTTTTTAAGTACTGTAGGCATGGAATAAAATATTTTTTATTAAAATGTCGGCAGGCAAACAAAAAAAAATAAATCTGATGAGATATTCCCCAGCAAAGCCAGAATCAACCCTGAAAAAATGACTCAAGCAGAAGGGTTAACCCCCAGCCTGTAATTTCTTTCCCAGGGAGACAGCAAATCCTCTTGAGTTCTCTGTACTGAGGGACTCCTGCAAAGTCTGACATTATTTGATTTTACTGTTTTCTGAGTAATAACAGCCCTTCTCTAAGGCGTGGGGACTGGATTTGTCCTTATAAAATGACCTTTTTGTAGCCTGCAAGGAGTGAGAAAAGGACAAACTGGCAGAAAATGGATGAGATCTGTGGTTTTCAGGTTTTATCCACCCTCAGCTCTGAGCCTCTCCAGAGACAAGAGTGTGGTGATCCCAGTTATCCCTTGGGATCTGCCATTCCCAGAGCTCCTGGAAATCATGTCCACAACGTGGTTTTTGTTTTTCCTGCAATGTTTGAGCAATCCCTCCCCACTGCCAGTTTTCCTACAGATGTCCAGAGCCCTCCTCTCTTCTTGTGGCATCATTGCCTCTCCTGAAATCACACCCATCCTGTCCAAAATCAACATTTTTTTCTCCAAAAGCAGAAGGAATCATGATATGCTGGAACATCCAAGTGCTGCTGCTCTGGTTAATCTACCCAAAGTCTTTCAAATTCTGCAAAGTCCCTGCCAGAACATCAGAAATTTTATTCCTCATTCCCCCAATGGGATTTTATCTCTTCTGGCCAACTGCTTCATCTCTGCTAAGGAAAGTCCTGGGAATAACTCTCTGTGTGTTTGAAAGGTGCAGAAGCAAAGGAAAATGGCTAAATACAGAAAAAAGAGGATAAATTGCTTCCTTGGGTGGATCAGAGCAGGCACAAAACCCACCCTCCACACAGAACTGCTGCAAATCATCTCCAACCCACATTTTCAATGCAGCTGCAAGGAGAGGAAGGAGTCAGAGGACAGAAACTGAGTGAGGAAGCAGGGAGACCATCCCAAAAAAACCATCTGGGCCTGAAATGTCAGGCAGATCCTTCCTGGAGGAATCCATCAGAGCAGCGTGCGCATGAGTGAGTGAGCACCTCAATTACAGCTCTGTGTTCCACTGCACATTGACCTTAAGAGCTCAGTGCTTTATAGGAAGAAAATTAATTCAATTAACACACCCAGGGGCTTCCAGCCAGGCTCCAAGTGACCTGCTGACAGCAGGGATTGGGAGTGGCACAGGGCACTGCAGTTCAGATCCTCCCCTGCTTTCCATCTGCAGCAAAAAGGGACATCAGTGACACCACCAAGGTGGGGTTTGTTTGAAAAGCATCCCAAAGGTTTGGGGGTTTATTGTAGTTCTAAAGGCACACTGAGAAAAGCCTGAGCACCTCCATTTCTTGATAGGATCTGAACTTGTTCATGAAGTTTGGCCAAACTGGGAAAATTGTGACCAGCAACTGATATCTTAAAATCCTGGAATGGTTTGGGTTGGAAGGGACATTAAAGAACATTCCATTCCATCCCCTGCCATGGGCAGGGACACCTTCCACCATCCCAGGTTGCTCCTTATAAATAAAAAATAAATAAATATAAATAAAATAAATAAATATAAATCCATCCAGCCTGGCCTTGGACACTTCCAGGGATCCAGGGGCAGCCACAACTTCTCTGGGCACCCTGTGCCAGGGTCTCACCACCCTCACAGGGGGGAATTGCTTCCTAAAATCTCCCCTCTGACAGTTTAAAACAATTCCCACTCTCTGCCCATGTAAAAAGTCTCTCTCTCTTTTTTATATTGAATTGAGGTTTCCCCAGAGCCTTCTCTTCCCAAGCTGCTCTGCCATCACCTATTCCTTTTTCCTCTTCACTTTGTGAATTCCAGCATTTCTTCTGGGAAAAGGGAGGGAAACTTTGCACTCCACAGAGCCACTTGAGCACCAGAGCACCTGCACAAGGGACATTTTCCCCTCCTCCATCCTATCAGAGGATGGCTTGGGGAGGAAGCAGCTTTAATCCTAGAATACCAAATTCCACCCCATTCTAAACCAAGTTTTTATTAAAATCCCCAAGTCTGTGTGCAGGTGTGTTTTCCTCCTTGAGGTCAGACAAGGATCAGAGGATCATGGAATTGTTGAGGCTGGAAAAGACCTTTAAGATCAACCAGTCCAACCATCAACCCCACAGCACCACCATGTCCCCAAGTGCCACATCCACAATTTTTTTGAACATTTCCAGGGATGGTGACTCCACCACTTCCCTGAGCAGCCTGTTCCAGTGCTTGATCTCTTCTGTGAAGAAATTTTTCCTGATATCCAATCTAAATCTCCCCTTAATGGTAAAAGTTAAACTGGAAGATGCAAAACTTTTGAACCAGCAGCTCTGTCAAACCACTGGCTGTGTCCCACTTCTCCAGGATAATCCTACATCCTTGGACAGAATTTGGTGCTTTTTAGGGTGTTCCTGTGAGTGGTCATCAACATCTTGCTTAAAGCAAGAGCAGGAGGTAGCAGAGATCCCAGAAAGCACCAAGGGAATTAACTCAGGGAGAGTGGGAATTTGGGAATTGCTGAGGTGCAGTGAGCTGAATACCCAGAGGGATGGGCAGAAGGGGTTAAAAATAGGAAAGCCTTGAAAACTGGGGGCTGGTTCTTTTGCTCTGAGGACAGCAAGGGAGCACGGCTGGAGAAGCAGGGGCAGCGATGGCATCTCAGAGCTGCGGGGAAAAAAATAAAATTAAAAAAAAAAAAAAAAAAAAAAAAAAAAAAAAAAAAGAGAAAAACCATCCGGCGACCTCACTGAAATCAGAAACTTAACAATGAACACGCTCCACATACAACTTGGCTCGCTGTCGCCATGGAGACGGGTACCAATGTGTGCCAGCTGCGATCCGCTCGCCAGCCCCGAACGCCCGAGCGAGAAAGGGAAGGAGGAGGGAAGGAAGGACGGGGAATTCCTCTGCCCTGCCTGGCTCCGATGTGAGCACGTTTAAAGGCACAGGGGATTATCCGAGCCCCGTGCCCGAACGGAGCGGCGGCCGCGGAGCAGCTGATGTGTGCTGGCCACGCTGGACTCCAGCATCTCCAGCGAAACAAACCCAGATTCCAGCAGGGCATCTCCCCACATTCCAGCAGGGCATCTCCCCACATTCCAGGACATGATCTTCCCAGGTTCCAAAACAGCTTCTTCCCGCATTCTAAAACAGCATCTCCCCAGATTCCAGCAGAGCATCTCTCCAGATTCCAAAACATGATCTTCCCAGACTCCAGGATATGAACTCTCCAGATTCCAGCAAAACATCTTCCCAGATTCCAGCAGAGAATTTCCCCAGCCTCCAGGACAGCATCTTCCCAGATTCCAAAACATCATCTCCCCAGATTCCAGGACATCATCTGCCCAGATTCCAGCAGAGCATCTTCCCAGATTCCACATCATCATCTTCCCAGATTCCAGCAAGACATCTCCCCACATTCCAGGACAGCATCTCCTCAGAGTCCAAAACAGCATCTTCCCAGATTCCAGGACATGATCTTCTCAGATTCCACAACATCATCTTTCCAGATTCCATCAAAACACCTTCCCACATTCCAGAACAGCATCTCCCCAGATTCCAAAACATCATCTCCCCAGATTCCAGCAGAGCATCTTCCCAGATCCCAGGACATGATCTTCCCAAATTGCAGCAGAGCATCTCCTCAACCTCCAGCAGAGCACCTCCCCACATTCCAAACCAGTATCTCCCCAGATTCCACCAGAGCATCTTCCCAGAGTCCAAAACAGCATCTTCCCAGATTCCATCAAAACATCTTCCCACATTCCAGAACAGCATCTCCCCAGATTCCAAAGCATCATCTCCCTAGATTCCAGGAGATGATTTTCCAAAATTCCAGCAGAGCACCTCCTCAGCTTCCAGCAGAGCATCTCCCCAGATTCCAAAACATCATCTTCCCAGATTCCAGGATATGATCTCTCCAGATTCCAGAAGAGCATCTCCCCAGCCTCCAGGAAAGCATCTTCCCAGATTCCAGCAGAGCATCTTCCCAGATTCCAAAATATCATCTTCCCAGATTCCAGGACATGATCTTCCCAGAGTCCAGCAAAACATCTTCCCACATTCCAGAACAGCATCTCCCCAGACTCCAGGACATAATCTTTTGAGATTCCAGCAAAACACCTTCCCAGATTCCAGGAAAGCATCTCCCCAGATTCCAGGAGAGCATTTCCCCAGATTCCAACTCAACCCCACGGCATTCCCAGGAGGATACAGAGCATCAGCAGCAGCCTGCAGGCAGCAAGGTGAGGCACATCCCAGAGGGGCTGGAAGGACTGGGATGAGAGCTGGAAATGGAGCATCCCAGGGGTCAGTGGAGCTGTTCAGTGGGAAAACACCCGGCAAGGAGGTTGGTGGTGTCTTCAGGGAAAAAGGGCAGAGCCAGGCAGGAATTCCTGCTGCTGGCAGATGAAGCAGGAAGGAGAAAGAGGGGAGCAGAGATTTGTTTGTCCTGGGTTCAGAGGTCACAGCTGGGATTTGGGACATGGGCACCCTCCACATGAGGTGGCTGCACGGAATAATCACAGAAAATGGCCCTTGCAGCTAGGAAAGAACAAAGCCTGGGGATGCAGGAGGGTAAGGGCTGGAAGGGAGCAGCAGAAGGATCATCTGGTCTCACCAGGGGAGCACAGGGCACAGGACTGTGCCCAGATGGTTCTGGAATATCTGGAGACTCCACACCCTCTCTGGGCAGCCTGTTCCAGCTCTCAGTCACTGCACAGGAAAATCCCTCCTGAAGGAATTTCTTCCTGGAGAAATTCTCTTCCATCTTGGCAACTCAGCCCCCACCTCTGATAATTCCTAGGATTTGGGTCAACTTTTGTGTGACTGCAGGGAGTTGTTGGACAGAAATTCAGGAAAATGAAGAAAAAGCAACTTAATTTCCTTCTGCATTCATTTCCTGCTCCACCATGTTCCCACTGACATTAAAGGGAGATTTAGGATGGATAGGGTGGAGAAGTGAAAAGTGATCCAACAGGGGAAGACTCTTGGGAAACTGTCCCTTGGGCAAGGATGCAAAGCAGGAATACACCTCAAAGTAACTGCAGTAAGAGAGACCAGGAATTCCAAATTCCATAATCTATGAAATAAGCCTCATTCCAGCAGGGGTGGAATTACCTTGCTCACTGTGATGCTTTCTGTCCAATATATTACCACTGGATTAAGATCTAAAATGTGCATGGAGGATTTGTTGAAATGGTTTCAATTTGCTGCAAAGCAATTAATTAGAGATACATTCCCAGCCAGGTATGTTTTTAATGCTATCTAGAGAATCAGGCTAAAAAAAAAAAAAAAAAAAAGAGTTTAAAATTAGTTAAATCCACAAATTAAACACATCAGTGTAACTCCTCTTTATAGAACACAGAGGTTCTGCTTTTCCTTTCTGAGAAAAACCCTTCAGAAGGAATGTTTGCTGAATTTTGGATTTCCCCCACCAGTGAAACAGCTGAAACCAGGATTTAGACTGGAAGGAGAGGATGAACAGCAGCACTTGTTGAACAGAGCTCCATCAACACACACCCTGACTAATTAGCAGGGCTCTCCTCGTTATGTGCACTGCAGCAACTCCCCAATTAATTTGTTCATATTTGCAGAGCCACTGCAAGAGGCAAAGCATTAAATATGGATGCTAAATAAAAGGGAATAAATAGCAGGCAGCACTTGGCTCTCCAGGTTCCCAGGCCCCTTCAGTGGGGACGTTCACTCCCTGCCCAGGGCAGGCTCCTTAACTGAGCTCTGTAAGTGCATCATTAATTTTTCAGCAGCATCTACCAGACATAATGAAGACACAGTTACTCTGGGCATGAGGACTCTCCCCAGAAGAGCTTTAAAACCTCCAGCCTTGTGGCTGGAAGGGTCAGTGCTGCTCTGAGCATGGGCCAGGCATGGAGAAGGGGCCCCTCTGCAGCCAGGGGTGCTCCTGATGCTCATTTTTGTGTTCCCAGGACACCTTCCAGTATCCCAGGTTAATCCAAGCCCTGGCCTTGGACACTTGCAGGGGCAGCCACAGCTTCTCTGGGCCTGCCTGCCCTCACAGGGAAGAATTTCTTCCAACATCCCCTCTAAATCTCCTCTCATCCTGACACATCTCTGCACATCCTCCATGGTACCCAAGGCCAGCAGGACCCTGCAGAGCTCCTCTTCCTCCAGGAAGGCTCTGTGCAAACAGTTCTTTCTACATCACAACATCCTTGCTCTGATCCCACTGGCACTGATGGAAGTGGAAAAAAAATCCTGTCTTCAGTAAAAGCTTGAACAAAGGATTTAAGTCCAACCCAATGGCTCTCAGAGGCAACAAAAGACACTCCTACTATGGATATTGGTGGAGATGGCCTCTTTCACAGAATCTCAGAATTATTTAGGTTTGACAAGACCAATGAGTCCATCCTGTGACCCATCCCCACCTTGTCCCCATCCCAGAGCTCTGAGTGCCACCTCCAGCCATTCCTTGGGCACCTCCAGGGATGGGCACTCCAAACCTCCCTGGCAGCCCCTCCAATCCCTGACCACCCTTTCCATGGAGAAATTCCTGCTGATGTCCATCCTGACCCTCCCCTGGTGCAGATTGAGGCCATGAGGACACAGAATAACGTGGAGATGCCCCTGAGAGCTGTGAGTGATCCCATTTAGTAACTCAGAGGGAATTTCAGCCTGAGCCTGCACTGGCTGCACTTCCAACAATAAAACAGCAGCAGCAGGTCTAAGACTCCTTAAATTCAGACAGAGAAGTCACCTCAATCACTTGTGGGTGGTTTTCTTCCACAGCAGCCCAGAGCTCTGGGCTAGCCTCCAGAGAAGGTATCAGCTTCCTGAAATCCATCCCCAAAGCACCTCTGGGCTCCCAAATCATTCCTTCCACCCCCACTCACATCCCCCACTGCTGTCTCATCACTTGGGTGATTGGGGATCAGCATTAAAAAAAAAAAAAAAAAATCATCTTTGCATGTCCCCCCCTGGCCTGCAGGTGCTGGGGGCAGGTTGATAATTGTGCCCTCAGCTGGTGTGTTCCCTTGGTTTAGGATTACATCAATTATCCCTATTTTTAGGCTCGAGGGCACAGCCCTGCAGACCACGAGAGAGGCACAATGACTCCCAAAGAAAAGGTACAAATATATCTTTATATTCCAGGCTTTGTTAAGCTCCACCAGGGATCCATCAAGAACCAATTTCCAAAGCCTGGAGGATTTCCAGGAGTCAGCTCTGCCCCAGCCCAGCTGGGGTTTTCTCCCCCCTCTGTTTTCTTTCCTTGTTCTCTGCTATCCGTGGGAGTTCCTTTGCCTCAGAGTACCTTGTGCTTGCTTGAGATTGTGCCATGATTACCCTCCCTGCAGAAATCCTTGTAGGGAGGGTTTAAAACACCATTTCTTCATTTGGGGCCTCATCCCCATTGCAGCCAGCAGCCAGAAAATTCAACCCCTTTTTGGAATTTTCTCTTTGATTGAGCCAGTCCTTGCCAACCTTACCTCAAAAAGAGAATCACTGAATTATTTGGCTTGGAAGAAACCTTAAGGATCTCCCAGTTCCAGCCCCTGCCATGAGCAGAAACACCTTTAACTATCCCAGGTTGCTCCAAGCCCTGTCCAACCTATCTTTGAAGCTTTTCTGTGCCCCAAAACTCCTTGTGCACATCTTATTTTTCCAGATTAATTATTAATTTGCAGGAGTGCTGGACTCTGTGCTGTGTGAGGGTTGTATTGTTGGTTGGATGGTCTCTGGACAGACTCAGGAACTCTCTATTTTCTTTCTTCAGGTTTGTAGTTTATTATAAGGGTGTGGGTGTAAGAGAGAGAGTAGAGCATGGAGAGTAAGAGAGTAAGAAGAGATAAGAGCAAGGGGGTAAGAGAGAGATTTCCCATTTACAATACAATAAGTATTCTTCTATGATGAATATTTTAATTTCCATTAACCAATCTAATACAATATACTAATTTCCTAATATTTGCATGCAACCTATAGGAACTACTAAATTACCATGTTTTATGGCTTTCTTATCTGCAACCCTTATCTTCAGACCTTTCCTGCCAGCCTTGGGACAGGATCTCTGTTGGTTCCTTGGTGTTTGTGGCATTTGGCATCATCTAAACAAAGGAAGAGGCCTCAAACCTTCACATGGCTGTTTTCAGCATCTATGTCAAAGTTTGCCAACATCTCTATTTCATCTGTTGTTTCAGAACTACTTGCTGGGCACTCATAAGATTTTTCTATTCCCTCCCCAACAGTGCTGAACAGAAGTGAGCAGGAAAACCTCTGAAGGATGCTCTGGACTCCTCACAGCTCCTTTTGGTCACTACACCACCACACCACAAGATTTGGGGTTCTGTAATGAAATCCCCTCTCTCAGGTGCCAGTGTCACAAGGAGCTTTCTCCACCTCTCCTCCATGACATCATTTGGCCTTTCAAGGGCAAGGAGCAAACAAAAAAGGCTTTAAAAAGAGCCATTCCTCCTCCTGGCTGTCCTGGCTTTGTTCCCCAGCCTGTGTGACAGGGCAGCTCCCAGCAGAGAGGGAACAGCAGCTGGTACAGAGATGTTGGACATCCAGTGCTGGGGACAGTGACAGGCCCTGGGCCACCACAGGCATTGTTATTCACATTTGGAGGCCAAAGTGGGACAGGGGAGCAGGAAATGTGGCTGGAAGTGATGTGGGACAGGATGGGAGGGGGGATTTTCTGCCAGTCCCCTTCCCTGCTGAAGGGCTGTTCACCAGCACAGGCATCACCCAGGGAAGGTTTCATCTAATGAAGGTTTTATTTAGGACTCTGCTGGATGGAACTCAGGCCTGGGTTTTAAGTGGAATAAATTACTCCAGGCTGCAGGGCAGTGGTTGGCCAATATCCACCTCAGTGCTTTGGAACTCCACAAACAGGGAAATGGAGAAGGGTTGGAGGGAATGGGTGGCACAAAACACAGACAGGGTCAACAAACAGGAGTTCTTCAATGTTTCAAAGTTTCCTAAATGTGGAAGTGATGCTGAGATGGAGCACAGGATTCATGTATTATATCCAAATAAAATAAATTTTACATTTAAGAGAAGGCAAACATATATCCCTGCAATGGGAAACAGTTTATTTAAGAATAATCATGGAATCCTAAAATGGTTTGGGTGGAAAGGGACCTTATAAATTACTTAGTGCCACCCCCTGCCATGGGCAGGGACACCTTCCACTGTCCCAGGTTATCCCAAACCCATCCAGCCTGGCCTTGGACATTCCAGGGATCCAGGGGCAGCCACAGCTCCTCTGAGTGCCACCACCCTCACAGGGAACAATTCCTTCCCAAATTTCCATCCATCCCACCCTCTGGCAGTGGAAGCCATTCCCTGTGTCCTGTCCCTCCATCCCTTGTCCCCAGTCCCTCTCCAGCTCTCCTGGAGCCCCTTCAGGCTCTGCAAGGGGCTCTGAGCTCTCCCTGGATCCTTCTCCTCTCCAGGTGAGCACCCCCAGCTCTCCCAGCCCAACCCCAAACCAGGAGAGGCAGCTCTGGGGGTGGGTGAAGCACAACATCTGTGTTACATGAGCCTGGACACGAATAAACCACCAAGTCACACTGAAAAGGGTCCTGACAGACCTGCCCCTCTACCTCCAGAGCCCTGCAGACAGAGTTATTAACACAGCTACAAAAATAGCACCCAGACTGCCCTGCTGTGCCAGACAGAGCACAAACATCTGGCAGGCAACAGATCTTGTCCCCAAAAAAACTTAGCAGGAGGTTAGTGGGTAGCTCAGTTCTAGATCCATGTGTCCCAGGACCCAGGGAAGTATTTGATCCTCTATCCAATGCTGATTCTCCCAGGAATGTGGGAAAAGCTATTCCTGCCCACAAACCAGAGGGCAGGAATTTCCAGCTGAGGAAAGCACAATGCCCAGCCTGGCTTTTTGTGCTCAGATGTGAAGAATCACAGGCTGTGCCTGAGTGGCACTGTTAAAAGGGAAATTCATCTTAAATAAAAAATGCAAAGCAGCCCTTTGAGTGGAAACAATTCCTGGTGTGAAAGTGGAGGCTGTGCTGTCACTCACTGTCTGTGTGCTCACAGCTGCTCCTGAATTCAGTGCTGGCACAAAAACACACTCCCACCTGGGACTGGCTTCCCCCACATCTCTCCCAAGAACCCAGAGAGCCTGCACAGGTAATGGGATGTGAGTGGTTTTCATGGGATGTTCCTGGCTTTGCACTGAAAATTTTGTTGCTCTGCCATCTATATCCATCATGGAAGGACTTTATAAATCATTTAGTGATGATGGGCAGGGACACCTCCCACTGTCCCAGGTTGTTCCAAACCACATCCCACCTGGCTTTGGACACTTCCAGGGGTCCAGGGGCAGCCACAGCTCCTCAGGGCATGGATGATTACATCCCAAATGTAATTCCCAGCCCACCAGAACACAGGTATCACATCCAAGCCTCCTCTTGCAGCTCATGCTGGAATCCTGAGGCTGCTGAGGTTTTTCCCACGTGTGGCTTAGGAGGAGCAGAACACAATCCCAGCCTGCAGAGCCTCTTCCCTGTCCTCACTCAGCCCCTCAATTCACACAGCTCCTGCTCTGGGAGTCTCCTCAGCTGCTCCCTGTCCTGTCTGTGCCCTGCAGATGAATCCTTTGGGGCTGCAGCACTTGCAGGATCACAGGAGGACAGAGCCAGGGATGGTGTGCTGGTGCTGAGGGCAGCCAGGGCTCTTCACACGTAGGGGATTTCCCCAGGGAAAACAAACATCGTGGTGCAGGGCAGGGATGGGGACAAACACCTGAGCACTGCAGCAAAAGCAGTGGCATCAGCCAGTCTGCTGGATCCCCACAGAGCTTCTCAGTGATGGCTCTCAAATTGCATTAGCCAGTGAGATTGTCCCCAGGGGGCTCAGAATGAGGAAATGCTGGGAGTGAAGGCACCACAGGGACCAAAACCCACCTGGCAGCTCGCTGGCAGCTGCTCTGGGGCACAGGCTGGGAGCTCAGCTGGAGGCTGCTCAATCCAAACAGAGTCCAACCTCACCCAGCAGTGCTGGAAAGGGGCTCAGCTGGAGAAAAGGAGGCTCAGGGGGAATCTTGTGGCTCTGCACAACTCCCTGACAGGAGGGGGACAGCCAGGGGGGTCAGGATTTGTCACAGGGAACAGGGACAGGAGGAGAGGAACAGCCTCAAGGGATGTTTTGATTGGAAACTGGGATATTAGGATAAAGATTCTTCATGGAAAGGGTAGTAAGGCAGTGGAGCAGCGATGCTGGGATTCCCCATCCCATGGGATGCCCCATTCCTGCAGGGATTGAAGAGCCCTGTGGATGTGGCCCTTGGGGACAAGGCTCAGGGCTGGCCTTGGCAGGGAATGCTTGGACTGGATGATCTTGTAGGACTTTCCAACCTCAAAAATTCCCTGGCTCTGTGCTCTAAAGGACTCTGAGGTGTCTCCAGGCTGTGAGGAGCACTTTGAGCTCTCCTCCAAGAGGCTGAGCATCTGTGCTGGGCTGATGTGACCAGCAATGTGAATTCTGTCCCCGTCTGTTAACCCAGCTGGGGCAGTGACCCTGATCTCCTGGCACACATTATCTGCTCATGGGCCATCTTTAAACCAGCTGGGCAATCATCTTTATCTTTTCCAGGACAGCATCCCCACTCTGCTCTCAGCAGCAGAGCCCACCTGCTCCTTCCACCAGCTCCCCTCTTGTCCTTCTCTGCTTGGCTGGAGCTGTGGAACTGGGATTCAAAGTAGAATTGGGATTCAAAGTGGAACTGGGATTCAAAGTGGGACTGGGATTCAAAGTGGAACTGGGATTCAAAGTGGAACTGGGATTCAAAGTGGCTGCACAAGGAAACACCAGGAAACTTTCCCTCCTGCCACCCTGGCCAGTAGTGCTGGTTCTCTCAGAAGCCTTTGAGAATTTCACCCCAATAAATTGGTGTCTATTTATTTATTTATTTATTTGAAAAAGCCTGGCTTTTTTTTTGCATGGGCAGAAATTTTCCTGCCCACACACAAATAAATAGAGCTGTAGGGTCTTTTGAAAGCTGCTGCTCCTGGGGCTTTCTCCCCAGGTTTGGATTTTTTTTCTTTTTGAGAATAAAAAGCATTTTTTTTATGGCCACAGAACCACACAATGGGACTGTTCCTGCATCAAATGAAGATTCATTTAATAATCACATTTGGAGTTTGCAAAGCAATTTATTGGAACTATTGCTTGGAAGGGACATTAAGGAGTATTGCATTCCATCCCCTGCACTAGTAGGGACACCTTCCACTATTTTAGGTTGATCCAAGCCCCATCCAGCCTGGCCTTGGACACTTCCAGGGATCCAGGGGCAGCCACAGCTTCTCTGGGCACCCTGTGCCAGGGCCTGCCCACCCTCACAGGGAAGAAATTATCCCTAATATCTAATTATTCCTAATATCTAATTTCAATTGTTTCATACAGAAGATCCAGGCTGACCCAGAGTCTCCATGTGCTTCTGTAACTGCTGTGATTCCCACCCAGCCTGGAACAGGATTCCTGTAGCAATCAGGCTGGGCAGCTCCAAATGTCACAGCTGCTCACAGAGGGAATGACTGCACCTTGAAAGCACCTGAGTAACCACAAGAGTCACTCAGCTCAGAGAAGAGGCTGATATTTAAGCTACAGATGGAGAAAAAATTATGTCAAGAGCATGGTTCAAACCAGTGCAGTTTAAATAACCTCCTCCAGGCAGCTTTGGTAAACACAATGCCAAAAGGAGCCCTTGTGCTGCCCAGGGAGAGCTCTGAAGGCAGGAGATGACAGTGGTGGGGCACAGGGATTCCTCTGCTCCTGCTCTGCTCCTCTCCTAAAGGGAGGCAGCTCAGCCTGGCTGCACTCCTGATCCAGGGAAACGCTGCTGTAAAGGAAGGATTCCCCTCTAGAGCAATTTGGGAGAGTGGGATGTCTCCCTGCCCATGCAGGGGGGTGGACTGGATGCTCTTTGGGGTTCCTTCCCACCCAGAACCCACAGAATCCATTCTGTGGCTCAGGTCTTACACAAAACCTGCAATAACCTTTAAGTGATGGTTCATCCTCCCCTCCCTTTATTTCTCTTCTCCTGCAGACCAGAAGCTCTGCAAATAGAATGGTTTGGGTTGGAAGGGACCTTAAAGCTCATCCCATTCCTCCCCCAACACCTTCCACTGTCCCAGGTTGCTCCAAACCCATCCAGCCTGGCCCTGGGCACTTCCAGGGATCTAGGGCAGACCTGGATGCTCTCCCTGGCCCCCACAAAGCCTCACCTCAGCCTCGTTAGCTCCAGCACATCATTATCATTTTAATTGCTCCAACTGGAGTGTTTGTAATACCTTTATTAGATTGCACTCATCCCCCAGTGCCAGGCACAGCCTGATTTAACAGGTCCAGAGCTGCATTTATGAGCAGCCTCTTTCATTACTGTCTGCAGGTAATTCCTCTTGATCCAAAACTTCCTGTGGACTGGAGTGATACCCAGGAAGGGAGAGAAGGGAAAACTGCCAGGCAGGTTAAAGCACCCAGCTTGGGAGCCTGGAGCACTCCTGCCCTGTGCTGGAGCTGCCCAGCTCCACTGGAAACAGCCAGAGGGAATTTGGGAGACTCCACAACCTGCAGCAGCAACTCTCACCTGCCCTGCTCTTTGCAAAGCAGATCCCAAAACTGAGCTGATGGCTCTCCTGTGCCCCACATGTGCAGCAGATGTTTGGATCTCAGGGCAGGAGAACCTTCCTGGTGTGGGGATGGTGCCTGAGGGGATTGGAGGGAGTTTGAGGGGCAGTTTTGATAGGGGAAAACAAGGTTTAAAGGTCAGTATCTTGGTCAATTTGTCATTTCACATTTGTAAGACAGAAGAGGGAAAGGATTCTCCACGCTGGATCCTCCACTTCTAATGAAGGGCAGCTCCAATTTCTCTCTCTGTGCCCCAGGAATGGCTGGGGCTGTGTCAGGGGAGGGTTAGGCTGGGTGTTGGGAAAAGGTTCTTCCCCAGAGGGTATTTGGGCACTGACCAGGCTCCCCAAGGAGCTTGGGACAACCTGGAATACTGGAAGGTGTCCCTGCCCATGGCAGGGGTTGGAATGAGGAGCTTTAAGGTCTGTCCCCACCCAAACCACTCTGGGATCCTGTAACATCCCAGTCCTTCAAGGCATTACAACCTCAGCATCTTCAGGGTCTGAAGCAAACACCACAGGCAGTGTCTTTTTACACCATATTATTCAGTTTCAATACTTTGCAACACCAGTTTTCTTTCTTTTTAATTGCAACTCCACCTTTGGGATTAGTGATTTTATTTTATGATGGGATATTAAGAGTAGGCAGCCAGTCCTATTTTTTTTTCTTTTCTAGTCCAAGCCATGGACTAGAAGGAATAGATTAAATTATTAAAAACACACAAGCACAGGAAACACAGGAAACTCTCAGCCTTTATCCTATGAAGACAATGCCAATGCAAACACTGTAATAAATTATTCTTCGCTGAAATCAACACTAATTTTCCCAGGCAATCAAATCCATCCCTGTGATCCCTCTTCCCAGGGAAAACAGCCAGCACAGCTAAATCCAGATCTCTGTGGCTCCATGCTTAAATTTGGCTCAGACATGCTGCAAATCGATGCCTCCAGAAAGGTTTTCTAAGGAAAAAACTCCCAGTGGGCAAAGTTTGCTCCAGCCCACGGCAGCTCTCCTGACACAGCAGCAAAGAACCTGGGGCTGCATCCATCTGGGAATCCAGGAAGGCTGAAACTTCCAGCTATGAACTTGTTGAGGCCACCACTGCTGGGATATTCCTGTGTCCAAGGGGACAGTCCCCAAGGGCAGCTCAGCCATGGGGACACCCCCAGAGGAGGATGCTGTGCAGTGGTGGAGGTGTTTTGCACCACTTAATCAGTGGTTTGTCTGCAGTTTCTTCTGTCTTCACTCAGAGCCAGGATCAAAAAACACAGAAAGGAAATGGATTTTCTCGTGTTGGGGCTTGGTTGTTTATTAAATCTTATCAAAAGTACAGAAAGTTCAGCAACACCTCTAGGAACAGCTAGAAGTGAGCAAAATGGAGAGAGATCCAGCTGCTACAAGGTGTCTCAAAGTTAAACATCCCAATGGAGAAATAAAACCTATATTATTTATACTTTTAGCCCAATAATCAAATACCTGTGACTCTCAGTGTGACACTAGCTGTCCAACCAGAAACTACTGCCTGAAACCATGGAGAAGGAAGATGAGCACTGAAAGAGGCACCACCCAAAACTTGTCCCATACCTATTACTATATCATAAAATCCTCAAATTAAAAACCCTTCACCATGTGAAATTACACACTTCTATTTAACTACACACCCATGATTTTAACTCCATCACTCAAATTTGAAACCTTCTCCAAGGCTTCAGGTACAAAGCAGTGTTCTCCAGGGGGTCAGTGCCAGAAAGCACAAAGCTGAAAAACTCAGGTTTGTGGGAGGAGAGGACATGTGACAGGAGTATTTTGGGTTGGAAAAGGCTTTTAAAGGCCTTCCAACCCCCTGCAGTGAGTGGTGACATCTTCAACCAGATGAGGCTGCTCAGAGATCCACCCAACCTGACCCTGAGTGTTTTTAGGGATGGGGAACCAGAACTTCCATGCCCAGCTGTAGGAAATCTGTGGATTGCCCAAAACACCATTTTCTTGTCTCCAGAAAGTGTTGGTGACTCTCTTTGAACTCTTGCTTTGTAAGAGGATGAATAAATGTTCCACTGAGGTAAGGTGGGGGCAAACCCTCCATGATTTAAGGATCTTGCAGCACCTTGGCCCCAAGACCACAGCAAAATAACACAATCATGGAAAATCAAGCATTTCCCAGCACTGCCAAGGCCACCACTGACCCATGTCCCCAGGTGCCACATCCATGAGATGGGGACTCCACCACTGCCCTGGGCAGCTGTGCCAGGGCTTGGCAGCCCTTCTGAAGAAATTATTCCTGATATCTGACCTTAATCTCTCCTGGGGATATTGAGGCTGTTCCCTCTCCTGTCCCTGTTCCCTGGAGCAGTCCCTGACCCCCCTGGCTGTCCCCTCCTGTCAGGGAGTTGTGCAGAGCCACAAGGTTCCCCCCTGATCCTCCTTTTCTCCAGCTGAGCCACTTTCCAGCTCCCTCAGCCTCTCCTGGAGCTCCAGCCCCTTCCCAGCTCTGATCCCTGCCCTGCACACTCTCCAGCCCCTCAATGTCCCTCTGGTCAGGGGGGTCCCAGAGCTGTCCCCAGCACTGGAGGTGTCCCAGCACAGGGGACAGGCACTGCCCTGGCCCTGCTGGACACATTTCCTGGGACAGCCCAGGTGCCTTTCTGGCTACCCAGGCACACCTGGCTCTTGTTCAGCTGCCTGCTGCCCATGGCACCACCAGACTAGTGCTGGATGCCCTGTCCAGCTTTTAAAACACCCCCAGCCCATCCCAGTGTGTCCCCCCAGTCCTGCAGAGCAGGGATGGTGACAGTCCCTTGGCCAGGCAGCCAAAGCTGCATCACCAGGCTGGGAAACTGCCCAGCACCAAACTGAAGGAGGCTGAACCCTTTCTCCTTGCCATATCCATGGCCCAGGATCAGTTCACCTCTGCCAGGGCTCCTCCTGTGAATCACTAAGAGGGGTAACACTGAAACCACTTCACAGGAATTAGTTTTAAAAATGCCCTGCTCTGCATAAGATGAGTTTGCCACAGGGAAGGGGAGCAAAAATTCAAGCATGTTCAGCATCTTATAGATTAATCCTAGGCCTAGAGCCAGGATAATTACTGCCAGAAGGAAGAAAAGTAACATAAATATAGGTTAACACACAAAGGGTCCCGTTTGCAAGGTTTTACACATCACCAGCTCAGGGGTGGATTTGTAAATTTAATTATAGAAAGATTTATAAAAGCAGGTAATACCCAAAGGGTCGTAAAAATAATTTTACTACAGTGAAGAGAACAAAATAAAAATATTAAAAAAAAAAATAAAAGAAGCTCCAAAGATTTTAAATTAAGTAGGGCATCTGATGGATCTCCTGAAGCTCTTTGCAGGATCCAGCCCAGACTGCCACAGCCTTCCAGAAATGCCATTTCCAGAGGACAGCAATAAGTCACTCTGACAGCCTTGTGACCTTCCAGAGCTGATGTGCTTAAAAAAAAAAAAAAAAAAAAAAAAAAATTCTTTTTTTTTGTAGAGGGTGTTCCTGGTATGATCAAAGCCTTGTCAGGATGGGGAAGGACAATTCTGAAACACCTTTGCTGCAGGGGTGCAGTGAAATCCCTGGAATTGCTGGTTCCCATCAGGATTAATGGTGTTTTTCTGCCAAGGACAGCTTTGGAGGAGGAGGATGGTTCCCTGTCCATGGCAGGGGGTTGGAAGGAGATGATGTTTAGGGTCCCTTCCAACCTAAACCATTCTGTGACTCCATGATTAAATATCACTGGGATGGATTTAGGTTCTGAATGAGCTGCTGCCAGTGAAGGAGAAAGCAGGAGCAGGGGCTATCCAAACAACTCATGGAAAAACAGGGATGTACTCTGCCAACCATGCTACAAGAGTGATAAAAACTCTCCTATCAATGCTGGGCTCCTGAAGAAAAATGAAATAGTGTTACAAGGTGTGTATGAAAGGAAGATACAGGGCAGGAACAGGGAGAATTCCATTCTGGGATCTCCTGGGCTTCCCACTAAAATACAGCCACCCTTAGAAACTTGGAATTTAAACTCTTACCTATAAACCCCCATTCTGGTGTATAAACCACCAGTGCTTTCTGCTCCAGGAGGCACCTCCTGAAAGTTCCATGTGCTAAACCTTTTGTCAGTCCAGCACAACACAGTGTCACTTTTAAATGCATTCTCTGGGGACTTCACACAGCTCCTGCCTGCAATGCTCTGCTACCCCCCTGCCCAGTGTGTGTGTGAGGAGAAAATGTTCAGGATGCTGAGTGCTTGTAAAAAGGCATTTTAAAGGATCACAGACAAAGGTTTTTTCAGCCTGAAAATACATATTTATTAGGAAGAAAGCTTATGGGGTTACAAATATCATAAATAAAATGTAGTGTGATAAGGACTGAGCACTAAATCTCTGGAAAACTGGGACAGGACCCTCCACTTTACCATGATCAGCATCAGTTCTGCACAGGTGGCTCTTGGAATCTTGTTTCACACGAGTTGTTTCCATGCACAAAGATCCAGGCTGGACACTCCAAACCCTTTTTGTATGTAAATCTGTTCCTACAGCTTGAAAACCTCCACACAGGACAGCAGATACACATATTTGAATGGATGCAGTGAGCACCCAAAACAGCACAGGGAGGGTAAGGATCCATGGGCCTTGGCAGATCCCAGGAAGCATTATGGGATGGAATGGGATGCAGTAATGGCAATGCAAATTGAATCTCAGTATCAAGGAAGTGCCACTAAATCAGAGGCTGCAGCAGAGGAGCCTGGCCCCCCCCAGGGCTGTGTAAAACTGGATTAGGTGTGAACTTCAAACCCAGTGTGATGTGGAAAAATCCTATGCTGGCAGAAAGGGATCAAAGCTAATTTCTCTAACTTGCTTAATCTTCTGCAGAGATGTCTGAACTCGGAGACACAGCAGGCTGGGAGTTAAAGCTCTGCTCTGCCACAGGGCTGAGGGAGAACAGCACAAAAATCCTGGGGAGTGGAGTTATTGCTGATGAGCTTTTAGAAAATCAGGGAATCACAGGATGGACTGGGTTGGAAGGGACCTTAAAAATCATCTCATTCAGCCCTGGAAGTGCCCAAGGCCAGGCTGGACAGGGCTTGGAGCTTGGGACAGTGCAAGGCACCCCTGCCCATGGCAGAGGGGTGGAACAAGATGGGTTTTAAGGTCCTCTCCAACCCAAACCATTCTGATTTCATGATTCTCTTTCTCTATACCTGGATCAGCTCTGCTGAAAAAATTCCAGAAATTTAAAGCAATCCAACCAAACAATAGTAAAAGAAAATAAGAATCCACTCCTTCCCACATTAAATGAAACAGATTGATCCAAGCACTGGAACATCTCACCACCCATAAAAACCTTTCATACCTAAAAAACAAAGAAAAGAAAAGAATAAAATTAAATAAATAGCAATGCTCAAATCTTAACTAAACCATTAACAATCAATTAAATCTTAAGTGCTGAAATAAAAAGAGGATGGGGTGACAGAGCTCATCCCACCAAAGGTTCAGTGTCTGAGGTGCAGATCCAGGCACAGCTGGAGCCAAAAGGTCAGGATTTCTAGGAGAGGACACATGGCAGTGTCAGTGACTGACAGGGAGCCAAGAGCAGCAGCTCTGACTGGGCACCTCACTTGGAATCACTGAATCATTAAGGTTGGAAAAATCTTTCAGGTCATGAAGCTCCCCCAGCACTGCCAGGACCAGCACTGAGCCATGTCCCCAAGTGCCACATCCACATGGCTTTGAAATCCCTGCAGGGATGGGGAATCCACCATGGGCAGCCTGTCCCAGTGCCTGAGCACCCTTTCAGTGAAGGAACAAATAAATGGAATAAATTTCAGCAGTGCAATTTAACCATTCCAAAGCCTTTAGGAAAATAATTGTACAGGTGGGTGCCAACAGATTGGTAACTACATCTGAAACTGGGACAGGAATTGGGATTTCTTTTGGGATCAGATCTTTCCATGCTCAGTGCTCCCTTCATGCTCCTAAAAGGATGCTAGTAACTAATAAACCCACAGCTCCAGGAGAAATAGTTTACTTTGAGGTGTAAATCAGCTCTTACACTGCAATCTACAAATGATTCTGCTGGATAAAAAGCACAAAAAATTAAGTACAAAGAGTCTCAATCACCTCCAATACCGATTAGCCATAAGTGGATACATTATACCACAGACATGTCTCTGTCTGTTCAATATTCATTTAAATGGACACATTTTAAAAGACATATAATAGGGATAAGCACTTTTTGTTAAAGGGGAGCAACTCCTGTTAGTGAGTAAGAAAGAAAAGCTCAGATGAGAGCAGAATGAAGGATTACAAGCAAGAACAGTCCAAGGATAAGAAAAATATAGGTACAGTAACCTGATACAATTATATGCATGTACACATGTGCACTCAGTGCAGCATCTCTAATTAATTCCTTAAAATCTTGACTTGCAAGCTAGGTAAGATAATAGATTGCTGATCTCCAGATCTGTGAGATCATTCAGCTTTCCAAGAATGACTCCAGCATGGAGTAACACTGAGCTAAAACACACATGGAGCTGAAACCAGCCCAGCTTTGGCTGCAACTCGAGGCAGCATCAGCAGCTGCCACTGCAAAATGTGCAGAGAGCTCTCTCCAAGCTTCATCCACACCCCCTAAACAAACCCTGAGCCAAAACACAGCAAATACTCTCTGTCAGAGTAAGATGTAAAGCTGTTTGGCTTTTTTTTTTTTTTTTTTTCTTCCTTAAGTTCCAGCTTGAGGAATGCTTGGGAATGCTCTGACACAATATCAGCCTGAGCATGTCCTCCACTGGTGGTATTATTATTTATTATTATATTATTACATATAAACTTTCTGGTGATAATTTACTGAGAAACTTGGTGCATTTGCCAATTACCTGTCAACACAAAACTTGATTTCACTCTTAGTTATGGAATCATAGAATCACAAAATTATAGAATGAGGGAATGGTTTGGGTTGGAAGGGACATTAAATCTCACCCACCCATGGGCAGGGACACCTTCCACTACCCCAGGCTGCTCCAAGCCCCATCCAGCCTGGCCTTGGACACTTCCAGGGGCAGCCACAGCTTCTCATGCAATATTTGGATTTATACCATGCTGCTTAAATTCACCTCTGCTCCCAAAGCACTTCTGGGGGGAATTACAGGATTCCCAGGATATGTGCATGAGGAAAGCCCACGGAAAAGGAAAGAGAAGCTTTGCAAAGCAGCAGAAGTTGTGTCTGAAGACAAGAACAGAAGAGTGACAGCACAACAGAAGCCTTTCTTTGACTCATTACCATTTTGTTGGAGGTTTTCCAGAGTGCTGGTCTCCTACAGCTCCTTCTATGGTGGAATCAGGTGATGTCAAAATAACCCAAATTCTGCCTTAATGCTCCGTTCTCTTTGGTTTAAGCTAAAAACAAAGACACACATGGATGATTATGGAATGAAAAACACAAGAAAAAATGAAAATAATGCTTTTTTGCAAGATTCTGAATTGTTATGAATGGTGAAAAATAAATATAAACAAAGGACAAAACTGCTTTATCTTAAATAATGGGTATAATGTATATACATTAAAAAATATATACATTGGAATAAAAGGATGAAAATAACAGGTAAGAAACCACATTATGTTTGCAACAGATGATAGGAATTAACAGAAATCTGCTATAGGAACTGAAAACATGCTGCCATGGTGCTGCCCTGACTTTTTCCACCACTTACCCAGCTGCAGTTACCACCTCAGCCACAAACAGCACATCTGGGGAGGGAAGGGGATTATTAGGGGCTCCTTTGTCAGCCCCAATTACCTGCCCTGTGTGTGTGTGTACACAAGGCTGAAACATTCAAAGGGATTTGCCTCCAAGGAAAGTCATCTTTCTTGTCATTGTCCCCAATTTCACGGGCAGAGCAGTGACACAGCCGGGTGTGTGTCAGCACAGCCCCCAGTCTGAGGAATCCACACTGACACGACAAGAACTAATCCTATTATTTCCTTAACGGCATCTGAATAGGCATTTTCCAAGTCCTGCTTCTTATTGTAAGTTTAACCCATGTGTTAATTCTCTTACTGAGATCTCAAGCTGCTTTCTCTAGAATCAGGGATTTAGGGGAATCAAATCCCTTCTATTCAATTTGCTACTTAAGAGACAAACCTTTCAAAATTAAACTTGCAGGCTGTTTTTGCCTGAAAAACATCACTTCTCTTTCCAAGGAAAGGATCTCTCAAACCTATTTTAAGCACAGAGAGAAGTTTTTAGTACATCTCAAGTTTAAAACCTGACAGCAGCTGCCTTGAAGTAAGAACCAGGAGGGCTGAAATTCATCAGGGGAATGATTTTTTGTTTATTTTAATACCAGCTGGATGAGTGAGCAGCCAAGCAATGCTTTATTTGAGTAAATTATTTCCTATTATTGTGATTCTACTCCAGTAAACCAAAGTCACAGAACTGTTTGGGTTGGAAGAGAACTTTAAGGTCATTTTGTTCCAACTCCCTGCCATAATCCCAGGTTGTTCTAAATCCCATCCAACCTGACTTGAACAATTCCAGGGATGGGACAGCCACAGCTGCTCTGAGATATATTCAAAGGTGAACAACTGGGGAAAAATTTGGGCAAAATCCAACTCCTCACAGACACTTCCTGTGGCTGAAAAAATTTTAACATCGTGCTCAGAGGAGTTTTCCTTTCTGTAATCAAATATTAAGTCATGAAGCCCTATGAAAACAAACACCTCACTCTACACACACACTCACAGACACTTTCTGTGCTTTCCAGCAAAGCCACAACAGATTTGCTGTGGGTCTGCAGGAACTTACAGGTAGCATATTAAATATTGATTGAAAATAAATCCAAATAATTAAGCTTAAATTATAATACCTGTGTACATTTCTCTATAATTCATCAGGAAAGGCATTTTCTGAGGTTCCACGAGAGGCACTGGATTTCATTTTAATTATGCATTTATTACATAATTCACCAAATTCAGTAATGTGCAGTGAGTCTCTCAGCCATTGAAGTGAGTAACGAGATTTATCAGCCCAGTTTGTCACACAACAAACAGGATTCAGAGCCTTAGAAAGGCGGGTGATGAAAGATACATGGAGGGAGGGAAGAACCAGCAGCAGCTTTATTGCCATGTAATAATGCTAATAATATGCAAATAATTCCCCATCTTAATGAATACTTCAGATGAATGCCACGTTCCTCAGCTGCTGGCAGTGTTCAAAGCTCTTTGGAAGCCACAAAGTTCCAGCTGTGGGTACCACTGAGCTTCCCTTCTCCTCTCAAAGGGAGGCTGGGCTCTGGAACAGCTCCCCAGGGAATGGTGACATTCCCAAAGCTGCCAGAGCTCCAGGGATGCACAGGGTGGGATTGTTGGGGTGTCTGTTGGATCCCAAAAACCTGGGAGTTTTGAGCTTTCTGGCACTGACCCCCTGGAGAACTCTGCTTTTGACCTGAGGCTTCCAAATTTGAGTGATGGAGTTAAAATCACAGGTGTGTAGTTAAACAGAATATGTGATTTCACATGGTGAAGGGTTTGGAACTTGGGGTTTTTAGAATTTAGTAATAGGTATGGGACAAGATAGAAGATTTTGGGTGTTGTTTCTTTCTGTCTTCTTCCTTCTCCATGGTTTCAGGCAGTAGTTTCTGCTTGGACAGTTAGTGCTGCACTGTGTGTCACAGGAGTTTGGCTATTGGGTCAAAATTATAAATAATATAAATGTTAATTCTCTATTAGACTGTTTATCTTTAAGAGAACTTGTAACTAGCTAGGTTCACCTCCATTTTGCTCACTTTCATCTGGTAGCTAAATGTGTTACAGAACTCTCTGTACTTTACATAAGATTTAATAAACAAGCAAGCTAGAACACAAGTAAATTTGTCTTGTGTTTTTAATCCTGACTCTGAATGAAGATAAAATAAAAACAAGCCACTAATAAAGTGGTGCAGATACCACCTTTACAGGTGTCCTGTGCTGGGCCAGGAGCTGGATCAGTGATGCTGATGGATCCCTCTGAACTCAGGATATTCTGTGATTCCATGATCCTCACCCACCAGCAATGACACTGTCCCAGAAGGTACCTGAGCTCTTCAAGCTCCTTACATCCTGTTTTTAGACAGTGACAGTCACATAGAAAATGTGGATAATTTTAATAGACAATAATTTTAATCCCTGTAAGGATCTCCATCCAGAGTCTGCAGCACAGACATTTTATTTGCCCAAACCTCCAGGGGTGTGGGACTTGCTCTCCCCTAAATACTTCTGGGGACTCTTCAAAGCTGGATTTGGAAGTTTCTCCTGAATCCCTGCAATTGTTAGAGGAGTGAGTCTTGCTGTCCTTCAACAAACATTTCAATGAAATTTTTTTACCATTTCCAAAGCTTTTGCAAACTTTTCCCCTTTCAGCAGGAATCATCTCCCCTGGGACACTGGGCATGTCTATTTGCCATGCTGTTCTTTCCCCCTGTTATTTTAGCCTCAAACATCTTCTGGGAACTCAAATATTTAAGACTTACAAACCTCCTCCTTACAAAGCCAAGCCAGAATCTCTTCCCACGTTCTCACTTGAAACCCACTTTTTTTCAGTCCTCCTTAGACATCCCTTTCATTCAGCTTCCCACATCCACACATCCTCTGGGATTTCCAGTCTATCTCCTCTCCCAACAAAATGTTAGGAAAAACAGGAACTTTAGGGAGGGTCTCCATCTGCAAGAAGATCCCCCCAAGCCTCCTTTTTTCCAGGCTGAGCCCTCCAGCTCCTTCAGCTGTTCCTCACGGGACTTCCTCTCCAGACCCTGAATTCATATTTAACAAACAGGTCAATGCTATCACAGGACTTGAGTGTGGAATCAATCACTGAAATGCTGAAATACTGAAATATTTTGCTTATTTTGACCTCAGATACAGAGGGAAATCTGCTTTCACTGCCAGGTAGGACCAGCAGAGAAAGAATTTTTCCAATATCTGATCCAGCACCAGCAGAGCTCGTTGCTAACCAAGTGTAGAGACACTTTCTGAACTGAAACACAAACTCAACCCTCACCTCTGCTTAAAGGATGCTCTCAGACACCAGATGACAGTGAGCTGAGACCAGGAATTTATTGCAAAATATCAAAGCTGCTGCAGGAACAAGGAAACCCTGAGCCAGAAAAGACACAGAGACTGTGATGCACCCACTGAAATGCAGAGTTCCCAAAATAAATTTGACACCAGGACCACAGAATGGTCTGGGATGGAAGGGAATTTAGGGATCATCTCCAAAGCCCTGCCAAGGGAAGGGAAACCATTCAACAGACACTGCTGCTCCAAACCCACCCAGCCTGGCCTTGGACACTGCCAGGGATCCAGGGGCAGCCACAGCTTCTCTGGGAATTCTATTCCAGAGCCTCCCCACCCTCCCAGCCTGGAATTCCTGCCCAATATCCCAATGGCAATGGGAGCCATTCCCTGTGTCCTGTCCCTCCATCCCTTGTCCCCAGTCCCTCTCCAGCTCTCCTGGAGCCCCTTCAGGCTCTGCAAGGGGCTCTGAGCTCTCCCTGGATCCTTCTCTTCTCCAGGTGAGCACCCCCAGCTCTCCCAGCCTGGCTCAGGGCAGAGGCTGCTCAGGGAAGACACCACCTGAGACCACAACTGGACAAATTACACTTCACTGCTCCTTTTCCAAGTATTTCATGGACACCACAAATGTGAAATACGCTTCCACCTCTGAAACATTCTGCTCTAATAGAAAACACAGCACTTCCAAAATATTCAGTCTCCAAGTAATATCGCAAATTTGCAATAAACCACAAAGCCCTTAATTCTTTCCCAAATAATTTCTGAGTAGATCAAACAACACAAAGGAAAACAAGCAGGGAAGGAATAAGGGAGTGACTTTTTACATGGACTGATAAGAGATGGGACAAAAGGGAAGAAAGAGGAATTATTTAGATGGGACATTAGGAGGAAATTCTCTCCTGTGAGGGTGGGGAGGCCCTGGCAGAGGTTTCCCAGAGAAGCTGTGGCTGCCCCTGGACCCCTGGAAGTGCCCAAGGCCAGGCTGGATGGGAATTGGAACAGCCTGGGATGATGGAAGGTGTCCTTGCCATGGCAGGAGGTGGAAGTCTTGCAGCAGAACTGTTTCAACCTGTTCATTGATTATAGAATCGAAATAAAATAAAGAAAGATGGACAAATAAGCAACCAGAGCAGCACATCTGAGCTCCCAGGTGGGGAAACATCACTTAATAAAGGAATTTTGTGGGCAGCAGCACCAGAGCTGGAAACCTTTATACTGGCCTCTACAATCAGCACTTGCAGCACTTTGTTGACACAACAGAACATGGCTCAATTTCAAACACTGTTGAGGTTGAGTAATTTCAAACATCTTTTAATGTTTGTAGAGAGTCCAGAGGGAAGTTGGTGGAAAAGATCTCCAAGGCAGCCACGTGGAAATAAGATACAAACCCCTTCAAATCACTGCAGTGCCAGGCAGGAATGGAGACAGAGGAGGGAGAAGGGGAAAGGTGAGGATCCACACTGCCAGCTGAACTGCTTAAAGCATTTATTTATGTCCAGTGGCTCCAGGGAAGTTCACAGTGTGCCTTGGGGAGCAGTAACAGACCAATTCCATCAACACAGATTGGTGCTTCAGAAGTAAAATTTTAAGTGTAATCCATACTCCTATTTCTTCTCATGGCATGAACACTCCTTTTAGAGGGAGGTCGCCCTCCTGTTCTCTTCTAGGTACCAAAATTGTGCATGAGAAATCAGGTAAGACATTAATACAGCTGGATTTAACTTGATTATACACTAGAGCATTGGTGCTTTTAATGAAAATCTGGGAAAGATTGCTGATAAACCTGAGTTGGGAACAATGACAGGGAAAATAAGGTTAACACTCATCTACAGAGCTTCCCTAAAACTCCTGAGGTCAAGGGAGAGCCCTTTAAAAGTCTAAATTAAATTTACAAAGGACAAAATTAGCTGCTCACTGTTGGTATTAGAGCCTTTTTCAGAGTGGGATCCAGCAGCAGTATTCCAGCAAGGAATTTCAGGATAACAAACAGTGAACACAAACCAGAACTTAGGGATTGTGTCTTTATTTGGTCACTCCTATAACAAGGATTCAGAGTAAGAAAATCTGTCTGAGAACACTGGGGGAAACACAGCTGCCCTACAGAACAGGAATGCCCTGCAAATGTGTCCCTGGAATGAGAAGTTAAAACAGATGTGAAAAACCTTCTCCCACATCACCTCAGAGAGCAGAGAAAGCCTCAGAGGCACCAGCAGCTGCTGAAATTGCTCCTTCTAAGCCTGTCCTGACACCTAAAAACCTGAAACCTTTTCCTGAAGGAAGATTTCCTCAGTGCAGCACAAGCCACTGCACCAAGCACAATGAATTTGCCATTTGCTCCCACCCAGCAGAGGAAAGGAGTAAAGCAGCACCTTTGTGCTCTGTCCCAGATGCCACAGGATGTTCCAGACAGACAGACAGACAGACAGACAGACAGACTGTAAGTGCTGCCCTGCTGGGACACTGCACTCCAGTCACTGGCACATTAAGAGGATCATGATCCCAGCATCACTGGGGAACACTCCCAATGAACAGCTGTTTTTCAGCCTGATTCCTCCAGCTTCCATCACTTTACATTCTGATGCAGATCCTTCCTGTGAGCAGACTCATCACTGCCCAGCTAACTCTGTCCATCCAGCACAGACAACACATTTGTTCACACAAGGCTGTGGCATATGCATTTTTCCTTAAAAAAAATGAGGAGAGTCAGCATTTTCCTACCATTCTTCTGGAGCAAAAGTGATCTTAACTACCCCCTTTTAAAAGCTGGAGCACATTTCACGAGAACTCCACTTTGCCAGGCCATGGGGAGGTCACAGATCAGGCTGGCAGGTGGAAAAGGAGGTTTAAATGTGTTTTTAGGGTCACCAGAGGAGGATCCCTCAGCCATTTGGGTTTTCAGCAGCTCTCTCCTGCATGAATGCAAAGCAGTCTCAGCTGAATTTCACTAATTCCTTCAAAGGCTCTCTTACACTCATCTGCAGAGATTATGCAGTAAATACTCTTTAAGAAAGCACTCTCTAACCCCAACAAGGCTATTCAAAAAATAAGGCTTAACCAGCTGACCTCTGATTATCTTCAGCACTTCACCCATCTGTCTCCAATACACAAATTCCAGCCTCAAAGCAATGCTGCCTTCCTTGAGGTGTCTGAACTGGCTGTTAATAATCACAGTGCTCTTGGATGAAATGGTGACATGGAAGGGCCCAAGCTGTGAATACTTAAAAGCCTCTTGGAAGTCACCACATCCCAGGCAAAGGACATTAAAGCTGCATTTCTGCTCTCAAGTGACACATGAGCACCACCCCATGAGTATTTGTCCCCCTGTCTCACACTTGGACAAAACCAGCCCAAATTAAGTGAACCCAAGTCCTTAAATGTTCATTAACTCCCACAGCGGCTTTGGGAAGAAACCTTTCCTCTAGCTTTGCCTTTTGTAGTGACAGTTTTACAAAATTTGGGAGCTGTGAAGAAAGCTGGGATTGCTCAACAACAGCTTTCATGGAAGTGCAGCAGGCTGCAAAATAAGTGACATTTGAAGCTAAAAATGAGTGAATTATTTCCTAGAGGTGGAGCAGCTCCAAGGTGGTGGCACCATCTTCCAGTTCCTTTATGGCCTTCTTCTCCCTGGACACCTCTGCTACCATTCCACAGGAGCTGCAGGAGACACAGCATCCATCAGGAAACTTAAGGGTTATCCCAAACCTCCTGGGGTGTCACAAACTTGAATTTTCCCCTTCTGCCTCAGGTTATTTTGAAGTCTCAGCCACCTTTAACTGCAGCCAGGAGCTCTCTCTGCCACCAACCATGGAAAGGCAGAATGGCTTGGGTTGGAAGGGACCTTAGAGACCATCCAGGAGGGAACATAAAGATCATTCAGTTCCACCCTCTGCCATGGGCAGGGACATTTTCCACTGTCACAGGCTGCTCTAAGCCCTGCCCAGCCTGGCTTTGGACACTTCCAGGGGCAGCCACAGCTTCTCTGGGCAATCCAAGCCAAGCTCTCCAGATCTGCCACCCTCCTGATGTCTGTGGATTAGAGAGCAACTTTAGCTGTTCCAACCCTCTAAAAGTGATGTTTGACCCTTTCCAGCCTGGAATCCAGCCTCTTTAACATCCAATCTGGACACTGTAAGCAGCTGTTGAATTTGAAGGGTTTCCACTGAGTTAGGTCTCTTCAGGTCCAAATTTTTCTCACAGTGCTTTTGAAATCACACAGAGAGATCCTGATGCTGGCAGGGTTTGGAGATTGCTTTGATTGCAAAAGAGAAAAAAAAATGCACAAATACATCTTAAAGAAAGGAGAAGATGGAACAGGAGCTTTCAAAGGGATGCAGCCTTGATAGAGACAGGAAAAAAATCACAGGAAGTGGAAACCAGGGAGCACCAGGCTGGGAAACAGACCTGCAAGAGGGTGATTATGGCTTTGATTAACAATCCCTGCTCAGGGCTGGGGCAACAGGAGCAGCAGTGGGCAAAGCCACTCCTGGGAAGAGCTGAAAGAAGCAGGAGCTGCTTTCCAGAACTGAACTACAGGGACTCTCCACATTCCCATTATCCATGAGGGAAGAGCACAGGGCACTTCCCATGGAAATAAATCTTGGCTCAGGAGTGAGACAGAGCTGTGGGAGTGGGGAAAGCACCCACACCCACTTCCCCTGCCCTAACTCAGAACAGGTCAGTATTCTGTCACCTTTCACCCTGAGTATTTGGAGGGTTTTACATTTCAGGAGAAAAGGATGAAAACCCAGAGCAGCACTGTGTGAGGCCACCTGAAGGGTAAGAGGGGCACTGGATGCACTTGCAACCTGGGTTTATGCAACAAAATTCTCTGCTCATACTCATCATGTGCCCTCCTGTAAAAAACACTGTGCAGAGTGTAGGTCTAGATGGGATATTAGGAAAAAAATTTTTCTTGTGAGGGTGGTACAGGTTTCCCAGAGAAGCTGTGGCTGCCCCTGGATCCCTGGAAGTGTCCAAGGCCAGGCTGGACAGGGCTTGGAGTAACCTGGGATAGCAGAAAATCTTCTGGCCATGGCAGGGGTTGGAATGAGATGAGCTTTAAGGTCCCTTCCAACCCAAACCATTCTGAGATTCTGTGATATAACAGAGCAAATTCTCTCCCTTCATCTCAAATTAAATCCAAGCATGAAGCAAAAGCAGCTGCATTTGTGTAGTGATACATGAAAGTGTCTGCAAAGCATTTTAGGATCCTTCAGGAAAAATGCTAAATATCTGTTCTATAATTCAATGAATGTTAATATATTCATCACATATTTCAACTCTTCAATTGCACGGGAGAAAAACAAGAAAATTGGTGCTTGTTGCAGTGTTACGATGCCAAGGGATGGAAGCAGTCCAGAGTCTTGGAATATTCAAGTTTTGTGTGGGATGCAGGGAAATCCTCCATGAGAACACAAGCAGAGCCTGCCTGCTGTGGGATGAGGAGTGAGGGCACACTCAGGCACACTGGCTTGGACAAAACCACAAGCCAGATGTTTGAAATTCTGTGGCTGCCAGAATCAAACCCAAACCTGCCTCTGTCCTCACACAGAGAGCTCTGCTCCTGCTTGCCAGGCAGAGCTGGGTGAATCGTTCTCCTTGCTCCTGTTTCACTTTGTGCCCTTCTAAAAAGCTGTACCTGAGATGCCTCCCTGTGCCAGCAGCTCTTGCCTGACACGACCTGGTGAGGACAGGGCTCCAGACCACAAAGGCAGAGAGCACTTGCCCTCCTTTTCCCAGGCACGCCATTCACTGCTACTCCAAGGTATTTTTGTTCCCTGCTTGGAGTGACTCTGAGCACATAACTGCCCTCCTTTGTTCAGGCTCTTCAACAAGAGAACCCACTGCTTTTGCAGTGTGCTCAAACATAAAGCCTCCCAGCAATACCGTGCATTTAACCAGCTGGGGCTATTTTAGCATGTGCTAAATTAGGGGACTGTTTGTAATGCACTCACCTAAATGATCTGTGCTCACACACCTCCTGCTTTTACACCTAGGTGGCAAAAAATAAATCCCTGCTGTGGTGTGGCCACATGGGAATAAGCTCTTCTGTGGCCTCCCTGCAATTTTCCCAAAAAGTTCTGCCATTCATCTTTTCCCCCAGCACCCTGGGTGTTTCAGTGGCCATTTAAGCAAATCACTTCAGAGGGCTGGAGATCCTCTGTGACAGGCTGGGAGAGCTGGGGGTGCTCACCTGGGGAAGAGAAGGATCCAGGGAGAGCTCAGAGCCCCTTGCAGAGCCTGAAGGGGCTCCAGGAGAGCTGAGAGGGACTGGGGACAAGGGATGGAGGGACAGGACACAGGGAATGGCTCCCACTGCCAGAGGGCAGGGATGGATGGGATATTGGGAAGGAATTGTTCCTTGTGAGTTGGGGAGGCCCTGGAATTCTGGAATTCCCAGAGAAGCTGTGGCTGCCCCTGGATCCCTGGAAATGTCCAAGGTCAGGTTGGATTGGGCTTGGAGCAACCTGGGGTAGTGGAAGGTGTCCCTGCCCATGGCAGGGGGTTGGAATGAGATGATCCCTAAGGTCCTTTCCAACCCAAACCATTCTCTGATTCTATGATTTTTGCCCCCAGCTCTGTTACAAAACTCCTCCTGTTTTTCTCCCAGTAGTACCCCTCCTCCTGACAGCTGGAGTGCCTTTGCAGGAGGGGCAGGAGAAGCACCTCAAAGTGGGAGTATTATTCTCCAGCCTGGAGCCACAGCAACCCTTCTGTTCCCCTGACTTCCAACAACATCCTCCCCCTGCTGCACTTATGAAAGGCCCAATCTGAAAATCAGCCCTTAAAACAACATCAGCAGTTTTTAAACCCCACTAAGCTGTGCACTGGAAGGAGGAGGGGAACAAGCTGCCCTTGGAGGCAAACTCCAATTCAGCTCCATTCAGCCAGAGAAACTAAAATGTTCAAATAAAATACAGGTGAACAGTGCTGAACCCCTGAGCTGGCAGGTAACTGGGTGGGACTTGGAACAAATTGGGATGTGGAAGGAGTCCCTAGTCAGGGCAAGAGGTTGCAATAAAATAAGTTTTAAGGTCCCTTCCAACCCAAACCATTCTATGATTTCAAGAAATATAGCAAGGTTACAACACTTTTAACATCTGGTTACTTTTTGATGTTATTCTCAGAAAATGTTTGCAAAATGGCCATCCAGCATCTCATCTTGATTATCTCAATGTCATCAAAGCCACAGATTTTGCCTCTAGTAAATGCAGAGTGTAATATTTAAGCATTTTAGAGTTTCAAGGATGCAAAAACCATCTCAATCTTAAGAGCCTGAAGAAGCAATAAATCATAACAACTCAGACAGGAGTTGTTTTTGACTCAGTATTACTGAGGTAAATTACTTGTAGCATTACAGCAGAGTAATTCTGTGAGTGAGAAACGAGCAGCAGCACTTTGGTGATAAGGTTAGAGAGATATTTGTGCTAACGAGGAAATTTAAGCTCCATTTCAAGGCAGACTCTGGAGCCTCAGCCGAGTCTCCTGCCTTTCTCCAGGGACCAACTCAGTATCACTCTCACATCCTTCTCTGGAGTGATGAAAGCACATTATAGGCTGATAAAAGGCAACCCGTGGTATTTCTTACAGGTCTCCAAAGATCAGCAATTTATTAAAAAGTGCTTTTCAGGAACCAGGCAAAAACAAAACATTCTTCATCAACACCTCACACTGAATCCATCTTCCCTTAAATAAATTCCCAGCTCTGCACATACAAACTCACTCTACCCTAATTGCTGCTGTTCCACATTTGCAAATTCTGCTTGTCAGCAGAGATTTATCAACGCTGCTCCACATCCAAAGGTCACACGAGTGAATCTGAGTGTGTTCTGAGCACAAATCCCTCTCTCTGCTCCTGAGCTGTCCCATCCACAGCAGTGCACAAACCCAGGGTGACACAACACAGAACACAACAGCTTAAATAATTAAAACCAAAGTGATAATTATCAAATGAAAGAACAAAGCAGCTCTGAGACACAACGAGCTTTGCTTGGCTTTATCCTCCCATGACTTATTTGCAACAGGTCTCACTGTGAATTAACAGCAATGAAGGGATGCTCCAGGGCTTGGTTAAAGGCTACAGCATCCAGCTGTTCATCTGTCATCAAAACACAAAGAAACCACCAGAAAATTGAAGGTCTGAAACTCACTTCCCACTTAAAACCACCCTGGAAGTGCAAACATGAGAATAAATTATACTCCTCCAGCAGCAGCGTAAATGAGCTGTAGTGGAAAGGCTGATCCAGCTGAAGATTTCAAGTTAAAAACTAAAGCAAATCCAAGTACAGATGTTTTGTAGTCTGGTGCCTCGTGCAAATGCTGCCTTCAGTGTGTGCTGGAGCTGCTCAGCTCTGCTCTGAACAGCACCTGGGAACTGTAGTGTCAGGTCAGACACTAAAACCAGGCATGGAAATGCCCAATAAATGTAATAATCCAAAAATTTCTTTTACTGTGTCTTCACCTTCGCTGGTATCGAAATCTCTCTCCAGCCCACCTGCTGCCTGGAGCTCCTTGATTCATCCCTGCAGCTGAGAAAAGCTTCAGCCAAGCCCCTGTGTGTGAAATCAGGGGAAATCAGTTAAATCAGCCAAGTGAAGTGGAATAACCAGGCAGGGAACTGAGTATCCTTATCAATCCTGGGTCACACTGCTGGAATTCAGGCTGTTTTCCCCTTGGCTTCCCCCAAGGCACTCTGCAGAGTGACACCTTCAGCTGTCTGCACTGATGGGGGTCACCACCCAAAAATTCACCCCCAGGAGCCCAACAATGAGGGGCTGCAGGGATGTAGGAGAAGCCTGGCACAAGCCCTGCTCTGTTCCCAAAGGTGTTTGCTCCAGGCTGACCCTGACTTCAGTGTTAATATCATTTTTCCACGCTGTCATTTTTTTTTAAACAAATAAGACTAAAATTGGAAGATGTACCTGAGTGGCTCAGATACAAACTGCTCTGACAGGGGGGCAAGGTCAAGTAACCCCGTGATTTATTGACTCTGGGATGTCTGAGAATCCTAAAATCACAGAATCACAGAGCCTGGCTGGAAAAGACCTCTGAGATCACCATGTCCAACCACCAACCCAGCACCATCACCATGTTCACCACTAAACCATGTCCTCAACTGACACATCCACACACTTTTGGAACACTTCTAGGGATGATGACATGGACATCCTACCCTGAGGATCATAGTTATCCTACCTTACAGTCCATAAAACCTTATTCCCTTTTTTCTCCCAAAATTCTGAGGGGTTCTGCTTCACCACTGAGACTCCAGAATGCATCACCTGAGTCTGTTATAGTGCACTGAAAGCAGAAAAACTGTCAAAACACACATCCCAGGCTGATATACTACCAACCTGAATTGGGTGAGGTCAGAATATTTTGGTAGAGAATGATTTGAGCTCATTTTTCTAAATTACACCGCGGCGCTGAAAGCGAGCGGCGCTCGTGTTTTGCTCAAAGCCTAATTCAATTTCACTCTGTCTCAGAAAAGAAAACAGCACATTAATCCCAAATCCTGTAAACACAGAGTTGTAAACACTCCCCAGCACCCTCCCCAGCCATGCTGAGGAGGGCTGGCCTGTTTTCCAAGCCTGTGTGAAAGCAGATGGCAGCCACCTAATTCGGATTCGGTGCAATCTGTTGCTGGTGGGGGAAAAAAAAAAACATATATATACTTAACTGCTTTTCCTTACAAATGTAAAACCTGGGAAGTTCAACCCACTCTGTAGTTTTGTGAGATGTTTGGTAACAGTTTTGCCAACAGAACCAGCTCTGCTCAAGGAGAACACATGCTTCTTGTTCTCAGCCTGAACTCTGCAGTGAAAAATCCCCTCGGATCATTTTGGGAAGGGAGAGTTGTCTGTGGGCTCAGTTCTTACTCTGGCCTTGCACCCTGCAAGTGCCCCACTCATGACAACATCATGATACACTGAAACACCTTATCTACCTCATTTTTTATCACAGATCTTATTGAAAATAGAAATTATTACAGCAGATATAAAAGCTTTTTGTGTCCAAACAGCCCATGCTGTCGGCCTGATGGTGAATTCCCACTAGTTCAGTGAAGTTCTTCTTGTGAGGCACAAAACTGGATGTGGGATTTTGTGTATGACCAACAAAGGGGGTCTGGTCACTTCTCTCTTATGGTTTGGCTGCTGTTTAAAGAGATGCTGAGATGCTGGTGGCTTCCCTTTTCTGGGAAGGGAACGGAGCTGGGGAAGGGCTGGAGCCCCAGGAGAGGCTGAGGGAGCTGGAAAGGGGCTCAGTTGGAGAAAAGCAGGATCAGGGGGACCTTGTGTCTCTGCACAACTCCTGACAGGAGGGGACAGCCAGGGAGTGTCAGGCTGTGCTCCTGGGGAACTCTTTCTTTCCCTATACATGCCTAGAAATTTGTTCAAGAGGACTCACCCCACAATTCCTTCAGGGGTGAGAATGGAGCTGGCTGCCCTGCAGTTCCTTGGATTGTCCTTGGAGCCTTAGGAAGACAGGGGCAGTATTTACCATTTTCCCATCATCTCCATGAATTTTCAGAGTGGCCTTGCTTTGACCCCAGTGGAAGCCATGGACCTGCAGGTAATCCCTGACCCCAGCCTTACCCACTGCTGACGTTCCTCTGTGTCCCAAACCGCTCTGCTCTGCTCATGGCAGAGGCCACGGCACAATAGCAGAGGATCATGGAATCACTTAGGCTGGAAAAACATTCCAAATTATCAAGTCCAACCATTCCTCCAGCACTGCCAAGCCCACTGTTAAACCATGTCACACAACCTTTAAAAACATCCTGTTCTTCTTGAAATCCCCTTGCAAGGATCAACTGTAGGTGAGTTCTGGCTTTCCTAACACAAACCCAGCATGCCTGGATGATGTTTAAACCTCCACCCCTGTAGCCAGACTCTGCTTCCACCTCCTGAATATTGCTTTTTTTTTGCATATTGAACACCAAATGAACCCTTTGCCTTGTTGTGCCTCTAGCAGAGTTCAGAGCTCAATGCCTCAAAGTGAAAAACCTCTTCAAGCCCACTTAAAACTCAGGGCTTTGATAGTTCTTCTCTGCAAGCATGAAACACTGGATAATGCTGCCAGTGATCAGTTAAACCCCTTCACAGCAGCCTGTAAATAACCCTGGCTTGACACAAATGCCAGTGGTCACAAAGCTTCAAAGTCCTTCTTCAGAACTGGCCGATTTTATGTGACTGGGTTTCTGGGATGCATTGGAGAGGCTGATTCTATGTGATACAATCAGGATGTTTTAGTTCCTGGAGATAAGTTGACACTTCTCCTCCTACCCACAGCTAGAGACTCGAGAAGCGTGACACAGATTCCCTACAAACTTACAAATGTTTGCTTTGCTGTTCCAGCAGCCTCAAAGTGCCTTAACTGCATTTTTTTTTTAAAAAATCAAAATCGCTAAATGCTGAAGTTACAACATTTCTGTCATCCCTGATGTTTATAAACATTAAATGAAGCTTTCAATGAGCATGTTCATGCTGTCACCAGCACAGAGCTGCTTCACTTTGGTTTTTGTCTCCTGAGGAGAATGCAGCTGTGAATCTCCTATCCAAAAGTATCAGCAGAACCTGGTCATCAGGTGGTGAGTTTAGTTGAGCTGGGAACTTTGTTGGAATAATGGAAAATGTAACAACACAAAACACTAGAAAGCTCTATTAATTGTTCTTGCTCTTCATTGAACTATTTAAATTTTTTTCCCCTGATCTCAGTCCAAACAATACTTTTCAACACTTTGACATAAAAACTCTTCTATTATTGCTACCATCAACTCTTCACCTAAATAACAACTCTTCCACACAATTGATGCATTTCCTTGGGGCATTAATCCATCAGATAAACAACTGAAAGGGAGGGGGGAGGTTTAGATTAGTTATTTTAGGAAAAAATTCCTCCCTATGAGGGTGGGGAGTCCCTGGCACAGGCTGTCAGAGAAGCTGTGGCTTCCCCATCCCTGGAAAAGTCCAAGATCAGGTTGGATAGGGCTTGGAGGAACCTGGGATAGTGGAAGGTGCCTTTGCCTGTGATCCTACAGTGTTAGACCTGTCACCCACCTTGAAAGATGTGCTGCCTTTGTAAAGGAAAAAAAACTCTTCAGGAGATGGCAAAAGGACCAGTCCACTCCTTCCACTTCCCTTTGTGGAGAACAATTACCAGCAACTGCCCTGCAGCCTGCAAGAAGAGCTGGAGGAATTCCTGACTTGCTCCTGTGCTAAGGCACAAAGCCTTTTTAACCCCTTTGGAATAAAATCACACCAAGACTTCTCTGCAACTTCAAAAAGCCCCAAGGCCACCAGAGCTCCAGGAGAGTTTGGACAATGTTCTCAGGCACTGGGAGGGATTGTTAAGGTGTCTGTGCAGGGCCCTGGTGGGTCCCCTTCAGCTCAGGACATTCTGTGATTCCTCCTGATAAGCTCCTGGGTGAGCAGAGTGAGAACATCTCTCCTCAAGCAATGCAGGTTTGGCATTTCCCACCTGCTCTGCCTTGGAGCAGCTGCTGTGGCTGAATCTCACCCAAACCTGCTCTGCTGACAAAGCAGCACCGTTGGAGCCTGGCCTTGCTCACTGTGCTTGCCCCAGATTGGGAACTTTGGGAACTGAGGCAGCAGCTGGCACAGATGGGACACACCAACACTGAATAAAGAAGGCTGGTCTCAGGTGATGCTGCTCCTGCCAAAACCACTCTGGAGACTCTGCAGTGTGACCAGCACTGGAAGAGCTGAACCAGGCTCTGCCTTCTCCTCTGGAGAGGGTCTGGCTGCTTCCCTTGGGCTCTAAGTCACCACTTCAGGGCTGCCATGAGATGCTGGACCAGTGTCCCCTCTCAGGGTCCACCAGGTGCATCAGTTCAGTCCCTGGCAAAACAATCCTGTACTAAATCCAGCTCAGCTCTGTCACACCATGGGCTTGGAATGATGTGCTGGCTCTTGACCCATCAGGTTTTCTGTCAGATGATGGCAAGGCCAGGGATGAGTTTTAGTGCCCTGGAGCCAAGAGAGAGACTCCCCTCTGTCTTTTAACTGTAATTTCACAGAATCCATCTCTCCAGAAGTACTCCTGCTCACTTTAAAGGTTACAGACGTGGTTTCACAAGATTTATTTTATGAAATGAGACTTTTATACTCCTTTTTATAAATCACCTGATCTCCAAGTATACTTCAGCTGTGATATTAATTGTAAAACCCACATGTAGCCAGGCAGAAATGTTAAACAGGGAATGCTCAAGAACTGGAGAATTATATGAGGGATACAGAAGGATGCTCAGTGCAAGGACAAGCCAGCATCCTGCTGAGAACAGAAGATAGGCACATGCAACCACCTGTCACTGATCATGTGAAAAAACTTTGGGAAAGATGAATAAATCCAAGGGATAATTAAGAAGGGATTGTTTTTGAGAAGTGAACTGCATGAAATGTGGAGAAGGATGTCAACACTTCCTTTTAACACCTCCTCCAACAAAGCCTTCCACTCTCAGCCTCTGCCACGCTGTGTAGATCAGTTCTCAAATCTTTCAAAGTAGTCTTACACTACTTCCAGTATATTGATGCCAAGCATGCAAAAATCAGCAGTCATAATTATTATGGGTTTTGGAAGCAGCTGCTTTGTTGTAATTTGGACAGAACTCACATGTCAGTGAGAAGTAGGTGAGATATTATTGCACCTACTTGGCCTAAATAGCAACAAGTCTGTGTGGCTATAGCAAAATGGGAAAGTTGTCTAATAAGAATGTAATTCACTGCCTCAGAATGGAAGTTTTGGCCAGATCTTAATGCTGTAAAAATTACATTTGTTTCAGCAATCAAATCTCCCTCTCATTACTTCACTGCTATCAGGCTTCTGATATAATTGACAAGATCACTTTCAACAGGGAAGTCTGGATTTCAGAACAGCCAATCTTGTTCTCTTTTTCTGTAGTACTTTACACTCATCCATTTATAAAATCAGATTTTTTCCATATAAATACTCCCTTCTAGAAAAATACCTTCAAAATAGTTCCAATGTCCAGCTAATTAAGAATGCAAGCAGAGTGAAAGACACAAAAAGAGTTTCTAAAGGGACAAACCCTCTTCCTTTTTCATTCAAGATTAGCAGGCTTCCTAATTATTTCTGTCTGTGTCCCCAACATGGTGACACAGAGCATTATGTGCCCCTCTGAACACTCTCATTCACACCTGCCCACAGCTCTCCCCTCTCCAGGGATGTGACAGCCCAGGCTGTGACCTGTCCTGCTGAATTCTGGCCTTCAGAAACCCTTCTTGGTGATAAAACTGATTTATAGAGTAACTTCTCTCATGGTCACAACAAGGCTGCCTGTTGTAAAGTCCTGCTACCAAACAGCTGTGATATAAATCATCCTCTGCAGTAACTGAAGCAGGTAAAAACTGCACAGAATCATGGAATGGGTTGGGTTGGAGATCTCTGTGTTTAACCCCCCTGCCATGGGCAGGGATATAAACTTGCTCAGGGCTCTATCCAATTTGAATTTTTGCAGGAATGGGGCACCCCTGGTGTCAGTGTTTCACAACCCTCACCATAAAAAATGTCCCCTAAATCTATTCTGCTATCCATAACTGTTGTGACTCCCAGCTCCTCTCTGCACAAACTCCTCCTCCCTGGGATCCTCTAAGTCCTGCAGGAATTCTCCCTTCCTCTGTGCTTGCAGCCCTACTCCTGCACTGCTGAAAACCTGGCTGCCTGAAAAGACAGCAAAAAAAAAAAAAAAAAAAAAAAAAAAAAAAAAAAAAAAAAAAAAAAGTCCTAAAACAAAAGAACCTAAAGCTTAGACACCTGGAATTTCCTCTTAACACCTCTTCAAGCATTCACTGTTCATTGAGCCTTTCATTTCCTTCTCAAATAACCTCCCACTGAGTTAAACCAACACAATCGAACAAAACCTGGTAACCAGGCCAACAGGAGCTGCAGAGATGCAGGAACACGTGGAGATCTGTCACACCCCCTCCACAGTGCCGGGAAAACAGAGCCCCTGGATGAGATGATGGCATCACTTCTGCCCAGGATTTACCTGCCAAACAGGAGTGAGATGGACACAGATGGGAGCAGAGGGGTGATGAACTCGGTGAAAAATAATCACAGAATTGTTCAGGCTGGAGAAGGTCTCTGAGATCACAGAGTCCAACCTGTGACTGATCCACACCTTGTTAAGTGGGATAACTGGTGTGTCCTGGTAAACTCCTGGTGGGCTCCCACAAACATGGCAGCTTTTATTCAACTGGATCTGTAACAGGTTTTTCTTTCCCTTCTGTTTTCAGGGACTCAGCACTATTTATGATCTGAAAGATCTGTACTGAAAACTCCTGGTTGAAATGGGTTAAATTCACAGGGGCAGGCTCTGTGTCTCCTGCACACATGGAGAACACCACAATAAGGATCAAATAACTTCACAGAATCACAGAAGGCTTTGGGTTGGAAGGGCCCTAAAAGCCCATCCCATCCCAACCCCTGCCATGGGTTCCACTGTCCCAGGTTGCTCCAAACCTCATCCAACCTGGCCTTGGACACTTCCAGGGATGGAGCAGCCACAGCTTCTCTGGGCACCCTCTGCCAGTGTTTGCCCAATCTCAAGGGGAAGAATTCCTTCCTAATATTCAATCCAAATCTAAAATTCAAAAGAGCCTAATTATCCAGTGCTTTATGCTATGCTTTTCATCATTCAGATGCTCTGATTTCATAATTCAGGATATCAGGAAAAGAAGCTTAAGATCACTATGGAAAACCCTAATCATGTTTTCTCCAAAGTTTTTTTAGAAAACAACATAAATACAACCACTATTTCTTCTTAGCCACCCTGCTGTGCAAAATTTGAGGAAAACTCAATAAAAGTGGCACACTTTAGACATCTTTTATATTTCACTTTGACCACAACACCCTCTTCTTCTGGCTTCTCTGCTACAGTACAGAAACTTTCAGGACTTTCTCATTCCAGCTTCCTCTGTGCCCCAAATCTTGGGCTCAGCTCTGTCACATTTCCAGGATCCTTCCCCACGCTTCAACTTGTGATTCCTTCACTGTTTACCTTCCCAGGAACATGATACCTTCTAAGTGCTTATTTTAAGAAGCTGTTCAGATCTATGGAGAGGAGCAGATCAGCTCTCTGCCACCCCCTGCTTCAGTTTCTCCAGCAAACTGGGGCAATCCTTGGCATCTGTGAAGGGAGCATGGAAGATCCCACCTCCTCCTCTTGGCCTCCATCCTCCTCCTGCACTTCTGGCTTTCTTTAAAGCTCACACTGCCAAAAAGGACACCTCTATCAGGAGACAAGAGTCTTCTTTCCCCTCCTGCAGTCTTCAGGGTGGCAAAAGTTAAACATGAACTGTTTTTTTTTTTCTAGTGAGAATTCCTTGGTTTTACATGCAGAGCAGAAAAACACAAAAGTTGGAAAAAACTGGTTGTTCCTGAGGAACAGATACTCCCTCTGTGGGAAGGGATGTGCTGTGAACCTGTTCCCTTCCCACAGGGATGTTCAGCACTTTCCTAAGTGATCACAGACATCCTGAGTCACCCTGTCAATCAACAACATCCCTTAAAATACAACCACCAGACTATTTTTTCCCAGCACATCAAAACCACACAGCAAACCAGGTACCAGAGAATCAATCATGGAATTATAAAAGGGTTTGAATTGGAAAGGACCTTTACAGATCCTCTCATCCCAGCCCTGCCATGGGCAGGGACACCTTCCACTGTCCCAGGTTGTTCCAAGCCCATCCAGCCTGGCCTTGGACACTTCCAGGGATCCAAGGGCAGCCACAGCTTCTCTGGGCACCCTGTGCCAGGCCCTCCCCATCCACCATGGAAGATTTTTCTCCTAATATCCATTCTAAACCTACTCTATTTTATTTTGAAACCATCTCCCCTTGTCCTGTCCCTCCAGGCTGTGGTACAGAGTCTCTCTCCATCTTTCTTGTAGGGTAAGCCCAAAGCCTTCTCTTCTCCAGGATGAACAACCCAAATCCTTTCAGTCTTTCCTCATGGGCAGGGTGCTTCTTGCCTCCAGGATTTACCTCCATGTACAATTCCTCTGCAGGTTTCCTGCTTTCCTCCTATCCCACACATCCACTGTGGATTAGAAGTGAAAAAATACTAAATCCAAGATAAACCAGTGATGACAAGGCCCAGCTCTACTGGAATAACAAATTCCTGTTCTGGCTGCAAGGTCAGCACATCTCCAGGCTCTGGAGTCTGCCAAAACAGCACATGGATATCACAGGGACCCTGACACAGGCTGACAGAAATGTTTTCCTCAGATCCTCTGCCAGGTCTCCTGTGTGCCAGAATATTCAAGCACCTCCATTCCATCCCTGAGAAAACCCCCCCAGCTCTGCCTTCCCCTGATCCATGGATGAGATCAATCTGCAGCACAGAAAGCACAGCTCAGGTGATGCCAAGCAGCCAAGGTGCTTTTTATTTCAATTTTCCACGCTCTGGAGTGGTACCTGAGCCAAACCTGCAGAGCCTGGCATTAGGAGCTGCATTTGTGCTTCCTCAGAAAGCCAGCAGTTAATGGCATTCAGGCTGCCTCCAGAATCATGAAAATATCTTTATTAAGCATGTCAGGAAACGCAGCAAAATGCTGTGTCCAACAATTGGCTGTAGCAATGCTACTCAGCCCTGCAAAGCGAGTCTGGATCACATCTGATGGGCTACATAAAATATATGTCAGCATTTTCCTGGCAATAACAATAGAGCACTTGCTGAAAAAAAACCTTAACACGCTGCAAATAAAATATTTGGAAGTGTGGTCAGTGCAGAGCTTAACACACTCAGCTGGAGACTCACATGTCTCAATTGCCTTAGAGGAGAGCTGAATAAGCCCAACTTTTTCAGGTATATTTAGACACAGTGGTGAGTCTAAGGGCTTCTTATTTCAGCTATAAAAGACATTTTTAGTTAGCCCTATCAGTGCTTTCCTGCCTATAGACATATGACCTGAGGGGGATAAAAAAAAAAAGGAGATGAAAGCAAGAAAGTAAGGCCAGTGTAAGGAAGGAGGCACAGGCAGCAAAGTTTTTTGTGAGGCTTGAAAACTGCTGTGCTTAGTCATGAATGAAATCAGAAATATTATATAAGAGGTAGAATAATAAAATATGCTGAGTTGGAAGGGATCCACCAGGATCATGGAGTCCAATTCCTGGCCCTGCACAGACACCCCAAAAATCCCACTCTGAGGCTGAGTTTGTTGTCCAAACACTTCTTGAGTTATGACCAGCTCCAGGGGAGCCTGTTCTATGCCCAACCACCCTCTGGGGGAAGAACCTTTTCCTAATAACCAACCTAAACTTCTCCAGGATGATCATGTAAAGACAGGAGGGAAAGTACTAAATCAAGGGGATGGAAAATTAAAAAAAAAAAAAAAAGCAGAAACAAGCAAAAAATCCAGACAAACAAATCAAACAAATACAGAACTAACTTTTAAGGAGTATTGCCTGGGGTCTTAAAAGAGTACCAGGAGTAAGGAATGTACCCTCAGAGATCATTAAATGGGTGATGTCTGCTGGGGACTCTGTAGATTTTATAATTTTGTGATTATGAGTAAAAATCCATCTGGCACAACAAAAATACAAGAACAAAATTCAACATAACTGAACACTGGTTCAGATGAAATTTAGCATTTCTTATAGTGAGGAAACTCTAAGACTTCCCAACTTTTCCCACCATAACATCCCAGGCTCAGCATGTACTGGAGCATTTGGCAAAGGAAGGGCTGTGCACTTGTGCCCAGTGATGCTCTGAGAGGAGCAGGACTGGGCTGGTGGCTGTGCTGTGCTCTGGGTACCTTTGAAGAGAGAAACAAAGCACTTGCCTTTCTGTGAGTGCAGTCATCCCAGGAGAGCACTTCTGAAAGGTTTAGGAAACCTTTTGATTAGAGGGGAAATTGGAAATCCTAGCTACAGATCCTAGCACATAACAGGCCAAAAACTGCTGTCACCAAAACTACCCATTTAATTTTTTTTTTTTTTCACAGCTCTACCAGAAAACAAGTTACACAGAAAACAAGATTAAGGGGAAGGAAGAACAGAGAGGGCTGTGAGTGTGGTCTCCCCATCACCTCCATGGATGATCCCTGCTTCAGGAAATTCCTGCTTTGTCCAAACCTACCACAAGGAAACCTCTGTGCTCACCTGTTTTATCTGTGATTTCTCTTTGGAGGTGACATGACTGGATGCTAATTTTGATGTATCTTGACACCTAACAAGGCTCCTGATCTTACAAGTAGTGCAAGTGCCTTTCCAGCCCTCATTCTTCCTTGAAAATCTGCATTAAACAAGGATTTTGCCCTAATCCCAGCAGTTTAAAGTAGCCATTGTGCCACTGAAGGATGGTGCCCACTCATGGTTTGCCATTGATATAAAAAAAGGAAAAATAACCCACCTAAGTAGAATTCTTGAGCCAGAATTGAGTGGCTGATCCTTCTCACAAGGATTTGCAGCAGGGGACACAGGACCCACCCCACAAAGATGTTGGGATGTCCTTGTGCAAAGCAGAGAGCAGATTCCAAAGCTGCCTGGAGCATCCTGGGACCTGATAGGCCAGGTGAGCTCCAGAAGCAGAGAAAAAAGGCTTGAGGAAGCAAAGCAAAGAACAGGAGCAGCAGGGTGGGGAGATCTGGCAGGCCCACTGCAAATGTAAATTTGCTTTTCTTAGATTATTTAGGGTCTCTCCCTAAATCTTCCCTGGTCCTGCCTTGTCTAACACTGGCCCTGCCAGAGACACTAATTTCCCCTGCCCCATCTGTTTGGATTTGCTTACTTCCTAATTTATCCAACGCCTAGCTCCATGGTGGCTAAGCATTTTAATCACAGTGATTAACACACTGAGCAAGAACAAAACAAAAATGGTTAATCAAAGGCTATTAGCAGTGTTTGAATGTCTAGATGCTGTTTTCCACATGAATGCTGGTTAACGATCATCTCCCCAGAACGTTCCCTGATTTATTCCTTCCCCTGCCAGCTCCACAGTTTGCCACCACCACGGCAGAGATTTTGACCCATTTGGCACCAGGAGAACACAACACTCTCCTGCAGGAAACACTCAGGCTTTTCAGGCTGCCTGAAGTGCTTTACACCATCAGCAAGCTCCAGCAAGGGGAAATCCTCAGCTCCATCCCTCATCCAGTGGGATGGAGATGAAACCTAAGATGCTCTGAACTCCCTGTGCCTCCAACATAAGGAGGATCCTTCCCAAATCAAGGAGGAAATGCCAAAAAATGTCATCATTAAATGCACAATCAAGCAGTGTATGTCACATCCAGGTATTATTTATGCACGAACATAAGGAATTGGGCATTAATAAAAGTCTGGATTTGCTCCTACAGCCCTGAGTGTTGAACTTTCCACCCCAAAATTACTCCCAAACAGAGCCCAGTGCCCAGCTGGGAATGAAACTCCCTTGGGTGAAGGAATGTCTGTCCAAAAAAAGGCTCTGCCTCAAGGATGGCTCACAGGGATACACAAGGAAAGGAAGGGATGCCCTAATACCTGGACAAAGCATTAATTTAGGAAGCCCAGACCTCTAAGAATGAGTTATGTGGGCAGGCAAAGTGACTTATCTGTGTTTGTAAAGCCCTGTGTAAATTAACAGTCTTGCACAAACAGGATTTAAAACAAAAATACAAGTGCAGCAAGAGGGTTTATGGCTTTAAATACATCTCCAGTGGTTTAGGCTGTGAGCACAGTGCTCAGTGGGTTATTTATGAGTCACAGCAGCTTCAGGTAAAGCAGAACTGTAGGTTTGGTGGAGGTTTTTTATAGTTAATACAAATAAAAGCAACCAAAAAAGTTTGGCCACTTTCAATTCTGCTGTCCTCAACTGGTCCTTGTGTCACTGAGCTTTTTCTGAGGTTCCTTTGACCATGTAAGTTTTATTTTTCTTATAGAATAAAGCCCCACAGCTGCAGTAGTGGACTCTGGGCAGGTTCTGGGTTCAAAGGCTGTAAAAGCTGAGTGCTGGGTGAATCATAGAATCATTAAAGTTGGAAAAGATCTGTAAGATCACTGATTCCAACAGTTAGCCACGATAACCAGTGAAGTTAAAAATGCTACAACCCCATACCAGCACACAGAGAGTCATCTCCCTCAGGATAACAAAGGTTTATTTGGTGGTGAACTGGAAGGAAATGGAATTCTACCCAGGTTTTTATCTCTTTTCCAGCCTATCATCAATCCAGGGATATTATCATGTTAGCTCAACCTTTCCCTTCCTTGAAAGGGTATGTTTACAGCAAAATAGCAGTTTTGGGGGGGTTATCTCTGATGAAATCCTATGAAAACACCTATCCAAAGTCTCAGTGCTGTGCTGAGAAGAGGAATCTCAAGATGGACCTCAATTAGCTCAGTCTCTTAAGTTCCTTAAAACAGCATTACCAGCCACAGGAAGCAATAACCATGCTGAATCTGCACATTAGTGATTTAAAAAGCCTGACTGGTAGATCCCTACATTGCCCATCCCAGCTTTCCACCACTTCTACTCCACTGTTGACTGCTTAGTTATAATTTACTATCCAGGTGTCTCTGGGACAACTTAATACACTGTGATAGTCTCTCATCTCCTCCCTGCTAATGAAGGCAATAAATAACTACAGTAAGCATTCCAATCAATACTACACTCTGCTCACATCCTGGAGAACACGAGGTCTGTGGCCTGCAGTCCTGCTGGAGATGAAAAGTCTCCCTGGGATCTGCTCAGTGCTCAGGCACAGCAGGTGGATTAGCAGCACAGGGCTGGGGTCTGTGTGCTCCAAAGGGCTGGGAAGGCACCTGCAGCTCAGGGCTTCATCTTACAGGTGAGATACAAGAATAGTGTGAAAATAAAACAGGGGAGATTTAAGCTAAATGATAGGAAAAAAGTCTTCCCTGTGAAAGTGGTGAGGTCCTGGCACAGGGTGCCCAGAGAAGCTGTGGCTGCCCCTGGATCCCTGGAAGTGCCCAAGGTCAGGCTGGATGGGGCTTGGAGCAACCTGGGATATGGAAAATGTCCCTGTGCATGGCAGGGGATGGAATGAGATGATCTTTGAGGTCCCTTCCAACCCAAACCATTCCATAATTCTATGAAGAGACATCCAAGTTTTATGCACTGAGTTACTGCTGTGAACAATCCTAAAGATCCATTTGTGATTTGAGAAAGTAAATTAATTTAATGGGAAAATGCCATTAACTGCCTGAAATGAAAAGGCTGCAGCTGCTTGGAATTTGCTTTCCTACAATGCAGAATCACAGAAAACTCTTGTGATCCTGAATTCTACTTTTTCCCTTCATCTCCTGCCCTTACAGACTGAGAAGAACTTCATACAAGACTTGCTGCCTCTTGTTGAAGCAATGATATTCCTCAATTCATCCACCAGCTCTCCACCTTCTCCCTGAGCTGCTCCTGCTCCAGGGCATGAGCCAAACCACGTTATCCCGAGGCTGAAATCAGCCAGGAGCTGTTCTTTCTAAACCATCCCCTCTGAGATCAGTCATTATCACACCCCTTGCTATCCCCCCAGGAAATATGCAGCCAACCAATCTTGCAATGCCCACTCTCCATTCTCAGTGCTTGCCCCCTTCCAGGATTTTTCCTCAAATCCTGCTGTACATCTCAGAGCTGGGATCACAACCTGCTGCAGAGAAATCTGCAGGGACCAATTCTCCCCAGTGCCTATGGGGAGTTATTCCAAGTGGTAAAAGATGAGAAAAAGGAGAGAAACCACAACTAATGACTCATCTCAGAGAGGAGCTTTGCTGCTGAAGCTGTTCCTGGTGTAAAATCACCTCTGCTCATCAGCATGAGCATCCCATTGGGAGGCAGGATTTGATCTGAAGGGATCCTGTTTTCCTTGGGTCTCCCTCCTCTTCACAGCTCAGCTCTCTCTGCACCAGCTGAAGAGAGCACAGGCATTTTTAAAAAGCAATTTTACCTTCTAGAAAGGTGTCCCTGCCCATGAAAGGGAGCTGGAACTAGAAGAGCTTTAAGGTCCCTTCCAACCCAAACCATCCCAGCATTCTATAATTTAATAAAATCCTTCTCACTAATACACCCTTTGACTGCAGAGTGAATAACACATTCACACTAAAAATTCTGACAGCACAAGAGTGTTTTCTCTATACATATTCCCAAAGTCCAATACACACAAAGCATAATTATCCAATAAAAATATCATTGAATCCAACTGTCAACACTGACACCACACTGAAGCTGGAAAAATGACTTTGGAACATTCAGTACCTCGCTTCACTAAAAAATCAAGTGTCCACAATGAATCTGTGAAAAGGTTTTTACTGCAGAGGTATTTTCTCCCTCTGCAAGGGGCAGAAACTCACCCTCCTGATTTCAGCTCTTCAGAATTACTTACTTTGTGTAAAGCTCAAGTAATCCCTGTTCTACAGAGGAATCTGAATGAAAACAAACCAAACCCCACCCACCCCCAAAAAAAAAAACCCCAAAACAAATAAAACAACTGTAATTGTCCCACTCTCAGTATCTGCAGGAGAGCAGTTTCAAGCTCTTAGAATTCACAGAATCACAGAATTGTTTGGGTTGAAAGGGACTTTGAAAATCATCCAGATCCAACCCTTTGCCACAAGCAGGGAACCTCCCACTAGAAGACCCATATGTGGGAATCTTCCTAATGAAAAAAAACAAGGAGACATCAAGCAGGGCAAATTAAAAAAAAAAAAAAAAAAAAAAAAAAGCCCCTAAAGAAAATTTTCCCAAGCTCCAAAACCCCTCAAAGGACTAAAGCATCCATTGTGGGCTGTTAAACACACACCACCTCCTGCTCAGGAACTTTTAAAGCCACAATGATGGCACAAGAACCTGGGGGAAAATCAGGACATACTTGCCCAGATCCAACCCCTTTTCCTGGGCCAGCTGTGCTCTTTTCTGCTTGCCATCAGAAAGAAGATAATGAGCTGCACAGTGCTTTGGCCTGAGATCTCTGAAGGTACTTTCCTATACTGCCAGAAAAGCTCTTTCAAGCATTGTGTTTTCAGTAACTGATAAAGTTAAAAAAAAAAAGTATTTTACACTTAAATCAGAACTACTTTAAAACACCAACCATTGCTGCTGCTTTGTGGTTCCTTCCTTTAATTCCAGCAGTTATTAGGGATCACAGGGAGCTGTGCACAAAAGCTGGTTATCCCTGTCACCCTGAGCCCTGAACCATTCAGGACACAGAGTGTTCTTCCACACACAGGAGTTAGTTCTTGAATTCAGCAAAGGCAGGGTGGAACAAGTGCAGGACACCCCAGGAAGGGCCCCCATCAAAGGCAGAGCAGAGCCAGGCTGGGAAGGACAGCAGAGCCAACAGCCTCATTTAGATAATCCCACTGGTTTGACCCAAAGAGACACAACTTTATCAGGTAACAGAACTCCTGTGGGGGGGAAAAAAAGAGTGTGAGATCATAAACTGACAAAAGCTGACTTTGCTGAATGAATCCAGAGCTTTCAGATGTACCTGACACTTCACTGCTGTGACTGAATGGGAAAGTAGAGGATGAAAATAACAGAGGAAAATAATGGCTACACACAATGGGGTAAACAGCCTCATTCAAAGCAGGAATTCCTTTTTCTAATTCTATTCCTATGATTAGGAAGAGTAATAGATACCCTTTAATAGGCAAATAATTTCTGTGTTATCATGAGAATCACAGGCAAAAGGATGTGGGAGCAAATTTTATGTCTGCAATGGTGAATTTTCATGGTCATTCTCTGCTCCTGTGAGGAAGCTTTCCTGAAATCCAATTAACACCAATAACAGCACTTTCAGTAAATGTTGGTTTGCCAGGCCTTTAAGTTGCATTTCTATTATGAATCTTGTCTTTTATTAAAAAGCCAAAGGTAGCAAAGCTCCAAAAACCTGAAACTTTCTGAGGCTTGAATGGCAGGGAGAGTCAGCCTTGGACAGGTCTCCCATTTCTTAGGTGATCCAAGAAAATTGAGATGGATCAAAGGAAACTGAAGCCTGAACTACCTGACAGGAGGATGTGGACAGGTGGGTTCTCTTCTCCCACATGACAAGTGACAGGATGAGAGGAAATGGCCTCAAATTGTGCCAGAGGAGGTGTAGACTGGAAATTAAGAACTATTTCTTCACAGGAGGGGACAGCCAGGGGCATCAGGCTCTGCTCCCAGGGAACAGGGACAGGAGGAGAGGGAACAGCCTCAAATGCACCAGGGGAGGGTCAGGATGGACATGAGGAAGAATTTCTCCATGGAAAGGGTGCCCAGGCACTGGCAGGGGCTGCCCAGGGAGGTTTGGAGTGCCCATCCCTGGAGGTGCCCAAGGAATGGCTGGAGGTGGCACTCAGAGCTCTGGGCTGGGGACAAGGTGGGGATGGGTCACAGGTTGGTCTTGAAGCTCTTTTCCAACCTTAATGATTCAATAATTCAAGAATTCTGTGGAAAGTTGACCACACTGCCATAGAAGGAACAGGATAAAGAGCAGAGAGCAGATGAGGGGTGATGCCCAGGGAGGAGGACAGGACACAGCTCATCTCAGAGCTCTGGGCAGCTATCAGAGTCCCACCTGCCTCACAAACAGGAACACTTGTGTTAACTAGAGTTAACACAGATTTAGTGTCCTACTGAAAAGTTTCCTCTTGGAAAAAGGACTGGAAGAGAAGCAAGTATATTTAAAGGAGTCTGATTGGTAAAAATTTCCAGTTTTATGATGGTTAAATTGTTCTTAAGGATACAGACTCCTACTCTGAGTGACTAACAGATGTTTTCACTGAGGATTTAGGACAGGAAGAATAGAAATGCACTGATAATGTCAGCCTAATGAAGCTTAGTCCTCAGTTAATTCACACAACCAATTAATCCTATATCCAGTGGAAAGTGGGAGCAAGGCAAGGACTATTTCTGACCCTAAGGAGCAGTGCTAGGCAGAATAACCACCCTAAATACCATGGAATGGTTTGGGTTGGAAGGGAAGTTAAAGATCATAAATATGTGTATTTTCATTTTTATTTAGGGCTGTGGTCTTTTATGAGCCTCACAGCAGCAGACAAGGACTCAACACCAGATCTCAACCAGGCACAATTCCCCAATTCCAGCCTGGCTCCTCCAGCACTCAGGATCCTTAAACAGCTTTCTACTCCCATATTCCATGTGGGAATTGGCTCTAAATAATAATTTTTCAATTATTATATTCTCACTTGTCAATTTCTACTTAAAATTCCTCATCAGAATGAATCCAAAATAAATATTACAAATTAAAAGTGTGATTTCCTCGCCATTTTCCCCAAAAACCAGTTTCAGGATGTCAAAAGAAATTCATTTAAAGTAAATGGAGGAGGTGTGAACCTCCTCTCAGACACCTGTGTTAGGAGTGCTGCTTCACAAACAAATCCCCTAATCCCCTGAAAAAAAAAGGGGGAAATAATCCAGTCCCAGGCAAAGAAGTTGGCAAAGCCACCAGAAATTCAACTCAACCCTTGAATTCAAACTCCCCACTAAAGTTACACAGCTCCCAACAATTGTAGGAAATGAGAAAAATTGTGATTTTTTTTTTTCGTCTCAGAACACACTAAAATATCAACAAGAAAAATAAAGGAGTTAGAAGTAATTTGCCCTCACTGGTAAAAAATTGGTCACTTCCCAGAAATGTCAAAGAGCTGATTCCTGACAAAAGGAGCAGCAGGGAATTACAGGGAGATCTGTGTGCTCAAACAGAAAATTCTGTGGTTCCTTGCAGGCAGAGCTTGATCACAACCAAAAAAAATAAAAAATGATGAGAGCCTTTAACGAAGCTCTAATTGTGCAACAAGCCATGCCATGGAGAAAAGAAACAGCAAAACCCCAAATGTCTGGATAAATGGGATTATGAAACTCCAGAGCAGTAAAGCAAAGACTAAGAACACAATTGGTAATAAAGCATCATTAAAGGTGCTGGTTTGAAGCACTGCTGAGGCACAGGTAAATGTCAGGTTACTCAAGGCAGAGTTTTAGTACTCAAAAGCAATGTTTAATCTGATTTTTTGCTCTCCTGAATTTCTGGATGCAAGATATTTCCCTTATTAAGGGATAATTTTTATTTTCCTATGGGTTTTTTCAGCCCTTTCTGAGACAAGGGGCAATATGAGAAAGGACCAAGCACTAAGACCACCCTACAGGGGTCATTTGTCCATTCTGACTGCCTGACAAACAGATTTCAAACTGGGCTTTGCATCTCCATCAGAAAAGCCACACCAATTTTAGAGTAAGCAGAGGAAGTGATGGAGAATATCTGAATTTAGGGATGCCAAGATTTTCCCACCATAAAACCGGGGCAGATCAACCATAATTTTTTGCAAAATTATAAATGACACCTGAAGCCCTGGCTGGCTTCACCTATTGAGGGATGATTAAACTGCAAATCTACAATTACTTCTAATCTTAAATAACTGATAGGATTTGAACTCCCAACATACAGTAGCTGAGATGTGATATTACTGGGAGCTTTTTGAAGCCAATCAATAACTATTAAAGCTGGATCCCATCAGCTACCACCAGGTATTAGCCACTTTCTCAATATTTCAAGGATTCAGTTATTCTTAGCTACAGTTAAAGTAGTAAAATGAAGTGGTCTCATACTGACACTGCGATAAATACGAGATTAAATATAGAACAAATTTATTACTCCCCGAAGTCCTACTGAGTGTCCTGATTTTTTTTTTTTTCTGTATCCACAACAATCTGGTTTACTTTGATGTTTTATTATCCCAGATCTAAAGCTCACGATTGAAAAGCAAAGCCTGAGCTCATTCAAAGAAGCCAACGCCAGCCACGCCGGGGGAAGGGAACGAATTCCAAAGGGAGCCCTGTGACAGCCCATGCCCCACTTAGAGCAAGTGACACTCACAGGCGACTGATTGGTGACACTGAGCGTGTGTGACACGGCACAGCACCCCTGGAGTGCCCTGGGCTGCCAGAGGACCGTGCCTGCAGGAGCTGACTTCTCCTAATACCCCGCGCTTTGAAGAAAGCGGAATAATCAACCCATTTTTAAAGCACTGGTTTGAAGGGCTCCGAGGAGTTTTAGAGGAATGCAGTTAATTACTTGGCTGGCTTTAGAAATAAATTAACCCACAATTAGAGTTGGGATGGGTCTGGATGGGGATGGGTGACCCCACAAGTGCACGTTTCTGGCTCGCTGCACGTCCCGAGCTCCTGAGGATAATCCAGTTTAAGCCCAGGGGGTTTTCCCTTCTGGAAAACTGCAGGAGCAACAAATCACACCCTCCTCCACCAGCATCCCAGCAGGATGAGTCCACAAAGACACCCACCAGTGTTTGGGTCTCAGCTAAATTCCCTGGAAGTGTTCAAGGCCAGGCTGGATGGGGCTTGGAGCAACCTGGGACAGGGGAAGGTGTCCCTGCCCATCAGAGGGGACTGGAACTGGATGAGCTTTAAGGTCCCTTCCAACCCAAACCACCCTGTCATTCCATGATTTATGACAAGGCTTGGCATTTCTCTGCTCTCCTCACCTGGGATTCACCCCAAAGCATCAATTCTAAAACAGCCCACTGGACATAATTCTCCCAAAGATGACAATGACAATCTAATCCAATGAAGGGATCTAGCTTCCACTACTGGTGCACACACAGGACTCATAAAATAAATTTAGTCCCAAACAGGTAAATCTGATGGCCATATCCAAAAGCTAGAAGCAGACTTTGCTGGAGACACTGACAAGCTGGATACACCTTCATCAGCTTGGAAAAACAAGACTACACTCTCATAAGAAAATTAAAATTAACCTTATGCAATGGGAACATTTTCCTTCTGATGTGTTGCATCCTTGTCTGCTAGGCAGGGTTGCTGCTGCCTTCAAGGCTCAAGCAGCACAGGATCATCCCTGGGCCCTACAAGCCCTCACCTCAAGAAGCACACCAGAACCATTCCCAGCTGGCATCCTGGAGGCAGCCACACTCTCCTAAAAGCCAAGAAAGCTTAATGTGACAAAAACAGCCACGCTGTGCCAACCCATCTCAGGGCCAGAGGGCAAATCCTGCCATTACCAAGCTCCCAAGAGATGTGGCCACTGAGGATGAGCTCCTGGCAAGTGAGATGAAGAGAGCTCTACCCTTGATCAGTGCCCATGGTTGGGCTTTGAGATGGAAGCACTAAAGGATAAAGGTGTCCCTGCCCATGGCAAGGGGCTGGAATGAGATGATGTTTAAGGTCTCTTCCAGCCCAAACCATCCTGATATTCACTGAAGGGCTCTGCTATCACCTCATCTGGGGCTGGAGCCTTTCCTGGCGTCAGTGGCAGGATGCATTTACGTCAGTGTGTGCCAAGGGGCTGGAGTGACAAGGACTAAGGTAAGATTAAGCATTCAGGAGCCAAGCGTGTCCTTCAGCGCAACAAGGGCGCCGGCGCCTTATCGCGCTGCCGCTCACACAGCCCCGCGCCAGGCACAGCCTCACCTCCAGCCTGGATGCACATCGCTTGGCAAGGCACTGCTGCTTTCTCCCAAGGAAAAATATTTCCCAAGGAAATTGTTCCCTCCCCAGCCCAGCTGTGACAAACTGGGAAATAAAGCCCCGAGACGACCTCCTGCTGCGTGACAGACTCGGTGTGCTGAGTTCACACCCCAGCCTGAGTGACTTCCCTGCATTTGGGATCCTTCCACGAGGGAGGAACTGATGGATTCCTGCAGCCCTCAGTGCACGCTGCTCCAAATTATTTCCATCTCTAATTAATATTCATCAACGAGCCACAATACTGCGCCTTCCATCAGCCGTCACACGCCACCCACGCTAGATGAAAGGACAACTACACGAGATAAGCAGTTTATTGGATCAAAAGTCCCCTTTAGACGAGGAGACAGCTCCTGCAACAGCCTCCAACTGATAGCATCCCATCACATGGAGGGAGTATCAGCAGATCTCCCTCTTTAAAGCCCGGATTCAGCACACACGGAATGCACAACGCAATTATGACGTTCATTTAGCTGCATTTTGCTGCCTGCTTGAGGCTTAGGCTGGGAGGAGGAACTTTGGTTTGAAGAGCTGCCACTGAAAATGGCTACTTTAAAAAACTCAATTGACACCTAATTATACCATCAGGTTCTGAGTTTAATCCCCTGTTGTCACTGCCTCACCTGGCTGGTTTTGGGCAAGGACTCTGCCCTTCAGCTTTTGCCTTTACCAACCAATCTACATCTTGCAGGATCCTTATGGAGCTTTACTAGTCCTCCTCCCCAAACTCAGTTTAGGTGGCAGAAAACAAGGATCTCATCTGCTTGCACAGAACATAGGGAATAACAGCTCTTATTGTCCACTACCCCTGCATGGACAAGAAATTAATCAAAAAGACACCTGACATTCACATCAAACCCATGCAGGATGGCAGAAAACACTGAGACTGTGATATCACATTCCACCCTCTCCACTGATGGGGAGCAAGTGTTTCCCAGTTTTAAACTGAAAGACAATAGGGTTAGTTTGGATATTGGGATTAAAGTCTCCCCTGTGAGGGTGGGGAGGCCCTGGCACAGGGTGCCCAGAGAAGCTGTGGCTGCCCCTGGATCCCTGGAAGTGTCCCAGGCCAGGATGGATGGGGCTTGGAGCAGTCTGGGATAGAGAAGGGTGTCTCTACCCATGGAAAGGGGTTGGAAGTGGATGATCCTCAGAGTCCCTTTGAACCCAAACCATCCCAGAATTCCATGATTAAAAGGAGCAGAGGAAGATGCACTGCACACTGCTTTCCAGAGCTGTTCTGCTCCTCATCCAAGAGATACCCAAACACTCTGCCCAAGAAAAAGCATATTTACACCCATTGCCAGAGAGGGAAAGTATAAATATTTCCAAAGCTTTATGAAGGCTGGTACTTACAGTCATGATTTGAAAGGGAAAGAATAAAGCAAAATATTCAATTAGAAAAATTACTGTAATTGCAGGTTCTATTTTATCCCTCCATTAAAGCAATAAAGTGCCTTGAAATATTGCTGAGCTGGGATACAGAGCTTAGTGCTACTTAACATATTAATATACATCCAGGGGGTTAATTTAATTTAGATCTGCACGAGGGTCTTCTCTCCTCCCTGGCCCCTATGGTCTCCCCCTACACTTCCAGCTGGATTTCCATTCATGGTTCTCCCCCATCCAAGGGATGGACACACAGTGCTGAGCTGGACATGAATTCTGACATGTGCCACACACCTCTGGAGCCAGAGGGCATCGAGCACATCCATGAACAGCTCCACACACACCAATTCCCAGCTTAAACCATGTTTTCCTGTCCCTCAAAGCTCTGATGTCTGAGTATTTCATTTTCTGTTAGACAAAAACATCCAATTCTTGCTTTCTGAACATCAAACAAAATCCTCTTGGAAATGTAAAATCACCCCATTTTGCTCTAACAGCACATAAATCCCCTGGGAAGGGATCTGCTGTTGAAAGTCACTGCTGGGGCTGAAGAAGGGGCTCTTCCTCCCAGCCTTGCCTCTCTCCATGATTCCTCCACACCACAGTGCCATGAGCTGCAGTTTCTGAATATAACCTCGCTCTTCCCTGCAACAGAAGATAAGTGAATCTTATTTTAGGGAGCCCTTCATCCTTTTAATTAAAGAAATTAATATCACTTCTCTGGATCTCATAGCCTCCATTATCTTTTGTGAACTCCAACAATTCTGTTGTAAAGATATATTGAAAAAGCACTAATTGAGATAATCTCTGGAATTCAAGAGTTGCTGTATTTTTAGCCATGTTTTAAAACTATTTTCCCTTTGTTTCTGGAATGCCTCCCATCCTTCCTCCCATGCCAGACTGTTTACATTATTTAAATGCCTTCTGCTTATACCACTCTTTACAATTTTTACTTCAACAACATCGGCCTCCGTTGCTCTTTTTTCCCTCGCTTAGACATAACTGGGATGAATTCCAATCCCAAACTCAAAACCACTCCTGGTGCTTTTACTGCTGTCTTCTGTGTTTGGTAGATCAGGCAATGTATTTCTGCCATCCTGTCATCCAGGGCTGCCTGTGTGGGGGTTCCAAGCATGAGGAGTTAAATTGATTTTTTTTTTTACAAGAGAAAATGGGAGAATGATGATTTTCCCAGAGACAAGAACTCTTTAAACTCACAGGGATATGTGGCATGTCTCTGCTTTAAGAGATGATCCTGAGCCACCCCACTGAAAAGATGGGGGGCTCATCTCTCCTGGATTTTTTTGGAGAGTTGTGATGTCCAGTGTCCATCAAAAAAGCAAAATATGATCCTGCTCCCTGCCCCTACAGAAAACCCCACAGAACCCCATGAGCTGAGGGAGGTTCTGGCAGTTGGACATGATCCTTCCCCACTCAGGTTTGGGTTTTTCCCCACAGGTTTAATTAGCAAAGTGATAAAGGCAGCTCCAGCTGCCAGAGCTTTCTGCACCTGAGGAGTTTTTAGTAAGAGTTCTGCCAAAATGGTGGGGCTTTTATGGGGAAACTTCTCCCACACCAAGCAGACCTGTGAAGGTAGAAAAGGTGGTGTAGTTCAGCAGCTGACAGGAGTTTTCCAGCATGAGCAGAGACCTCTGCAGTGTCCATTTAAACCTGTTCACAACAGGCTTGGTTTTCCTAGTGCCCATTCACTGACCATTAACAGGGCACTGAAGCAGCATTGAGGAGAGATTCCTGTCTCAGTCCTACTTCCCATGGGGTTTTGGGACAGGGAGAAGCTCCCTATTCCCTCAGCCCATCCTGTACAAAGGGGCTGTATAAAAAAGAGGGAGAGTGACTTTTTACATTGGACAAGTGGGAATGGTTTTATACCAAAAGAGGAGAGATTTAAGTTAGATATGGGGAAGAAATTCTTTCCTGTAAGGGTGGGGAGACCCTGGCACAGAGTGCCCCTGGATCCCTGGAAGTGTCCAAGGCCAGGCTGGATGGGTTTGGAGCAGCCTGGGATAGTGGAAGGTGTCCCTGCCCATGGCAGGGGGTGGGACTGGATGGTCTTTAACGTCCCTTCCAACCCAAACCATTCTGTGGCATGATTCTATTCCATGGTTAACACAGGGATGTTTCTTTGGGATGCCAAAATCCTGCTGCAGGTAAACCAAATCAGAGTGGAGCAGAGGAAGAGGAGGTCATGATAAAGACTCTGGGCTTGAACACAGAAGTTTTCAACAAAGCTGCCAATTCTGCAAAAGATCTCCTGTGCAGCTGAAGTCACTTAAGGACAGACTGTGAATATTTCAGAGGTGAACCTGAGCTCTCACAGACTTCCAAAAAAAGGAGACGTGAGGAGCAGCACAGTCTTCAGGTCCATTGTAGTCTTGGGGACACATTTGAGATGGCTTTTTGCTCTATTTTTCTGTCTCTTGGCCAAAAGTTGATTTTGTTCCTGATTCAAGATATGGAAGTAAGGAAGAAAACATCCATTTATACTGAAATAACAGAAGTCTATCACTGAAATTTGTTCAGGGATTGACAAACAGCAACTCCTGAGACTCCTCCTCAGCATTGTAAACGTGGTTCCTCTGCTACATCATTTCCATATAACCAAACACAGGCTGAAACTGGAATACAAAGTGGTAGGAAATGTAAATCCCAAGTAGAGAGAGTGACAAAAACACATAACAATAAAAATCTATCCATGGAGAGATGCAGTGGGCTGCTCCTGAGACACAGCTCAGTCCTATAATCCAGAAGATTTTGGGTGCATCCTTGACACTGCAGCCCAAAGGATTTGGGATGTACCTGATGTTCTGCCCTGCAATGATCAAGCAGTTCTTTTCCACAGGGTTAAAAACACAAGGTGTTCCTCCCTCCATCAGACTGCTGCTAGGCTGGAGGATTTTCTAAAGATCCTCCTCCCATGGAAAGCTCTTCCCTCATTTTCTTGGGATCCTGTTTGGAAAAGCATCTCAGTGCCCTAGAGCACCACAGTAGGCTTGGCCATCATTCTGAATCCCAGCACATCAGAAGAAGGTGGGTCAATGAAGTGACAATATTTGGCACATGTTCTTTGCTTACACCTTTAATTACAATTTAATTTTCTCTCCAGCAAAGCCTTACTCTGACTCACAATTCCTCCTGCCTAAAAGCTTCCAGGTGTTAAAACACTGCCTTGTACTACTGCTGATTTTCACTACAGTCAGGTAGTCAGATAAAAATCAAGTCAGGATTCATGGGAAATAAAGCAAAATGAGTAGAAAGTGAAGTTGTGTGAGAGATTCAGACTTCTGCACAGGCTCACCTTCATTCCCCAAGGAAAATTACATGTTTGACGTCCCATTTCTGCTCCTTGCAGTCTCAAGGCAGAGAAAGCAGCTCTTCTCCAAAGAGATGCTTTATCACCATCAGTTTTCCCTCCATCCTTTTCATTAAAAGAAATGCTCCCTGAATAACCTACATTTGTTCAGAGAGGAGAACCACTGCAAGGAATAAAGCTGGCTCAGTGCAGCTGAGAGCAAAATGGAAGTGTCTGGAAAGGTGGAGAATACAGAGCCTGGAATTTCAACGCACAAAAAATGGTGAGCCATCTTTCCTCCTTCCCTTGGCACCCTGCCTCCCCTCCACCAGGAAAGGCACTGTCAGGCTGCCACTGCCATTGGAGATAAAGCCATAGGGAGAGTGGGGAAAAAACAAACAGCTGCTTTTGCTGGAGTTCAGCTTGAACAGCTGAAAAGGGATGTTGTGGTCAAGGACCACGTGGGTGGGAGCATTTAGGAAAGCAGCCTGCAACCCATCTTCAAAGCAGTTGGCTTCCTTTCCAGTTTTTGGACTCCTGGAAATGCTGTCCCCAAAATACCTAGCAATGGTGTCTTCACCTTGAAAGCCATGGAAATTTTATGCTGGTTCTAGTAAGAACTAAGTCAGTTCACCCAAGCTTCTCTCCTCCTGCCCAGAAACCAGGGCAGCTGCTGTCACTGCCCAGCCACAGGGCACCACCTCACCAGCTCCAAGAGCAAACCAGTTTCTTCTCCAAATCCCACTCCCAACCTGCCCAAGCCATGCTGTCCCTGCAGAAACACTGGGTGGCATGGGAAGAGGAGTTCCCAGCAGCTCAGGGCAGGATATTATTTCTCCCAAGGAAAGGTTTGGTGAAATCTCTGCCCTCCCAAGGCTGGCCCAGCAGATCCTCTCCAACATCTGTGGTTGGACCCCCTCTAGTGGGAACCACTCAACAAGACATGGAGCATCACCACCACCTGCCAGCCATGGAGACTCCACTCAAGGGATAAAGCCCTTTTTCCATTGTTATTATGATTATTATGATAATTATTATTATTATTTCCACTCTCTCTGTAGATGGTATTGGACCTGTACACACACAGCCCAGCACTTCCTTATGGAGATCCTGCAGGAATGGGGGTGGAATGGGTAAGTTTTTTGGAAGAGAGAACAACCTCACTGGAAAAAAAAATATAAAAAGTTATACCCCAGACCTGATTTTGTAGGGAGAACATATTTATCATCTATCCCAGAATGTCTTCCCTCTGCCAACTTGTCAAAAGCTGACAAAACTTCATACTATAAAAGCAAGCTGTTAAAACTTGGCTAAAAGAAAAAACTAAGCTGCCAGACAAGCTAACCAGAAAAAGCTGAAAAAAATATTCCAACGTGCCAGGGAAGGCACTAAATTTACAGAAAGGCTCTACAGAGCTGAACATCCCATACCAAGACAAGGAGGCAGCACTAGGTCAGCAGCTTCTGGTTCATCTGCTGTTTGACAAGCAGATGGCTCCCACTTCGAGGGATTTGGGCAGAGAACTTCAAGGTTGTAGAGCTGCCTGTATTTCTAAACCATCCAAAATAATGTGTCTCTAACTCACAAAGTTTATCCCAGACAAAGTATTTTAGGGGAGCCTGAACCCACTCAAAACAAAGTCATTAAATGGCCATATTCCATTTAAACCCATTGATTCATCCTTCCACCTCCAAAGATGAACAGCTCATAGATTTGGTCTTTCCAATAATAAAAAAGATGCCAACTCTCTGCCTAAATGTTAGGAATTTCTCACCATGTACATACACAAGACAATTTTTAATGTCACAACAGTGACAAGGTTTGTTGTGATTTCTTGGGGTTTCCTGTACCGAATGTTTTTCTCCTAGATCTATATTCAAATCTGTTTTAATAACAAACCTCATAAATAGAGCACATTCATGTCCCAAAACTCACCATCAATGCTAGTTTCACAGACACAGATTTCCAGCTGGTCGGCATTCATTTTAGCTCAGCTCCACATCCTGTTAATCCAATGGAATCCAATAATGTTTGCTTTAATAGCACAGACAACAAAAGGACTTTCCACTCTAAACCCCCTATTCCAGGGCAGCATCCATGACCCAGTAACCCACTTCCAGCAGAGGTTAAGGAAAGGTACATCAGACAGGGAACTTCACTCCTGTCATTCATACAACCTGTGCAACTACTCAATGTATCAAAACTTCTACTTGTCCTGAATTTACATGGCTGAAAAGCTCCAGCAAAAGCAACAGCCCTGTCTTCATCCTGTTTCCAGCAAAACCACAGCATCCCTCCTCAAGGAACAGCCCTTGGCAGCTTGCTCTGCAGCACCTCTATAATGAGCACAGCGTGCCCCAACTGGCATCCTTCACTTCTTGGACAGTCTGGATGAATTGTTCAAATCCTCAAGACAATCTAAGATTTGAGAGGAAAGGTGAATATTGTGGGTTTATGTAGGTAAAAACCCCAGGAGCTGAGCTTTATTGGTGGGAATGGCATTGGAGATCAGACTGCTGGCATCCATTTGAGATCAGACTACTTGTAGCAAGAATTCAAAATATATATATATATCTCTAGACACACACATATGTTTTTTACTATTTTTCCAACAGCCACTATAGACAGGCACTATTAACACATCCTCCAGATCTCAGCTGAACTAAAAAAACACACAAAAACCCAGGAATATCACTCAGCCCCCCCTCAGCACTTGCACTGCCCCCTCAGCCCTCCTGCCTGGTCACGATCCACCCTCTGAATACGACACAAACAGACAAAGCTCCCATCCAGGCTGCTCCAAAACAAGCTCCTTCTCCCACAATCCCGACAAAACGAAGAGACAGCCTTGCTAAAATAAGATCCCGACGTATATTTATATTTCTGCCATAAAACGTTTTTATTCACCATCTCATTGGCGAGTCTTCCCAGTATTTACGAGAAGAAGCTGCCACAGGAATTGTGTCATCCCTCAAAATCCAAACGCAGATTTTACCTAATGTATTCAGGAGGAGAATTCCTGTACTACTCCAACCTTCCCCCCTCCAATTCTCCACGATTTCTCTCCCAGCTGCTGAGCAACACCCACGCCATCCCCTACGTCAGGTAGGATCCCGATTACGCTCCGTGCAGCGGCAGCACGGATCTGTGATCCCACAGGGAACTGGGCTGGGAGCATCACACACTGAACTTGTGCTCTCCTAGGTTTTCCTCCTCCATCCCCACGTCTAAACTTCTCCCCAGCACGCAGTGGTCAAACCAGTGCGTTCCAGTATTAATCCCATCACCGCATCCCAGATTTATTTTAATGGTGCTGGTAAGAGCTGTAGTGGGAATGCAAAAAAAGACACCCTCATGGAGGTTGCTCCAGGAAGTTCATTCTGGCTCTGGTCAGATACTGGGAGGCAGCTCCACACTGTCCAGCCTGCCTTAAAGTGGGATTAGAGATCAACAGGAGAGAAAGCTCTCCGATTTCACCTAACGTGATCCGGGCTGCAGCACTCCTTGTCAGTCCCCTTTGGCATTCCCAGCCCTGCACAATCTCAGAAGTGTTGTTCCTCTGCGTTAGCACAGCAGGGAAAAGTCTGGGCAACTTGAGCTTTGTTTCTCCCCATTACCCAAAATTCAGCCCCCCACGTGCACCCCCCTCTGTCCCTGCCAGCATCACTTCAGCATGCCCCTCCCCACGCGCTCACTCGAGCGTGCCATGGCACGGGGTGTCTGTGCACAGCTAAAACACAATCATTTCTTCTGCCTGACTCCAAGAAAGGAAAAATCCAACTTGCCAGAGGAGCATCTGCATTGAGAACCGCTTTTGCTGATGGGATCAGTACTTGGGAGTAGCAGGGGAAGGAGCAGAAAGGGTCGCGGACCAATTCATCGTCCTCGCACGCACCACCCGCAGACATCCCCCTCCCGCCACCCCCCAGCCCAAATCCCGGCCGTAAAAAACCCCTAAAAATAGAATAAACCCCCAAGCAGAAGTTGAGAACAAACGTGCTTTGAACGCTGCACAAATGACATTGAAGATGCAGAAGAAATATGTATTTGCTGTTGCACTGCATGATGGCATGGGCTTATTTCCTACGTACACATCTCACGCACCCTTCCAAGGCAGATCCCCTCCCCTTCACCCCTGCGGCTTCTTAAAAAAAAAAAAAGGGAAAATAAAAATCTTTGATCCCTAAGGATTATTTTAAAAGCTACAAACGGTAAGTGACCCCCATCTGGAGCCTCTTCCTACAGCCTGACCCATCCGTGGGGTGGAGGGGGTGCAGCCACCACCCTGTGACACAACCCAGAGTGTCCCTGTACCCCCACCCCAAATCTCACAGCCCTTCCACGTTCCCACCCCGCGCCCCAGCTCAGAGGATGCTGGGCCACGCCGGGTTTTTACAGCTGTCCTTACACCACCTCTTTCCGTGAGCCCGACATCTCTGTGGCAGTGTTTGCATCCACAGGCTTTCATCCTGGAGAATCCCTCCCTGCCTCCTCCCACCTCTCTTTTTGGGCAGGATAACGTAATTTCCAGCTCGCACTGAAGGATGCTTTTTTATTCCTGAGGTCACTTCCCAGAGCTGTCCTCGGCCGGTGTCTCCTTCACCCCAGGACTGTCCCTGGGGCAGGGAGCAGTCCCTTATCCCTGACCTTCAGCCTCACACCGGCAGCCCCACCGAGGAGGTTTCTCCTTTCTCCACAGCCACAGCCGAGGCATCACGCTGCGTTTTTCCACTCCCACCCCCCTCTCCTTCGGTTCAGGGGAGTCAGCGAGCCGGCAGCTCCCGCTCCACCGGCTGGGAGAGGCTCCTGGGGATGGATGAGACCCTCACCCTCATCCCTACGGGATCTGTGCCAGGGGAACATCAACCCTCTGGAACCAGCACGTCCCAGTGCTTGGCAGCCACGGGTCCATCCCCCTGCAGACCCTCTCTGGAGCAGCCCCTGCATTCCATGGGGTCTTTCCCTGGCTCCAGAAAGGGGGTGGTGGGGTGAGTCCCCCCCGGGACACAGGACCGACCTGCCACAGCCAGGGTCACCCTCAGCCCCGGGTCCTGTCCTGCAGGGAAGAGCAGCTGCATGACCCCCCTCCCCATCCTGCCCCATGGCTGTGGAGAACCATCTCATTCCCACTGAGAATCCCTTCCATTCACACACAGAACTGTGTCCCCTCCAAGATGTGCGCTGTGTCCCCTCTCCCCAGCCCCACACACTCATTTGGAGGGGGTATCTCTGCTCCCTTTGGGGCTCTTCTCAGTGAAGGAGTCACCCCAAATCTCCACGTGGGGAGCACCATCTCATGTCCTGCTTGTACCAACCAACCCTGCTCCTCCCACCTCAGCCCCACAGACACATTCTGGGGGAAATTCTCTTCCCCTCAAACATCCCCTCAGCACAAGGGGGACCTTGGCACCTCTTCCACTGTGGGGAGCACTGCAAGGATTCACCCCAGACCATGAGGTGACAGTGACCCCCATGTCCCCCACCTCAGCCCCCAGGCTCATTTTGTGGGAATCACTCCTTCCTTTGGGTCTCTCCTCACTCAAAGTTGGAGTAACCCCAAATCTCTCCTCCTTCTACACGTGGAGAGCACCACACTGACCACCATCACCCAAAACCACAAGGTGACACCGAGCCACGTCCATCTCAGACCACAAGCTGACAATAAGCCCCACCTGCCCCACCTCAAACAGGGACAGTGACCCATGCCCACCTCAAATCACGAGGTGACACTGACCCCCATCGGTCCCACCTCAGCCAGAGGACAGTGATCCATCCACTCAAGCCATGAGATGACACTGCCCCACACCTGCCTCAAACCATGGGGTAACAGCAATGGCCATCTGGTCCACCTCAGCTCGGGGATAGTGACCCACCTCAGCCCACCGAGGTGACACTGACCCCCATCTGCCCCAGGGGACATTCACCGACCTCAAACCATGAGATGACACTGATCCACCTCAAAACAGGAGGTGACACTGACCCGTGCCCATCTTGGACCACGAGCTGAGAGCTCCCCACCTCACCCAGGGGACAGTGACCCATTTTAAACCGGAGGGTGACACTGACCCGTGCCCATCTTGGACCACGAGCTGACAGTCACCCACATCCACCTCAAACCAGGCGCTGACACCCACCTCGGACCACAGGGGACACTGACCCACGTCCACCTTGGACCACGAGGTGACCCTGTCCCCGTCCATCTCAAACCAGGAGGTGACCCTGTCCCCGTCCATCTCAAACCAGGAGGTGACACTGTCCCCGTCCATCTCAAACCAGGAGGTGACTCTGTCCCCGTCCATCTCAAACCAGGAGGTGACACTATCCCTGCCCATCTCAACCCAGGAGGTGACTCTGTCCCCGTCCATCTCGCACCAGGGCCGCCGCTGCCCCGCGTCCCCGTCGCACCGGGCGCTCGCAGCCGCCGCTCCCGCCCCTCCGCGGCCGCGCTCCCCGACCCAGCGCGCCGCCCGCCCGCCCGCCCCGCCGGGGGCACGGCGGAGTCCCCGGCCGCCCCCTTACCTCCAGACCTGCCCCATCTGCAGCAGGTGGATGACGGACTGCCAGACCCAGACGGAGATCCTGCAGAGGCGCTGCGCCCCGGGGGTGGCGGTGCCGCCGGCTCCTCCTACCCCGCCGGCGGGTCCCCCACGCCGGCCCGCGGTCCCCCCCATCATGGGCGGCCCGCGGCTGCTGAGCCCCTGCACGGCGCCCAGCCCGCCGCCCGTGTAGTCCTGCACGAACCAGCGGAAGCTCAGGATCTGCACCAGCACCGAGGGCAGCAGCACGAAGGCCAGGGTGAGGCCGCACCACACGTAGTCCCGCCGGCCGTAGTGGTGCAGCGCCAGCCACAGGTCCGTGCCCACATCCCCCAGCAGCACCAGCAGCGCCAGCACGATCCACAGGCAGTCCAGCCACGGCCGCTCGGCCGCCTCGCCGCCCTCCGGCGGCCCTTCGGCGGCGGCGGCGGGGGGGCGCGGGGCCAGCGGCTCGGCGGCGGCGGTGGCGGCGGCCCGCCCGAACAGGTTCCGCAGGCAGGCGCTCCGGCAGCCCCAGTAGCAAGACGACGTGTTGCAGCAGTGGCAGATGTGCAAGGAGCTGCTCGCGCCCGGCTCCTCCGCCACCTCGGCCGCCGCTGCCCCGACGCCGCCGCCCGTGGCCGCCGCCGCCTCGTCCAGGTTGTGCAGCTGGGCGAAGCCGCCGCCGCCGCCGCCGCCGCCGCCGCCGCCGCCGCCATCCGACTTGGCCGCCATCTTGCTGCCGCCGCCGCCGCGTCCCCGGCCCGTTCGCCGGGCGCTCGCTCGCTCTGCCCCCCCCGTGCCCGCTCCCCCCGCCCGCCGCTTCCGGGGGCGGCGCTTCCGCGGCGCGCGGGACGGGCCGGGGCCGCCTGGCGGCGACAGCGACCGGCGGCGGCCCGAGCGAGCGGCGCCTCCCGCGGCCCGCACGGCGCCGTGCCCCGCGCCCCGTCCCGCCCGGGATCGCGGGGTGAGGCCTGGCGAAGGGCAGGCTGGAGTGCGGCTGCCTCGTGAGGGGAAGAGGAGGAGCGCGCCGGGCGCTGCTCCGCGCTGAGCCGGGACGGGCGCTGAGGGGATGGCGGGGGAAGGTGGGCTGGGTACCGGGAGCGCTTGGACAGCGCTGTCAGGCACAGGGATGTTGGCGATGCTCCTGTGCAGGGCCAGGAGTTGGGCTGGATGGTCCTTGAGGGTTCCTCCCGGTTCTGTGATTCTCTGGGCAACCTCTGCACTCAACACCCTCACAGGGATGAGTTTCTTCCTAAAATCCCATCTAGCCTTGACCTCTTTCAACTTGAAACCATTCTGTCTTGTCACTCCATGCCCTTGTCCAACATCCCTCTCCAGCTTTCTTGGAGCTCCCTTACAGAGTCACAGAATTAGGTTGGAAAAGACTTCTGGTATCACTGAGTCCAACTGTTAACCCATGGACATGATCAACATCCTCACAGGGAAGAATTTCTTCCTAAAATCCCATCTAGCCTTGACCTCTTTCATCTTAAGACTATTCTGCCTTGTTCTGTCACTCCATGCCCTTGTCCAACATCCCTCTCCAGCTTTCCTGGAGCTCCCTTACAGAGTCACAGAATTAGCTTGGAAAAGGCTTCTGGTATCACTGAGTCCAGCTGTTAACCCATGGACATGATCATGCCTAAATTGTATCCTCAAGTTCTACACCTACATATGTTTTGAAAACCTCCAGGGATGAGGGTTGCACCATCAGGTTGCCTTGGGCAGTCTGTTCCACTGCCTGACCACTGTTTCCATGAAGATTTTTTCTGAATATCCAATCTGAACCTCACCTGGTACAACTTGAGCTCACAGAATCACAAGATCATTTAGGTTGGAAAGCACATCTGGAATCATTGAGTCCAGCCTCTGACCAAACACCACCTTGTCAACCACAGCAGAGAGCTGAGTGCCACATCCAGTCATTCCTTGAACACCTCCAGGGATGGTGACTCAACAGCCTCACTGTTCAGCCTGTTCCAATGTCTAATCACCCTTTTTGTGGAGAAATTCCTCCTAATGTCCAATCTGAACCTCCTCTCCAGCCACATAAGACCTAGGCTCCAGGATCTCCCCAGGGCTCTCCTCTTCAGGCTGAACAGCCCCAGTTCTCTCAGCCTTTCCTCACAGGAGAGCTGTCCCATCTCTTCAGTCATCTTGAAATCACAAAATCTGCACTGAATCAGAATATTCTGATTTGCAAGGAACACACAAGTCCAACTCCTGACTTTGCATGGGACACCCCAACTATCCCACCCTGTGCCTGAGAGCATTGTCCCGACTCTCCTGGAGCTCTGGCAGCCTTGGGGCTGTGCCCATTCCCTGGGGAGCTGTTCAGTGCCCAACCACCCCTGGGGGAAGAACCTTTTCCTGATATCCAGCCTAAATCTTCCTGATTTAGGACAGCTCCAGCCATTCCCTGGGTCCTGTCCCTGTCACTGGGAGCAGAGATTGGAGCTGTCCCTTGGGAGGAACTGCAGCCCTCAGTGAGGTCTGACCTCTGTCTCCTCCAGCTGAACAAACCCAGTGACATCATTTGCTCCGCTGAGTCCCTTCACTCTCTTCCTGTCTCTCCTCTGGACACTCAAAAATTTCAATTGTGCTTCTTCCCCTGAAGCCCAAGTGCTGACACCAGCATTCCTCAGGCCAGCATCAGCTGGAGCCCCTTGTTCTGACCCCTCCTGCTCCTAAATCAGCTCCCCAGTTGTGTCAACTGCCCTGTCCCTGTCACCTGCTCAGCCTCAAATCACCACTAGCTCATCCTCAGCCAGGCTGCTTTCCACCTTCCCACCCCCAGCAGCTCCCAGGTCCCTGGCAGATCCAGGACCTCCTCTGGGTTTCTTTTTGCCTTTTCCCTTCTCATGGTTGTGCTAGGGAAGGGGGGCTCCTGTCCCACCCCATCCCACAGGTCCCTCTGCTGTACTCACAGGGTGGTGGAGCTGTGGCTTCCCCATCCCTGGAAATGCTCACAGCCAGGTTGGATGGGACTTGGAACAACCTGGGATAGTGGAAGGTGTCCCTGCTCATGGCAGTGGGTGGTGCTGGACGAGTTTTAAAGTCTTTTCCAACCCAAACCTTTCTGGAATTCAGTCTCTGTTGATAACAGCTCTCTCCAAGCACACCTTGGCACCCCAACCTCACACACCTTGCTGCCTTCTCAAATCCCCACCTTGGTGCCTTCCTGTCCTTCTCCTAACACAGGGGTTCTCCATCCCCTCCTCTGCTCTTTGTCATTCCCTTTCCCACTTTGGGGGACACTGCTTTTCCTACCCTGTTCTTACAGAGTCAGGCAGACTCTCCAAGGGCTCAGCTCTGTGCTGCAGAAACCAATGACAGGCTGAGGAAGCAGCTCCCAGCTCTGTTTTTGGGATCTGCCTGGAGCTGAGCTGCCCCTCAGGCAGCTGTTTCACCAAAGGACCCACTGGCAGTCTGGGAAAACCAAATTCCAGTTTCTTTCCCTCAGTTCTATGTTACACATCTGTTCATTCATCATATGCATCTTTTCTGAGCTGTCTTGTGCTGTCCTCTGTAGGTTACAATCTCTCCTTTTTGCCATGGTTTTTTTTTTTCCTCACCATTCAATAAGAAGACTCCTTCCAGATGCTCCTTCTCCAGCAGCTGCTTCTGTCTCTTTTTGTATGAATTTGAATTCTACCCTTTCTTCCTTTTTTTTTTTTCCTTTAAACTCTGTCAAAATACCAGGTCTGAGAATTCCAGGACTCCAGAACTGGCTACAAAAGTTGTTGCTTTGCAGAGTCTAAATTTCAACATGGAGAAAACAGAAACAACTCCAAGAAAGCAGAAAAATGCAGATAAAGTGCAGATAAAATGTTTTTTACAGGGAGGAAAAATTAATTTCATCTTGAAGAAAAAGTGGGAGGACTTTCATATATTAAGAAGGCTGTCTGGGAAGAGTGTATTTGGTGTTTCTGGGTGCTGTCAAAAGAGCTGAAAAGTTTTGTGAAGTCTGAAAAACATGCTGCTGGTTTTGAAATGATTGGATCATGCTGCAGCAGAGAAACAGAAGAAAGGGAGCAGAAAGCAAAGCTTTGGGCATAATCCATGTGGATGAACCTGATGCACACCTGGATGTGGACAAATTTCTGACACAAAGTTCTCCAAAGGCAGAAAACTGGTATTATTTATAATATTATATAGTGGGATCAGACACAACAGGATCCCACAGATCCCCATCATAACACATTCAAATGTTGAAGATATTCTCTTATTTTCTGCCAACTTCAGCTATACAAGAATATGGAAATAAATAAGAGCAAAACCAACCCTCGACCAAAATTACTTCATGTGAATAAGACATGTATAAATATATATATATATATATATATAACATCAACTCCCTCTCCTGATGGATACTTTCAAACCTAAATATGGATGTTAATTCTCACAGCAGCAAGAAATAAGGACTCTGAGACCCATATTTTTGGGTGAGAAGCACCCAGATTAAGCTTTGCAGTACAAGGAGATATAAATGGAAGCATCCCTCATTCCTCCAAACTTTTCTGTGCAGCAGATTTGCAACATATGATTAAAAAGATTAAAAAAAAAAATCTCCAAAAATCCCAAAACAACAGAGAAGTAAACAAACTATTTGGTCTTATTACTTCTACAGAAGTGTAGGTGAAGCAGTAAGGGGGCAGACAAGTCATCTGTTTTGATACAAAACCAATCCAAACTCGTTTGATGAGACATTTGGGTGGGAGAAGGCAGCAGTTGAGGATTTCAGCGTTGGCACACTGAGTGAGAAAAGCAGCTGCTTGAGCAAGGCATGACACAATGACAATACCCTGCTGGCACTGCCCCAAAACTCCTTGGTGCTGTTGTGGCCACCTGTGCCCAGGAAAGGTGAATTCCAGCTGCAGGGAAGAGCTGGGTGTTGATCAGAGCTCAGGACAATCTGTCTTTTCTCCTGTGGACTGAAAGAATTTGGCTTGTTTAGTTTAGCTAAAAAAATGAGGCTGGAGGAAGGAATATGTTTTCCTGCCTATAAATACATCCTGGAAAATAAATGTGAGCGGAGGGAAAGGCGTTGGGACACTGAAGGGCAACGGTGGGAAAGTAAATGAGTAGGAACTGGCCATGAATATTTTTAGCCTGGGAATCGGAAGATCTTTCCAGTAGGAGTTTGGGAGACTGAAATAAAAAAGTAACTCATTTAACACATAACTTGCTGATTTTATCAAGGAAATGCCAGTGAGGAGGGATAAACAGCTGGGATGGAAGCCCTTTAAAGGTCTTGCATGGCAGATGATGTCTCCCTGGAAAGCTGCTGTCCATTTTGATGCACGGTACGCTACGTTCCTTCCTGCACCAGGGGATGACTCATGGCTACATGACTCCGTGGGTGGCCAGAAGTGATATCTCCACCACTTACATCTTAATTCCTGATTATCCCATGATGTTCTCCAGCTCCTGCTCCCTCACTTAGCACACAGCAGAGATGTCCCCACAACCTCCTGATTTCCCTGTTTCCCATGGGGTTGCTTTGGCCAAGGACATGGGGGTGATGCTTTGCTCCTTCAGTTCACAAGAGCTCCCGTTCCCTTCTAGTCCTGGCCCTCACAGAGAGCCAGAAGTCATTACTCAGAGCCTGTTTCTTTTATTAGCCAACACTCTGTATTTTTAGGGATTTTTTGGAAGTTGTGAGTGTCAATCACACCCATGTTGAGATCTCTCAACTCATATTTTTGAGAGGAGAAAGCTTTCCTTGGCACTCAGCAGCATCCCACGCTTCCATCACGCTGGAGGCATTTGTGTCCGGAGGTCTGGGTAAACTCTGGGTGACCCCAAGATCTGCAAGTATTTATAAAACATGTTTAGCCAGGGTTTTTCCCTCACAGCACTCTGATCTGCCTGTGCCTTGCATTTTGTGTTGCTGCTGTTCTCCAGGAGCACCAGGGAGGCACTGGGAAGGGGAGGCGTGTTCAGTGCTCCAGCAGCACCCCAGCATGGGATCACAACCTCCTTGTGCTGCTTGGTTAAAGGCTTTTTTCATCCTGATCAATACCCTACTTGAGCTGTGTGGTCTTCCATCTTCCAGGCATTTATTCAGATCAGGGGAACAAACACTAAATATAGAGAGGTATGTAAGCCAGAATCAGAGTTGTGTAAATCTGGCGCTGCCTCATTTAAATAACTGGGGGATGGATCCAGCTGAGTGTTTGGTGTACATGGAGTACAGATAATTGCGATTAATGGGGATTTACTTTAAGCAAAGTAGGTCAGAAAAAAATGACATCTTATTGTGTCATTAGTTTCCATCAATTACTTCCATGTTGTTTGCTGAGTTCCCAAGTCAAACGAGTGTGGGCTGACAGCCTTGCAAGCTCAACTTGGTATTGTCTCTAAAAATCAAACTGCATTATTTCTGCCTCATGCATCATCACTAACAATAAAGCATCCACTGCTGGAATATAGCAGGTGGCTTTTTTATTCATGCATGAGGCAGAAAAAGCTCCAGCTTCTCTTGCCACGATGTTCATGGCTCTGCAGGATCAGAAGTTGGATGTGTTGGTAAACTTAGTAGTTACTGTGTGAGTTTGACTGAGAAGACTCACTCAGACCAGTCCTTCTGCTGATTAACTTTGCTCATTTCTATTAACCTCTTTGAATGCTATGTGTATATACCAGGGGAGAATCAACAGGATGCTGCTTTTGCTGCCACTTGTCTCCTTCTGGCAGCACTGTCATGGAATTGTGGAATCATGGAATGGTTTGGTTTGGAAGTGATTTCTTAATGCTCATTCTGTTCCAGTGCCCTGCCATGGGCAGGGACACCTTCCACTATCCCAGGTTGCTCCAAGCCCTGTCCAACCTGGCCTTGGACACTTCCAGGGATCCTCTGGGTAACCTGTGCCAGGTTGTCACCACCCTCATTGTAAAAATCTCATTTCTTGTGAGTTTTTCAATCTAGACTGACCCTCCTTCAGATTAAAACTGTCTTTTGTCCCCACCTGTCTTACAGGCCTCCTTCAAGTACTAAAAGGCTGCAATAAGTTCTCCCTGGATTCTTCTCTTCTCCAGGTGAGCACCCCCAGCTCTCCCAGCCTGGCTCCAGACCCTGGAGAAGCTCCATGGCCTCCTCTGGACTCTCTCCAGCAGCTCCATGTCCTCTGCTGTTGGACCCAGGGCTGGAGCAGCTCTGCAGGTGGGGTCTCACCTGAGAGGGGCAGAGGGACAGAATCCCCCCTCCCCTGCTGCCCACACTGAGGATCAGCCCAGGGCATGGGGAGTTCCTGGGATGAAAGAGTCTCTGGGTGTGGGAGCACATGGCCAGGGCATGTCCAGCTCTCACCCACCACTTTGTGGCACTGGGCTCTCTAGGAAAGGTGCAGAAGCTCCCAAATGTTCTCTGTTGAAAAACCAGTTCACAGCCATCATAAGAACTACCTCTAAGACAATGTGTGGAATGTTTGGTGAGCCTTTCCAATTCCATCCCTTCTCTTTTATATGAGGGCTTCATTTTTGAGTTCATTTTAGCAGTGCAAATGACTGGTAAGTGGTATCAGTGACTGCAAAAAGTGTTAGTCCTTACTGATCATAAAAACATGGAATCACTGGATGTTTTGGGTAGGAAGGGACCTTAAAGACCATCTTGATGTATTCCCTGCCATGAGTTGGGAATCTCCCACTGGACCAGGTTGTTCAGAGCCTCATCCAGCCTGGACTTTAAACAGCTGAACATTGTTTAATTGAACTGAGCTGAACTGAACCCCCTGCTTCAGTTTGTTCTCACAGCTGACCAGGTGCTTCACTTCCAGTTCCTTACAAGCCCCTGAAACACGTTCAGGTCCTCAAATATTACATGATAAAACCTGGATACCCATTCCTCTCTAAATGTGAAATTATGTGAATCCCAAACTTGTGTCTATTGGGCAGAAATGTTACATTTAAATCACTTTACACCTCCTGACAAATTTAAGAATTAGTATGGTCTTGAGACATGTGCATTAGCAAACTTCATAGTTGCTGTTATCTTGATCTTACCTGCAGTGACAGGGTTTGTTCAGCTCTCCTCAGGCTCCCTTTAATCTCCTGAGAGCTGCAGCTGTTTTCATTTATTACTGTGCATCCAAAGGAACCTGTCTGCTCTCTCTGCTTCCCCCAAGTGCCTTTGTGGGACACCATTTCACACCATCAGCTGAACCAGTGGCACTGGATGCCTGGTCCTGGGGCCACCTGGGGAGTGCAGCTGGCCAGGAGAGGGTGATCCAGGGTTTCCAGCCTGCCTGCCTTTCCTGGAAGTACTTGCATCTTTCCCATTGAACCAAACAGGGGACAATCCCCTCAGTCCTGCTCCTTGAGGAACTGGTTACCCAGCAGGAAGGAGCAACATGACTTCATCAGCTGAGGAAGGTGGTGAGCAGTGCAGAGAACTGTTTCTCCCTTTGGAAAAGCTTTTAGCAGCTCAGGCCTCCAGTTTGATGGACTTGCTCAGTGCTTTTCCAAGCTGGGATTTAGGAAAAACGACTACACAGCATTTCATACTTCCCCCCATGGGATTCCAGTGATTTAATTGGCTCTGAAGGGCAGGGATGTATCTCATAGAGTAGCTGGCTGCTGTTGTCACTGTGCCATGCTGCTCCTCAGAGCTCAGTGAAAAATAAACTTATCAGGCAATGCTTCCCTTTCCAAGCAGGGTGAAGGTTGGCCCCTGTGCCACTGGGAAGTGTGAGTAGCACCCAGTTTTTCTGTTTTCTGGGTCACTAGAAAAGCCAGTGTGGAGCCATGGACTGTGGGAGGAAGTGGAGCTGGATTTCACACCTTAGCTAAGGTAAGATATATTCCCTGTAAAATAATTCCCCTTCCCACAGTCCCTGATTCTTGTTTTATTGTAGCTGATAATGATTGAATCACAGAATGGTTTGGGTGGGAAGGGACCTAAAGTTCATCCAGTTCCACTCCTGCCTTGGGCAGGGACACCTTCCACTGTCCCAGGTTGCTCCAAATCCCATCCAGCCTGGCCTTGGACACTTCCAGGGATCCAGGGGCAGCCACAGCTTCTCTGGGCACCCTGTGCCAGGGCCTGCCCATCCTCACAGGGAACAATTCCTTCCCAGTATCCCATCCATCCCTGCCCTCTGTGTTCTGTCTATTCCTGTCCCTCCATCCCTTGTCCCCAGTCCCTCTCCAGCTCTCCTGGAGCCCCTTCAGGCTCTGCAAGGGGCTCTGAGCTCTCCCTGGATCCTTCTCTTCTCCAGGTGAGCACCCCCAGCTCTCCCAGCCTGGCCCCAGAGCAGAAGGAACCTTCAGAGCATCCTCTGGACTCAGTCCAACAGGTCCATGTCCTTATGTTGGAGGCCCCAGGGCTGGCAGCAGCACCTCAAGTGGGGTCTCATGGTGCTGTAAACCTCCCCCAAACCTCTGAATGTATGAGAATATTCTCTTGTATTTAATACTGTCACTCCAGAACTGTTACTTAAGCTCATGACCTTTTATATCAACCCAAATTTAGGCAGGATGGTGCACAAATCCAAATGTATTTGGGTTTCCCCCTGGAAAAAAGTCAAGGAGGAGGTGAATGGTGACTGGAGCTTCTCAGATCTCCCTGGGGCTGAAACATCAGCCCAAGCATTGCCTCTTCCCAATGTGGGCTGCTCCACCTTGGTGTCTTTATTTCTTCTCTTCTTGGTCCTTCCTCTAGACAAAGTACTGCAGAGAAATCACCTTCCCTGATTCCCTGCTGATCTTCTGAGATCCTCTCTGCCCCATTTTCCTAAAGCTCTGTCCTCACCAGGTCTCCTTGCTTTTCTCTCCTTTTTCATCCTGAGGACAGAATCTCCATTTCCATTTTATTTTTGTTGTTTATGGCATGAACCTTGGAGTTGTCCTGTGCAGGGCCAGGTGTTGGATTTTGATGAACCTTGTGGGTCCCTTCTGTCTCTGGAGATTCTTTAATTCTCTGTTGGTGCCACCTTTGCAGCCCTCCTCTTCTCCCTGTGCACCACATGTGATTCTGATTTTTGTGTCCTTTTGCACTCAGTGAATCTTTTCCCCCTGCCTTGACTCCACTTCAGCCACCATTTGTCCCACTTGGGTCCTGAATGAGAACACAGATTCTCAGAATGGTTTGGGTTGGAAAGGACCTTAAAAATCATCTAATTCCAGTCCTCTACCAGGGATCTTCCCATCCCATGACTTTGTCCTCTCCTAGAACAGCTTCTCTTGGCAGAAACAGGCTCCAGTTTCAGCAATGACATCAAATTTTTACCTGTTTTGGGGAAATCCATTCACCTGCCACTTGGCATTACATGTAAGAGAATGGGGCATAAACACTATTTATTCCATAATGGAGCAAAACTCTTTTTTGTAGGATAACACTCTCTTTCTTTCTTTTCTTCTCCCACCATATTAAAAGCATCACCAATCCCCCTCCTCTGTTTTTTAAATGCTTTTAATTAATTTGTCTTTGCACAGCTCATTTAATAACTCAGGGGACAGGTGAGATTTGCCCAGCTTGAAATGGACACTGGAAGTCTCTCATCTCTGTGGCAAAAATCATCATGTGCCTGTTTCAGACAACATCCCAGAATTAAGTCTGGCCATTCTGAAGTCCTGGTTCAGGCACACTCTGTGCTTTCTGGTATGTGCAATCACCAGCATTTCCAGCTTTGCCAAGTGCTCTTATAATTTCTTCCATCTGCCAGGAGACACAATATTTCTCAATCTGTTAATTAAGGAACTGAAGTTTTGCCCTAAGACACCAGTTCAGTTCAGTTTCTTTGCAAGGAAAACTGATGCCTGCTTTGTCCATAATTACCTAAATTGTTGAGGAAAAAAAATGATTCTGTTTTCATGTTGATTCACTTTTGTAATTTCATTGCTGGGGCTAAGTGTGGCACCCATTTAAATTATCTCCTGCTCTCATTTTACTCCAGATATGTTATTTGCTAACAAAGATTCAATATGGAAAAACTGGAAGGTGACAACTATCTCCTTCACCATGTAAATATAAACACTGAATCATCCCAGACAGAAATACCCTCCTGCATTTAGAAATATGAATGTGCAAAGGAGACACCTGCTCTCATTTATGGAGTCATAAAACTCAAGTTTATCCAATGATTCCATGGCAAATCATTCAGGAGATCAGCAGCAGCATGGACACAGACTAGAAGTGTCCCCAGAGTTTATTCCAGGAATATGAACATTCTTCATCCTTTGGTTACACTTGCTCTTGGAAAGAGAGGATTAATTTTCCTTCTTGTCAAATTTTTGGAATTATTTATTTTAAAAGCAAGCCCATACAATTCCAGTATAATTTATTTTTTCTAATAACTCTCTGATATTATTAATAGCCTCTATATAGCTTCTAAAGCAACATCAGACCTTCCACAAGTGAAGACTTTTTGGACTAAGTGCTGTTGGTTCTGCTGGGGGTAATCTCAGGGTGATGCTTCTTTTTGTCAGAAACTCAACTGATGGAGAAGCACATGGAAGTTTTGCCATCAGACTTCTAGATGTCAGTTCTGTAGTTGACAGAACTTGAGTTCAACCATAAAATCCCAGAATGGTTTGGGTTTAGGGGAATATAAAGATCATTCAATTCCACCCCTTGCCATGTGCAAGGGCATCTTCCACTATCCCAGGTTATTCCAAACCCATCCTGCCTGGCCTTGGACACTTCCAGGGATCCAGGGGCAGCCACAGCTGCTCTGAGCACCCTGTGCCAGGGCTCCCCACCCTCCCAGGGAACAATTCCTTCCCAATATCCCATCCAGCCCTGCCCTCTGGCAGTTTAAAGCCATTCCCTCTTGACCAGAAGACTATGAAAGTTTGGGACTTCCAGAGGATCTGCTGTCTGCAGGAACCTCTTTGCCTCCTGAATCTCCATGAATCCTCTCAGTGGCACTGGGCAAACTTCACCCAAATGAGTGTTTAACATTGCATTGCAGACCTACAGCCCCCTGCCCCCTGTGGCAGACCCTGCACAAGAGGAGCATCCCCAGGGCTCAAACTTTTCTCAGCCCCACTTGGGGCTGTTGGAAGAGCCCACAAGCTTGGGCACCTTTGTGGGGTCTGGCTCTGAGAGGTATTTTGGTAGATGTGATGGTATAAAACATCTATGAAGAGCTGAGAATGCAAAAACTTTGTTGAAATTCTCAAACAAGAGGAGAAAACCCTGTCAGAAAATCTCCCTGGGATGAGTTTGGCTGCATTGTGCCATAACCCAGCAAAGCAGAACACAGGGGCAGCTCCTGCTGAGTTACTTTTTGCATAAGAATATTAAACTTAAATGCATAAAATAATACCATCCTTCTTCTCAGACACTGTGTCATAGAATCACAAAAGGGTTTGGAAAGGATCTTGAAGATCATCTCATTCCAAATCCCTGCTGTGGGCAGGGACACTCTCCACAGTTTCTCCAAGCCACTGTTTCCTAAACAAAATTAACCAACAAACCTGCACATGACTCCATAAATCTTGCAGAGAAGACAAAAGTTAACAGCTCCAAAGGCAACCCTTCTCTCACCCTGCTGAAAATCCAAATTCTCCAGGCTCTGCTGGCTTCTCTTTTCATTCCTCCTCCTGCTTTGAGCCATTCTTTTCTCCATGAGGATGGGTGTTTAGATGCTTGCCTTCTAATCAGCCACAATTACAGCCTTTCCCAGGATCTTCTGCTGCCAAAACTGGAGAGGGGGAAGAGAGAAAAGGTTTTAAAAATAAGAGAGAGAGGCTAATGCTTGCAAAGACATATGTGTTTAGTGTTGTTGGCAGATTTGTAAACTTATTAGTGCCTCCACACACCATGTAATTAAGATCTACTGGTAATTAGTCAATAGTTAAAAATAGGGGTTGGTATTGTGCTGCTGAAAACGCCTACAAAATAATGTGTTCTCTGCTCTCAAGATGCTGTTAGTGTCTCTAAAAAATGTTAATTTAAAAAATATGTATTTGCTTCAGAAGCAGATTTTTTAGCAAAGGAGATTTCAGTGGGTTTGTGTGTGTGTGTGTGTGTGTATGTGTGTGCATCCAACCTATTTATCTTTCAACATTTATGTGTGTTTGTGTAATGCCCAAAGAGCCTGACTGCATCTTTTGTCTTGGATAAAAATGTTAAGCTACAAAACTGCAGGCTTGGCACAGCCATGGAGAGGGGATGGGAGCTGCTCTCATTTGTCCATTTCCATTGGAATAAACCTGCTCATCAAAGGAAATTGTTCAGAAATCCATGGGAATGGCAGATGTGCAGCACCATGGGGCAGATGTCTGGTGTTTGGAGAGCTGTGTGTGTATTTTCTGAATATTCAGGGATTACCACAGTCTATGGATATAATCCTTTAGTAACCTGGAATGTCAAAGACAACACAAAAGCTCTAATGCCTTGTTAGCAAACAATTTGGCCAAACTGCCCTGGAAGAGCAGGTTAGAAGTCACTTGTCTTTATCCCATGAAAGAAGACCCAAAAGAGGTGCTGTGATTTTTGAAGATTTCCTGACTGCTGCTGTATAATGTGCTCCAGAGCTGTGAGAGTTGCTGGTGATGCTCTGAAAGGACGTCTGGTTTGGCTGTCATAAGCAATCTGCAGTGATTTGTTGTGCAGACAGGCATTTGTCTCAAGTAATCCAAAGGGCTTATTGTGATTGCTTGCTAGATCCAAGGAATGGAGAGTTGACTCGATGGGGATTCATTTATTATGCTCCCAAACCTCTCCTAAATCTTTCCTTATGTTGTGTCAATGGATTTGTCAGGCCACCCTCAGACAGCAGAGATGCACTGGTGGGGGAGATTTACCTTTGCCAAGCACAGTTGGTTGCTGTGTTGATAGAGCTGCTCCTGAAGTGCCTGTGGAGAAGAAATTCTGCTCCAGGAAAGAATCTGGACTTTGTTTTGTGCTCTGGAGAGAAGCACCCATTGTTGACCTTAAGAAAAAATAAAAAAACTACCCTAAATCTAATGTAAAGCAGAAAACACCAAACCTGGACTGTCCTACCAAGGACAGCAAAGTTATTTCATGGGTTGTTCATGATACCACATGAGTTCATGGAGTCATAGGATGATGGAATGGGTTGGAATGGACCTGAAAAACCAGCTCATTGCAACCCCTGCCATGGGCAGGGACACCTTCCACTGTCCCAGGCTGCTCCAAGCCCCTCCAGCCTGGCCTTGGACACTTCCAGGGATCCAGGGGCAGCCACAGCTGCTCTGGGCACCCTGTGCCAGGACCTCCCCATCTTCTCAGGGAACAATTATTCCCAGTATCCCACCTAACCCTGCTCTCTGTGAGTGTGAAACCTTGTCCTGTCTCTCCAGGCCCTTGTAAAAGGTGCTCCTCCAACTTTCCTGTGGCTCATTTTAGCCACTGGAAGGCACAATTATGTCACCCCAAAGCCTTCTCTCCTCCAGGCTGAACAGTCTCTGCTCCCTCAACCTTTCCTCTCAGAAGAGGTGCCCCATCCTCTGGTCAGTTTGGTGCCCCATCTGGACTCACCCCAGCCCATGTCCTTCCTGTGGGGTCCCACCTGATCAGGGCAGAGGGGCAGAATCCTCCCTCTGCTGCCCACCCTGTGGGATCAGCCCAGCAAAGGGGGTTTCAGGGTATGTCCAGCCTCTTGCCAGCACCCCCAAGTCCTTCTCCCAGGATTGCTCCTGATAGGTGACATCTGGAAAACCCTCTGAGCATCCCTGCTACCCAGACACCTGGCATTGGTACCTTTGAGTTCACAACAGGATTTATAGTAATGTTTCTTTGATGCTGAAAATGAATTTCAATTTCATTGTGTTCAACTGTGGAACTTAGAGAGTGAATTTTCTACTCAAAAACCTGAATAGCCATTGAAACTTATTTTCAAACAGCTTTTTCAGGTATGAATGTGTCCTTTGAATCCTCTCACCCTTTCCCAAGGCCTCTTTCCCTGGTTAACAGTGCCAGTAAACCAGCACATGACAAATCCTTTGGGAATGTCCTGAAGTTCATGACACAGAACTCACAAGCAGAGCAATGTTATATGATGATAACTAAAATGTATAGATGCATATTGGGGATGCAGTTTGTTTCTCATCAAACAAAATCACTCACTAAAAAAAAAACAAAAAAAGAATCAAACAAACAAATTACAGAATCACAGAATAGTTTGGGTTGGAAAGCACTTTAAAGATCATCTCATTCCATGAGAGACACCTTCCTCTAGATGAGTTTGCTCAAAGCCTCATCCCCAAACAAAATGAAACCAACAATCTTTGAACAAGGAGTTTTTAAGATTTCCTTTCTTTGGGAGCTGTGCCTGTCATCTGCAGCTTCACCTGAGAGAAGACATTGATGGGATAACTTTTGTCTCCTTGGGGTCTAGTAGAAACTGTTGGAGGGATGAAGGAGTTGTTGGAGCAGATAGGAATGATAAAGACACAGAAAATTAGAGATGAGCACTCTGAGGATGTGACCTCCCCAGCCTTGTTTCCTCAAGAAAACATAAAAACATAAAAAAGCCCTTTATTCCCTCAGCTCTTCTCTGCTTCACTTCTCCCAGCTCTTTTATAAATCACCATTCCCAAATCTCACTGTCCAGCCTGGCTCACTGGGGACACAAACACATCCTGCAGCATCACCTTGGGGTAGGTGCACATTTCTCCTGGAGCAAATCTCCATTTACCAGCTGATCAGCCACCACTGGGGAGCACCAGCTGATCCCCACTCATGCCAGAGGTGGGAAGAACTCACTGCATGAGAACTGCTGGGCTGTGAAGACCTTTGGGACACGTGGCTGCCAGGGCTGGACAGTGACAAACCTCTCCAGAGGGACTCTGGACATCTGCACAGCCTGCAAAATCCTGGAGGACTCAAGGACTGGGAATAGCAAACTGCTGCTGGTCTGTTCCACAATGTGAATGAGGGAGAAAAGCCTGTTTGAGGCAAATGGCAACGAGTGCAAGGAGTCCTCTAGGATAAAAATATGTGGAAAGTAGAATTATTCAAGATAAATAAGTGTTTTCCCTGATCTTAGTTTTCTTACAGGACCTTGCTAATGGCCAACAGTGGGGAGAAAATGTGAGGTGAATCTTTGATTTCACAGGATCATACAGGTTGGAAAAATCTTCAAGTCCAAACTTGGACCACTTTGTCAACTAAACCAGAGCTGTTCCTTGAACACCTCCAGGGATGGTGATTCCACCATCTCACTGGGCAGCCTGTCCCAATTTTTAACAATCTGTTTTGTAAAGGAAGTCCTCCTGAAGTGCCAAAATTTGAAGGAATCTAGCTGCTGGAGTGCTCCTGGGGCACCCTGCTCCCCTGGAGGATGCACCCAGTTTGGCCCAGGGTGAGGAGAGGCTGGAGCAGCCTCTTATGGATAATTTGAGAAATGGAAACTAAAAATCTATTGCAATTTGGTTTGAAGGGAAAGTTAAAATACTGATAATAAATTTGTGAGGCATAAATTTGCAAGCTTCTCCTTGAAAGAAATTCAAAACTTATTAATTCATAATGACAGCATTACAAAGACTTAGAAGCTAGGTTTTTTAAAGTAATTGACTATAGAAAAATTAAAACTCAATGTTGATATTTGTGCTCCTGTCCCTGCAATACTCAGCCCGTTGGGATTTGCTGCCCAGCAATGTCTGTTCTTCTCAGTTTGGAGTTTTGCTTTGAAAGGCAGTTCTGGTGACTCTGATTTGTGATGACAGCAACTTCAGTGGCATTTAAAGAGACTGGAAGGAAGAGATAAATAAGCTTGAAGATTGCTTAATAAAGCAGTGGCAGAATTGTTCTTCCCTGTGAGGTTCCTAAGCACGAAGCCAGGCGTGGGAATTCATCTCACCTTGTTTTAGCCATCTAGGAGTTGGACATCTCCTTTGTCCAAGCTGATCCTTCAGTTTCTCTGGAGGATTAGGAGAGGATGCCAGCACAACTGGAAGGCAATTCCCCCACCCTCTGTTTTAGGTATGTATTTTGGGGCAGGAGTAACCATGCTCTGGAGGTGCCCATCCTTCATCTGCTGACTGCACAGAAATTTAACTTTTAGAGGGGTGGAAATTAGGCAAGGCAACCCAGACCAGATAGAATGAGAAGAACATTGTTCAGAGACAGATCCTCTTCTTGGGATGCCAGAGAGCCAGGAATGGTGAGTTTGGTCTTTGGGAAATGACACAAAGTGCTCCTTGTGGCATCTCCCATGGGAAACCCAGCCAGAACCAGAGAAATCCCCTTCCTGCTCTGCTCAGGGGATGAGCAGTGCAGGGCAGAGGGAATCCCATGGAGGTCAAGCAAAGCTGGAGGACAGCAAGGACTCCTCAAAGAGAAGTGTGAGGAGCTCAGTTGTCTGCTGGTTAGGCTGATCAGAAGGGGCACGAGGGAGTCTGCAGCACAAATGCTCAGGTTGAGTTTCAGAGAGGATAATAAGCTCTGGCATTTTTAGGGCAGAATGGAAAGAAGATTAAAAAAAAAAAAAAAAGGAAAAGAAAAAAGAAGCTGAAACAGCAACAAACAATAACTCTTGGTCTAAATCTTACAGGTCACTCTACTTGCAGTGGGGCAACCTGCAAGACTGGGCCTGTGGAATGAAACCTACCTGGACCAAAAAGTTCTTAATTGTCCTTCCACCACCAGCAGAGATAGTGCAGGCTTGGTTAATCACACTGCAGCACCTGTAATGTTTCACCTTTAGAGAGGAAAGAATTCCCATTCCTCTGAGATATTCCCATCCCTGTCTTGTTGCTGTGGACTTCCTATCCCTAGAGATGTTCAAGTCCAGCCTGGGTTAAGATCTGAGTGACCTGATTGAGAAAATATTCCAAAATTCTATGGTTCAATAAAGAGAGACTTAATTCATAGACCTGAGCATGATGAACAGTCCTGGGAATGGTTTTAAATTGGGAGAGGTTTAGTTTAGAGATCAGGAAGGAATTGTTCCCTGTGAGAATGGTGACACAGGGTGCCCAGAGAAGCTGTGGCTGCCCCTGGATCCCTGGAAGTGTCCAAATCTAGGCTGGATGGGGTTTGGAGCAACCTGGGATAGTGGAAATTGTCCCTGTCCATGGCAGAGGTCAGACTAGATCAGCTTTTAAATCCATTCCAATCCTGGAATGATCCTGCTGATCCTGCTTAGGACAGGTCAGAAATCCCCCAAGAACTCTCCAGATGAGAATGGCACTCACTGCTGTTTGAAGTCAGCACTGCACGAGGTGCTGTGAGGATGCAGCATGCCTGGAGTGTGGGATTCATGAATTAACATTCCAGGGAGAAGCTGCTGGTTCCACTCCCATGAGCAACTTTCCCTCAGTGTGGCTGCAGCTCCCAGCTGCCAGGAGGATTTGCTGCAAGGCCAGCAGGGTGACAGGCAGCAAACTCCTGGTTTTGGGAGCTGGGGTAGTGCTGTGGCACTCCAGGGACAAGCACACAGCCTAAAGTTTCTCACAGAGAGCCCAACAGCCTTGTATTGCTCATGTGTGCTTTTGGGATGTCATGTACCACTGCTTCCACCTCCTTGTCAGCAGCTCTTTTATCACTTGATTAAACAAAACATTTAAATCCTGATCCCTTATCATGTCTGAGACGTGTCTGTGTGGCAGAATATTCAAACCAGCTCCCAGTGCCACTTGTTCCAAGGAGCACAGATGGGCTTCAGGTTAATTTTAGGTGTAATACTTTGCTGAATCAGGATTTTCCCCTGTAAAGGACAATTTCCTAGGTACAGAGAGAGCAGTGCAAGGAGACATCCCTGTTGCTGCAGGAGACTAACATTGCTTTTCCAGGAGAAAACATGCATGGAAAGACTTCTCAGCTTCCTCCTGAGCCTGCAAGTCTACCTTGAATTGCTTAGTAGGGTTGTTGATAGAGGGTGACTTGGGAGCTGGAACTCACCTGAGGGTAGAAGCCATGACATCCATCCAGCTCTAGGAGGGATCTCAGTGTTTTCAATGTATTTTCTATCCCTGTTGTTCATTCTTCCATCCAGGCTGTGCTTGGGCCTCAGTCAATCCAGTCCTTGGATTTTTCCTGCCAGGTGGGGATGTATTCACCTCTGAGTTTCCCATCTGAAGCACTTGCAGCACAGCTTGTGTCTCAACAGGTGAGCTGTGCCTCCTTTTGGAGGCATCACTGCTGGGAAACAGAGTCACAGAATCATGGAATGGTTTGGGACAGAAGGGACCTTAGAGATCATCTTGTTCCAACATCCTGCCATGGGCAGGGACACCTTCCACTTTCCATTGTCCCAGAGTGTTCCAAGCCCCATCCAGCCTGGCCTGGGACACTTCCAGGGATCCAGGGACAGCCACAGCTTTCCTGGGCACCCTGTGCCAGGGCCTGCCCACCCTCTGAGCAAACAGTTTCTTCCCAACTCTTCCCTCTGTCACTTTGAAACTTCTCCCCTTGTCCTATCACTCCATGCCCTTGCCAAAAGTCCCTCTCCCTCTTTTTTATAAGCTGCCTTTAATCACTGGAAGGTTACAATGAGGTCTCCCTTTCCCTGCTTTTTCAGCCTGTTTTCCTGGGAGAGGTGCTCCAGCCCTCAGATTATTTTTGTGGCCTCTTCTGCACAAATTTCCCTGGACCTCTCTTATTTTTTTTTCTGGAAGAGGCTGGACATGGCCCCAAAACACTCTCCCTGAGTGGGCTGTGTGAATTTTGTGGGCAGAAATGATGGATGGCTCTCACAGCACTGCAGCAATGCCTGTTTTCTGTGGTTCCCTCTGTAGTTTCCCCCAGAGTTCAGGGACTTGTGGATCCAGGTGCATTTGACAGTGTGAAGGCAGAGTAACAGTCTGGCAGCTGGGCCCCTCTGGGAAATCCTGTGCCTGCTGGTGCTGGCTCCTGATGTCAGGACCTGCAACCATGGCCAGAGGTGATACCTTCATTTCCAGGTGCTTCTGCTCTTTCAGCTATCTGCCTCCCAAAATCACTCCTTATTGCTATGTGTGAAAACCTCTGTAACCTCTGCACCACTGTGGATCAGGTGGGAGCAGATCCCTGGTGCTGGCTTTCAATAGGATATTTCACAGCTCTCTGCTTGCTGGGAAACATCCATTTCTGCTCCAGCCTGTGCTGACCTGCAGCAATCACAGCTTCCACAGCCTCCTGATGCACAGCTTGGGCCCTGTAATCAGAGATGCAGCCCCTTGGGTGTTTAGGTTTAAAGGGCATTAATTTTGCCCCTGTACCACCACAGTGGGCATTTTTGTCTGAGCAGTTTTCACATTTTAGCTGCATGCACTTTCTACAAGATGCTGCTTGTCTGTGCCTTTTTCTTCACTGCAAATATTCCTAAAAAGCAAATTGTTGCCTGAGAGGGTGGTGAAGGAAAGCCACAGGCTGTGGCTTCCCCATCCCTGGAAGTGTCCAAGGCCAGGCTGGATGGAGCTTGGAACAACCTGGGATAATGGAAGGTGTCCCTGCCCATGGCAGGGTGTTGGAACAAGACAAGCTTTAAGGTCCCTTCCAACCCAACCATTTCTAGGGTTTTAAGAACTCTGCAGCACCTGTTTCTTTTCTCTTGCATGTGTTGGAAATCTTAGTTAGGGTGAGACTACACAGGATCTGATTTCCCTGATTTATCCACATAAATAAATGCATGTAGATCCCAATCCTTGACCCCCATCAGGGTGTTATGTTTCCTCTCTGGTTGGCAGAAGAACCACAGAATATCCTGAGCTGGAAGGGACCCTCCAGGACCATTAAATCAAACTCCAGTCCCTGCACAGGACACCCCAAGCAGTGATAGGTTGGGCTTTTTATTGACATGGAAACCAATGGCTTGTCATGGGAGGGAGATCAGTGTTTCAGTGTTGTCTGTGGATGGAATTACAGAATCACAGAATGGTTTGGGTTGGAAGGACCTGGAAAACCATCTCATTCCACCCCCCTGCCATGGGCAGGGACACCTTCCACAGACCAAGTTGCTCCAAGCCCTGCCTGGAACACCTCCAGGCATGGGGAGTCCACAGCATCTCTGGGCATCTATGGTGCTCCTTCATCACTCCTGCACTGGGCAGAGTGTCATCTGCAGTCTCCCAGGATATTTCAGACTCCACTGCATCAGTGCCCTGTGGTGCTTTGCTGATGTTCCAGGCCAGGCTTTGCTGCTGGGTGATCTCCTGAGCCAGACATTTCCCTGTGCACAGTGACTCACTGCAGCACACCAGTCACCCCCAGCCCCTTCCCTGATCTGCTCACTCCTGCACAGCAATTGCCATTCCCAGTTAAACCACCAGCCCATCAAACCCCCTTCCTGCCTCCAGCAATGGCCAAAACCAGAGGCTCCTGAGGTTGCCTCCATCACTCTCCAAGGTGGCTGCACAGCTCTGGGTGAGCAGGGGAAAACCTCTCCCCTGGCTGTTGCTGAAGATCCACTTATGCGCTGGAGCATGAGATTTGATTACCTTGATTACAGGATCTTGGCATGCAGAGCTGCAAATGTTCGTGGCCATGCAATTATCCAGTCACAGCAGTTGACTCAGTGACCTTCTTTAGCAGGGAAGTCCATAAATTGGCTTTGCACAGTGGAGGGACCCCTGAATTCCTGCTCCTCCACTCAACTTCACCGAGTGACATCCAGTGACTTGTATTATAAGGGCAGGAAAAATGAAAAGAGAGTTTTGAGCCTGTGGCTTCCTTCTCTTTTTTCATTTGAATATCCTCAAGCTCTTCTGTTGTCTTTACAAAGCATTTGTGGATTTTTGACTGTTTTCTTTCCTGAATCAAGATAAACTTGTGCAGCTCCTCAGGGTGTTCTGGCACCCTGGAGCACATGTGAAGATCCCCCATGAAATGTCCAACACATCCTTTGGCTTCTGTGGGCAAAGATCTCAGCTATGTTTAGGAGAATACACAAATAATCATGGAATCCCACAATTATTTGGGCTGGAAGGAACATTAAAGGTCATCCTGTTCCACCTCCTGCTGTTATCAGGGACACCTTCCACTGTCCCAGGTTGGTCCAAGCTCTGTCCAGCCTGGCCTTGGACACTTCCAGGGATCCAGAGGCAGCCACAGCTTCTCTGGAAAACCTGTGCCAGGGCCTCACCACCCTCACAGGGAACAATTCCTGCCCAGTATCCCACCCAGCCCTGCCCTCTGGCAGTGGAAGCCATTCCCTGTGTCTGTCCCTCCATCCCTTGTCCCCAGTCCCTCTCCAGCTCTCCTGGAGCCCCTTCAGGCTCTGCAAGGGGCTCTGAGCTCTCCCTGGATCCTTCTCTTCCCCAGGTGAGCACCCCCAGCTCTCCCAGCCTGGCTCAGGGCAGAGGGGTCCAGCCTTAGGAGCATCTCCATGGCCTCTTCTGTTCTTTCTCCAGCAGCTCCAGGTGTTTGCCCCAGGGCTGGAGCAGCTCTGCAGGTGGGGTCTCACCAGGGAGGAGCAGAATCTTCCCATCCCCTGCTGCCCACACTGGAGGACCAGCCCAGGAAATGATCATGGCTGTGTCATGTCCAGGTTTTATCCACCAGCACCCCCAAATCTTTCTCCCCAAGAGAAGTCCCATTCTCCCCACAGGCTCTTCTTGTGCCTGGGATTTCCCAGACAGAAGTGTAGGACCTTAGAGTCAGCCTTGCTGAGCTTGATGAGTTCCACATGCACCTACCTCTCCAGCCTGTGATGGTCCCTCTGGATGGCAAAAGGCAAGGAAGGTCATTTCAAGGGCTGACACCACCTGAGACCCAGCAGAGGAGGGCAGATGATGAGTTCACCCCTTTACATTTCAGGGGAAATTGAAAGCCAAGAAGAAACTCTGGGATTACAAATACAATTTGTCCAGAGCTCCCTTTTCTCAGTGAAAATGTGCCAGGTATCCCAAGAAACAGGGGAAACAGCTATTCAGGGAGAAGGAAGAAATGTTACTTTTTGGGAAGACAATGCCACAAAATAACATTTAACACCTCTTCCAGCACATGCTGCTGCAGCCTTGAGAGCAAGGAGCCGTAAAAGTGACTAAAGGAAGAGTTTCTGGAGCGGGTTGCTCAAGTGAAAGGAAGCTGGGATGAAATGCCAGCCAGCCCCGTTGTCCCTCACCCAGCACTGCTCAGGAATGCCTGATGCTTTCTGACTGGATAGCCAGGCCTGGGTAATTACTCAGTTCCAGCATTTTCACTTTTAAAGTGAAAAAGAGGCTTCTTATCTTTGCACGAGCTACAATTTTGCCTTGTGTTTTATGAGCTGATGCTGAAGGTTTTTGTTTGTGGTTTGCTCCTCTCCTGGTCCTTGTGGCCACTGTCCTACTCTGCCCTACTGGAATTAAATTCCCTGGGGCTATGGTTAAAACTGGGAATGAAACTATTTGGGGTGCAGATAGTCACCCCTACTGTTGAACTGCTTGTTTCATCTCAGGTAGAACATTGGCTGGAATTACCTGGCTGCAATACAGGATGTGACCAGCAATGTGAATTCTGTCCCCATCTGTTAACCCAGCTGGGGCAGTGACCCTGATCTCCTGGCACACATTATCTGCTCATGGGCCATCTTTAAACCAGCTGGGCAATCATCTTTATCTTCCCACAGCCCATCCTCCCTCCAGGAGATATCTCCTGTTCATGGCCAGTGAGTCCCAGGGCATGACTGATAAAATTCCATCATCCCACTGGGAGATGCTCCAGCCAGGGGAGGAGCCAAGCCTTTCCTACCCAGAGAAAAACTGAGATTTGGAACAGCAGAGCAGCCTTTTCCACTGGATTCCAGAGGAAAACTGGACCTTTCCACATCATCCCTGGAGCTTCAGAGGAAACTGCACCTTCTCCAGGAGCACTGCTCCAGCTGAACCACATCTGCCCCTGCAGGAGGATGCAGCCACCATTGAATGGGACTGTGCCAACACCCTGACTGACTGACGGGTGTCAGCTTGGATTCTGACTCTGGCAGGGTTTGGGACTGTTCTGTGTAATACTGCATTTCTATTTTAATTTTCCTAGTAAAGAATTGTTATATCATACATCCTCAGGAGATAAAAACTGAGTGACTAGTTAAAGTCATCATAATAAAAAATTTTATTTTAAAAAAATCACAATTCTTAGTGTTTGGAGTAAACATGCCTAGTGTTGGTCAGCTTCATCCTCCTCCTATGCCTGCCAAAAATAAAAATAAAAAGAGCTTTAGGACAGTCACTTTATTTGTATTTTTGGGTCTAGTTTAAAGGTCACAGCTTGGTCAGAGGTGGCAGGGAGGACAAGCACTGGAGATGTAGAGCTGACAGGCATGTGGGGGTGGAAAATCCTGGAAGGCCTGGATGTGCTGGCTCTGATTTTATTTGAGTTTTGTCAGGGTAATTAGAAAGTGCTGCACACTCATGCATTGGCAGACCCTAAACATTGTGGTGTTGGCTGGCTGGGTGTACACATATGGGATTGGAGGGATGGAGCAGGGTGGAGAAGGGAGGCAGGACTGGGGATTTTCTTTGGCCCTGCAACACAGGCCATTCCCCTTTGTCCACAATGGGGTAAAATCCTCACTCCTGGAAAGGAGCTGAGCAGGCTGGAGGCACAAAAGGGAAGGAAAACAGATGAGGCATCCATAAGAACTGCTTTGGAGTGGGGGCATAGCAGTGGTCCCAGCAGGAAACCATTTATTCTCAGGATACTCACAAAGGGGCTTTGCCCAAGACATGTTTAAGCAGCTTATGGCCATTAGACAAATGTTTAATCTGCAGGAAAGTGGGCCACCAGGCAGGCAGGTGCTGGGGTGCTTTTTGGGTTTTTTTTTTTGGGTTTGGGAGAGAGGAGACCCTGGGGACAGGGCACCAGAGTTCAGAGTTTGCACCTCAGCAGGGCAGGTGTGGCCATGAGTTTTCCTGTGGAAAGGTGAAAGGAGCCCCTGAAATCAGTTGAGTGCTGCAGGGATGGGCAAAGACACCCTAAAAAGGCTGTCCCAAGTCTAGCAGCACCTCTCCCACCTGTGTGTGACCAGCCAGGTGGAAGGGATTCAAATAAAATCGCCAGATGTGCAGCCCCAGCCTCACAGAGGCAGCCAGATGGAAAATCAGCTCGTTCCCAGCTCTGATCCCGGTTTGCCCTAAATAAAGACCTGGATCTGCCTGCGGGGGGCAGGAGCAGAGCAGGAATAACTTGAGCCTGCCCTTTCCCTCCCAGGCAGGAGCTGGCATCCCCCGTCATTTTGCAGTTATCCAAGAGGTGGCAGCCCTCCCTAAATCTTCTCCCGGGCTCTGGCCACGAGGCACGGCTTTCACCTCGAGCCCTGGCACCCTGGCTGGCTCCCAAGCTGCAGAGAGGTGCTAAAAGCTGCATTTCCAGCCGTCACTTTCCTGGTTCCTGCTTGGAGCAGTGGTGGTGGAGAGGGAATCTGGGTTTTCTCTTGGTTGGACATCACCCAAAGCTGCCTCTTGCTGGCAGCCTGGGATGTTCCTGTGGCATTCCTCACTCGGTGCCTTGGGCTGGTTGAGGTGTTAGGGCATGGGTTGGGCTCGATCTTGAAGGTCTCTTCCAACCCAGAGATTTTGTGAATTCTGTGAATTCACCAGACATGGGAGGGGGTGTGAGGGTTGGGAACTCCAGGAGGAAGTCTAGGAGCCAGTAATGCACTGACCTGGGCTCTCAACTCCCTGAGATCTCTATTCCCAAATTGTTCTTCCCTGCAGAGGGACACAGTGAAATGGAGGGATGAGCTCGACCACCTGGTGCCTTTGCTGTGTGGCCTGGTGGTCACCCACCCACAAAACTCCAGTGTGTCCCCTCAAGAAATCGGAGTCACAGAGTGGTTGGGTTGGAAAAAAAAACCTTCTCAGTCACCCCTGTCCATGGGCAGGGACACCTTCCTCCATCCCAGGGTGCTCCAAGCCCATCCAGCCTGGCCTTGGGCACTTCCAGGGGCAGCCACAACTTCTCTGGACAACCTCACAAGATTCCCACCTTCCTCCCCAGAGATTCTGCTCTGCCTCAGTGTTCATGGCAGGAGCTCATCAGGATTGGAAATGATGTTCATTTATGACCCATCCCTTACATCTCTGTTCCCCAGACCGTGGCAGTGGGAGATGGGAACACAAATATGAACTCCATTCCTTTCCAAGCATCCTTTTTATCAATTTGCCCTTCCCTCCACGTTATATTTGTAGAAATCTAAAGATACCAAACAAACCAACACCCTCAGCTCTGTTTCCCTGAGCCCACCAGTCCTAGAGGAGGAAGTCACTCAGCCTATTCCTGGCTCTGTTCCTGTGGCCTTGGGCTCTCTGGAGGTGTCTATTCCAGCCCATTAACCAGTGCCAGGGCCTGTGTGCTGGGCTGAGGCCAGCTGGCATTACCTGGCCATGTCCAGACTGTCACTGGTGTGTGAGCAGCCCCATCCTCCACCATCCCTGTTTCTGACTGCTGAACACCTTTGCTGTCCTCTCCTGGCACTTGGACTGACACCTGCACCAAGCTACACCTCCAATAAGCTCTGTTCATCCCTGTTGGCCCCAATCTCCCTAAAAGATGAAATTGTCACTTCCCACAGTGTATTCTCTGGTTTTCTCAGATAAAACTGTGTTGATCCATTTTTTATTTGGAGTTTTTAAATCCTTTCAATTTTCTATGCATTAAAACTGAGCAAAGTATGATTTCCTTCCTCTCAAAGAGAGAGAGGGGAACCTTTTCCTCTGGGCTTAGCATAACTTGGAGGTGCCATTGGAGGGGACACTGGAGTCCACATTGACGGGAATGGAAGGGAAAACTGGCCTTAAAAATTTACAGAAGACAATTCCCTGATCCATGGTGAGCTGTTCTCCAGGAAACCAGCCCAGTGTCCCCCCAGGTGTAGTGGCAGCACAGCCCCTGCAGCAGGGACTTCTACTGCTCCTCCTGGAGACATGAGGAGGAAAGATAGTGAAAAATGGGAACTGGGATCAGCAAGGCATGAAGCTGATTTGGGTTTTTCTATCCTTTGTTTTCCAAGGTAATGGTGAGAAAAGATCATGGAACCACAGAAATTTTTGGGTTGGAAGGGACCTTTAGCTCATCTGGTTCCAACCCCCTGCCATGGGCAGGGACACCTTCCACTATCCCAGGTTGCTCCAATTCCCATCCAGCCTGGCCTTGGACATTCCAGGGATCCAGGGGCAGCCACAGCTTCTCTGGGAATCCTGTTCCAGCTGCAGCACTGCTCCCACCAGTGGGTCAGGGACCATCAGAGTTTTCTCCTTCACTGTCCCCAGTGATGCCCAGAGCTGCTGCCTCACATTCCCCATGCTGTGTCCTTGGGAAGAGTCTCCAGCAGGAATGCCATGGGCTGTTTATCCCATCAGGCCAGCTCCAGAACAGGGCTCAATGACAACAAAGGGACAAAACTAAAGTCATTATTGGGACAAAACTGGATTATTGGTGGCAATTTTCAGATTCACAGTTTTTTGGCTGCACTAGCCCTGGCTGGATCCCACCTGTTATCTGAGATTGTGCCTCTCCCTCCTGCTTCACCCTCCAGCAGCTCAATCCAAGGATCCTGTGCCTTCCAAATATTCCTGGGCCACCACCCAGAGCTGCTCACACAGCCATGGTCATTTCCAAATTATTGGCAGCTCAGGGGGTGAGGGCTGGAGCCCCTCTGCTCTGAGCCAGGCTGAGAGAGCTGGGGGTGCTCACCTGGGGAAGAGAAGGATCCAGGGAGAGCTCAGAGCCCCTTGCAGAGCCTGAAGGGGCTCCAGGAGAGCTGGAGAGGGACTGGGGACAAGGGATGGAGGGACAGGACACAGGGAATGGCTCCCACTGGCAGTATTTCCATTTGAGCACTCTCTGGCAAGACTGACCAGATTTTTCCTGGTCCTCTGCACCCAAATTTGCACCCAACATTTTAGAATACAACAAACCACACAGCACATTTCAGGGATTTTTTTTTTTTATTGAAAGGAGCAAAATATATTTCCATTAAGGAAAAAAAAATACAAAGAAAGAAGAAACAAAGTTTGTTCCAAGCAAGAAGAAACCACTGCAAGCATCACTTTCCATGCTCCTCTCTACTTCCTTTTCCTGTGTGTCAGGCAGCAGTGCATCCTCCCACAGTCCTCAGTGTGCTCCTCCCTGTCTCCTTTGGCACAGGTCCTGGAGCAATGCCCTCTGCAGCTCCTTTTGGGCTGGCTCTTGGCTGTGGAAAGAAGGGAATATCTGCATCCCCATTGAGTAATTCCTCATGGTCACCAGTGTGCTCCAGTGAGCACGATGGGACCCATCCCATGGAGACCCACAGATGCTGGGTGTCTGAATTTAGGGTGGGGTGGTTCTGGAGCTGAAATCCACTCCAGAAGTCTTTTGAACCAAACCCAGCATAATTCTCCTTCCACACCTAATTTCCTGGAAAACTTTTTCTTTCACAGCATCGCTGAGTGATTTGGGTTGGAAGGGACTTTGATCCAGTTCCAACCCCCTGCCAAGGGCAGGGACACCTCCCACCATCCCAGGCTGCTCCAAGCCACTGTCCTTGGACATTTCCTGGAACATTTTCACCTTAATTCCTTTAATGTTCAGTGTTGTCTCTCACTCTGCTCCACACAACTTCCCACCTTACCTGGGGTGGCCATCAGGGCCATGAGGAAAACAGCCAAGACAACATAGATGACCCTCATGGCTGGATATCCAGGCTCCCAGCAGCTCTGGGATGCAGCTTTTCTGGGAGATCTTGCCAACAAAAAGGCTGGAAATCCTGATATTTATAGACATTTCCTGACAGAGAGGAGTGTGTTAAGAGCACTGTGACTTTGCTGGTGTCCAAGGACACATTGTTTGCTGCTCAAGGGGAATTGTGTCACTCCAACCCAGTGGCCATCTGACAATGGGACATCACTCTGTGCCCATTTGGCTCTTGGAAGGGCTCCTGTGTCCCTCCCATGAGAGCTGGGCTTTTCTCAGTCTGGCTGCCAAAACTTCAGTTGTGACTGTCCCCCTGTTCAGGGGTGCTGGTTTTTAGGAATGGTTGGGGTGGTCAGTGTTAAAGGAATGAGTTTGAGAGACCTTTTTCTCCCTTTCTGGCCAATCCCACCCTGGGCATTCCCAGCTGCCTGTTGAGATCCAAATCCTGAGGCAATGGACATGCAAGTTGTTATCAAGTTGAAATGTCTCTCCTATCAAAAGAACTCTCTGGCTTCCTGAAGGTAAATTTTGCACATAAATGAACAGAACACAGCACAGTGCCAAGGGCAGAGATGGCCATGCTGGCTCAGGGCTCTACTGCCCTCCCAAAGTGTCCTTCACCACTCTGGCAAGAGTCATGGGATGATTTGGGTTGGAAGGGACCTTAAATCTCATCCATTTCCAAGCCCCTGCCATGGGCAGGCACACTTCCCACTAGAGCAGATTACTGGCAGAAGAAACACAAGTCCTGGCATTTCCTTCTATATCAGATTGTGATTGATGTGTTCCTTCCCACTTTTCCCTCTCCCTTGTGGACAAACAAAAAAATCCCTTCAGCCCCTCCAGTGCAAGAAGAGGCTGGAGCCAGGCAGAGATGCTGCAGGTTGTGCTCCTGGCAGAGGATGGGTGTTTGAGCCTGAACAATGCTGGCACTGCAGCATGCATCCCCTCTGGAATGGCCTGACAGCCTGGGGCTGCCTGCCCTGGGCAGCAAACACTGGAAAAGCTCCTTCTTCCCAAGTGTGTCCACGTGAAGGGACTGGGAACAAGGGGTTCCCTCCACATCCAGCTGGATGTCACAGCTCTGAGGTGCTGGATGGATCCCAAGCCCTGTGGATTTGCACTCAATGCATTGGGAGGTTAAAGCAGGAGAGAAGATAAACAGAGGATTGAGCTGCCCCAGGTTTTCCCTCTAGCTGTCCTTTCCCTAGGTGGGAAATGATCCCTCAGTGCCTCTGGCTCTCCTGGCCCCTGACTCCTTCACAAATTCCAGTTTGCTTCAGGGTGGGTGTGCCACTGGGTGAGGCTGAGCCCCTCAGCAGCACTGGCAGCACCTCTGGGACAGCAGAGGCAAGAAAAGAGGGGAAAATGCAAAACAGCAGCTGGAGAGAGGAGTGAGAACACATGAGAACAGCCCTGCTCTGGGCCAGGGCAGGAGGAGCAGGAGCTGCTCCAGGAAGCAAAGCTGGGATTCCAGCCCAGGGAGAGGCAGCTGTGTGTCTGCAGCCCCTGGGGCCAGAGAGGTGCAGAAATCCACCTGGAGAGCCCACACTGGGGCAGGGGGTGCCTGAAGGGGGCTGTGACCCCATGGACAGAGCCCACACTGGGGCAGGGGGTGCCTGAAGGGGGCTGTGACCCCATGGACAGAGCCCACACTGGGGCAGGGGGTGCCTGAAGGGGGCTGTGACCCCATGGACAGAGCCCACACTGGGGCAGGGGGTGCCTGAAGGAGGCTGTGACCCCATGGACAGAGCCCACACTGGGGCAGGGGGTGCCTGAAGGGGGCTGTGACCCCATGGACAGAGCCCACACTGGGGCAGGGGGTGCCTGAAGGAGGCTGTGACCCCATGGACAGAGCCCACACTGGGGCAGGGGGTGCCTGAAGGAGGCTGTGACCCCACACTGGAGCAGGGTCCTGGCAGGACCTGTGGCTCCATGGGGCACCCAGGTGGAGCAGCCCATTCCTGAAGGACTGACCCCATGGAAAGAGCCCACACTGGAGCAGGGGAGCTGTGTGAACAGCCCAAATCCTGAGGAAAAAAGAGTGACCACAGCCCCCATTCCCCTGCTGAGGGGAGGAGGGAGAGAATGTGGGAGTGACATCCAGAATGGGAATAATTATCAGGCAGGCAGAGCAGAATTTTAAGATTTTTTTTTTTCCTTCCTCATTTCCCTAACTTTGATTTTCAATAAATGATATTCATTTTCCTAAGTGGAGTCTGTGGCAATTGCTGAGGGATGTCCCCCTGTCCAACCCATTGCATGGGATCTGTGAGGGCCCTGTTGCTTCTCTGTTTCCCACCTGCTGGAATTTTCATGGAAAATGCTGTCTCATGCTTGGGAGGAGGCATTGCTGAGCCACAGACATTTTTAAGCACCTGCAGATGACCTGTGACCTGAAAAGCAGCAAGGAGCTAAAAGAGTCTCTCCTGTCTCCAGAGGGCTGTGTTAAGGGCCAGGGAGAAGTCAAGAGGAAAAAAAGCACCTTATTCCCAAATCCCACCCTCACAGACCACTGGCAATCCTGCAGCTCATTGTCAGTGGATGTTCAGCCTTTTTTTTGGTGCTGCTGAACCTTTGGGCTGGGCTGGGGAACCTGTTTTAGTGCAGGAACTGTGAGGGCACAGTAACCACACCACACACACCAGAGTTACATCTTTTTTTTCTTTGCTTTATTTATTGAGAGGAGGGGATGACAGTGGGGTCAGACAGCTGGCAATCTGCCCCCAAAGCCACTGTGGTGCCTCCTCTTCCCCAGGTGCTCCCTTTCCAGCTCCTATTTGCCCTTCCAGGGGTTTGGGATGCAGCAGGAGTACTTGCAGTCAGCAGAGCTGTATTTCAAATCCAGCACGTTGCACTTTGGGGAGCAGTACCCCACAGGAGCACAGGTCTTCCTGATCTTCCCATAGGCTGGAAGAGGGCAGGGAGAGTGGTTGTTCCTCATTTCTCTTCCCCATTTCCTAATTTCCCCATTTCCCCATTTCTACAACTCTGTTCCCCATTTCCCCATTCCCCCATTTCCCCATTTCCCCATCTCTGTTCCTCATTCCCCCATCCCTATTCCCCATTTCCCCATTTCTACAACTCTATTCCCCATTTCCCCATTCCCCCATGCCTGTTCCACATTCCCCATCTCTATTCCCCATTTCCCCCTTTCCCCATCCCTGTTCCCCATTTCCCCACCTCATTTCCCCATTCCCCCCTCTCTGTTCCCCATTTCCCCATTTCCCCATTTCCCCATCCCTGTTCCCCATTCCCCATCTCTATTCCCCATTTCCCCATTCCCCCATCCCTGTTCCCCATTCCCCCATCCCTGTTCCCCATTCCCCCATCCCTGTTCCCCATTCCCCCATCTCTATTCCCCATTTCCCCATTCCCCCATCCCTGTTCCCCATTCCCCCATCTCTGTTCCCCATTTCCCCATTCCCCCATTTCCCCATTTCCCCATCCCTGTTCCCCATTCCCCATCTCTATTCCCCATTTCCCCATCCCTGTTCCCCATTCCCCCATCTCTATTCCCCATTCCCTCATTTCCCCATTCCCCCATTCCCCATCCCTATTCCCTTCCCCATCTCTATTCCCCATTCCCCATCCCTATTCCCCATTCCCCATCTCTATTCCCCATTTCCCCATTCCCCCATCCCTGTTCCCCATTCCCCATCTCTATTCCCCATTCCATGCCTCCCATCCCCTCCCAGTCACAGCTGGCAGCAGGATCAGTCCCTGTCCATAGGGATATCCTGCTTGTCCAACATTCCTGTCCAGACCCAGCCTCAAAACTGGAAGGTCACAAATCTGAACAGCCCCTTGTGCACCTCCCTCCCCTCATATTTGGAAAGATGCTCCCAAGGGAAGCAGATCCATTTCCCTCCTGAGAGATGCCCCAAAAGCAAAGCTCCTAAAGTTGTTCCCCTATGCCCATGGGTGTTTCCTTCCCCTGCACCTCTCCTGAGAGGATCAGTGTTCTGAGGGCAAAGCAGCAAAAGCCACATCAAGGATGCTGCAAAGGTCTGAGAACTGACCTGCCACAGCAGCCTGGCACCAAATATTCACCATTAGAAGGTTAAAAGTGGCCGAGGGAAAGGCTTGCCCCACGTAAATGGGAATTGATATCTGGGGTGGGTTTCTAATGCCCCTTTGGAGAACTCAGCCCAAAATCCCCTCCTGGTTCCTGGGGAGGGACCAGAGAGCTTTAGAGTCTGAGAAACAGGGAATTGCAGCATCAGTCACATCAATGAACCAAACATAGAATTATGGAATGGTTTGGGTTGGAAGAGACCTTAAAGATCACCTTGTTCCACCCCCTGTCATGGCAGGGACACCTTCCACTATCCCAGACTGCTCCAATTCCCATCCAGCCTGGCCTTGGACACTTCCAGGGATCCAGGGGCAGCCACAGCTGCTCTGGTCAGCCTTTGCCAGTGCCCCACCACCCTCACAGGGAACAATTCCTTCCTCACCCAAACTAAATCTACCCTTTTTCAGCTCAAGCCATTAAACACAGCCTGGACTGAGCTTTGACAGAGACACTGAGCTGCCTGAAAAGTCCCCCCCAGCACCATGAAATTCTCCAATGTTTGGAATTGTCTATCCTGTGCTCACTCCTAAACTGGCCACTGGCATTTTAACCTCAATTATTCCTATACAAATCTCCCTGAGGCAATTCTCCTTTTATTGTCCCTTGAAAGAAGTCATTGAAGCACCTGCCCAGGGTATAGCAGCCACCTCAGAGGGTAAGAACTGAGCTAAAGTTATTTTTAAAGAATCCCAGCTAGTATAAAGCTCATCCCATCCCATTTCCCATCTTACCTGGAGTGGCCAGGGAGAAGAGGAAGAAAAAAGCCAAGACAAGGTAAAGGAACTTCA